>NW_019104444.1:341850-720952 GCF_001856785.1 Myzus persicae
TTTTTTATTTACTTAAATACCTAGTTTTCTGGTTTTAAAATAATAAAAAGTAAATGTTGATGTTATACGTATGCATCACCAATAATAATAATTTTTACTATATTTATTATTTAATTTTTTATAAACAAATTACGCAACTTGGATTTAATTAAAAGTAACTCACTATTTAATAAATGTTTAGCAATAAAAATCAGTTAAGTTAAAAATGTTAAGATATTTAAAATTAAATTTAAAAAATCTAGTATGTGGAGGTCGCTCTGCTGTACATTAGGTTACTAGTTGCTCACTGTAATGGATGATGTTAAGTTTGAATTCAACAATGAAAAATCATTGTATACGAAAAACGATTCTGAAAGAAGACGGTCTGACAGTCTTTAATATTACTCAATTATTTAGTATATTCGATGATATTATTGTGATTAAAGTAATTTATTTTACTAGTAAGTATTAGTACTACGCAGTAGATTAAATTAATTAAAAAAAAAAATACATTTGAAAAGTCGTTGAGGGTATAAAATATAATAATATACTTTAAAAGTTTCAAGTACCCACGAATAATATTTTTAATTTACAAAAAAATAACATCAATCATTATTCTTGGTAATTTAATCTTTAATTTAGTTCATATTTGAACATAAAAAATCTGTGATATTATTTATTTGATTTTTTAATAACAGAATAACCTATTTGCTTGGAACTTTGTTTTGAATTTTCAACAATGTTCGGTACGTATCATAACCATTGTATGGATAGTAAAAGATAAGATAGAGGCTCTATTCGCCGATCATATCGCACGGGTTCAAATATTTTCAGTATATACGTAACCGGCGTAACAAGCGTATTCGGCCGTCTTTTCTAAATGTGCACAATATTGTTAGGTATAAAATAAATTTAAAGTTCTAACGTATAAAATCGTTTTGCGATTCAAAGCACTTGATTTCACACTGCGTAACAAACCCTTATCTACAAAAGTTGAATAATTCAAAAATTTTCAATTATAAAATTATTTGTACATTTCAAATGATTTTGTTAAAATTTAAACTTTGAATGCTCATTAAAAAAATCGTGCCTATGCATTTTAAATATTTTTCAACTAATATTGTAAATATCTATCAAGAGCATTTTATTGAATTTTCAAGCTTTTTTGCCCAACAAATACAATTGTATTAAAAATTTATAAAAACAAAACTAAATTAACTAAAAAAATTCAAAATTCAAATTGTTTGTAAACAGCTCAAAACGAGTACATCAAAAGTATATGAATTGAAAATATAAACAAATGGTGTGAATTTCAAATATCTGCAATTATTGGATTTCCAGTTACAAAAAAATAAGTGAAAATCACTATATGAGAAATGGAGTGAATATTCAATGTTGTCAAAATGTCAACTTCAAATGGTCATAAAAATTTAATTTGACTTTCACTTATAAGGAATCTTGTATTAAAAACTTAGATATAAATCGAAAAATATTTATGAATTTCGAACTCAAAATATTTTGCACATTTTCGTGACTTATACTAATTTTGTCAAAATTCAAACGCTTATAAAAATGTGTTGTCAAAATTGTATGGTTTATAGAAAACGCCGTTATAAATATTCAGTAAAAATTTCATGTATATCCATGGTATTTTTTTTTTTTGTTGAGAGTTACATCAAGTACCAAAATCGATTTGGTCGAAACCGGGTTTCTGTAAAAATTCACTTTTTTCCTTAATTTTTTGTTTGTTTTTCCTGCCGATTTTGAAAACTATATAGAGAATTTTTTTATTTGGACCCCTCGAACTACCAATACTATTTACATTTCTAACAGAAAAGATGCTGTTGAAGAAAATCGAAGCACTTTTACTCTCCCAAAATAACGTTAAGACAGGAACAAAAAAACTTTAAAAAATAAATTGTAAAATCAATACATTCATCGCAAAATCTTAAAGAAGTTTAAGAGTTAACATTGAAATAACTTTAAATTACCCTACGGCCTACGATCAGGGAACAGAAAAACGACGACGACGAGCGGCGTTTGTATATTACTCGATCTCTCGTATTGAATGCATTTACTATCAGAAATAAAATATGTGTCTACATAGGGGTAGCATATTTTTCATGAAATTAAATTTTTATTTGAAGTATAAAAAGTAAATTTAACCACCAAAAAAATATGAAACTAAAATTAATTACTTTAAACATCGACGCTTTCGGGCTTCGGCGGAATCCCTAATTATTGTGTGTGCACTGCGGAATAAATCAGATACCTATATGACTGAACTTAGGTTTTGCTTTGCTAACTGAAATTTTAGATCGATTACGTCTTTGCAACTACTTAGACGATCGCCACGGATTGCATTATAATTTATGCTACATCAATATGATAAAACCATAGATAGATATTATATTACAAATTTTTATATCAAAGAGGTCCGTGTTTGAGATTTGATCATTAAGATAATGAAATGAGGTACCTATATCAATAACCAAAATAGTTAATAATTTTAAAATTTAAATTACAACAATATATAAAGTACCTAGTATTTTAATTTTTAATTTAATAATTGATAAAGGTTGGTGTTTAAATATTCGAAGTACAAGCATATTTTTTCATGAGTTATTAAATAAAAATCTTATTGTAAATAAATGTGATTACTACTTTTTAGATTTAACATAAAGGTATTCAGTGCATAATACATCACATTTACCGTATACCGACTAACCAACCATAATTTGTAAAATTACAAGTTCCTAAATCTTTTCTCTGAATACCTACTGTCGAGCACGAAATTAATAATTAATATTTTATGTATTCATTTTGAGTGCATTGGTTAGGTAAACTTTAAGCTATTCGAGAATATTTAAATTTTAAAATTGCCTTATTTAATTTCCGACGGATATTCAATAATCAGCAGAGCGACTTTCCCAGCTTTATAACATAATTTGATGTTTGATGTCCGACGGCGTCACTTTAATTCGCGGTTCGACCACAAGCAGAAGGCATAATAATATTCATATATTACTTAACATTAATTATGTAAACTAAAAATAAAAATTGTTGAATTTTGCAGGACATAAAAACTGCCGTGTACTACTGTAATATGACTAGTATGTACAACACTATTTATATCTATTTAATTTTATAAATATGTTATTATTCTGCGACCTGGATATGGATATGCCGTCGTCGTTTGTGATACCGTATTTTTTTGTGTTGTGCGCTCGGGAACAAAAAATATGCCCCTACTTCATACGGGTAGCAAATCAAATTTTAATTTTGAAACTAAAAAGTAAAATATTTAAGCCCCAAAAGAATAAATAATCAAACTTACGTATACATCGACTGTCCGGGTACCTAATATATAGCTGCAAGGCGCCATATCTTGAGTGCAGACGCCATATCGAGTAACTTCTTCCTTTATCTAAATCCAAATTGAAAAAAATCGAGATTTTTTATAAAAATTACTTGAGTAGAATGAAATAAGTGAATAAATGTTTATAGTTGCCATACACATTTCTCTTTTGTTCAATGAAATTATTAGAATTGCGAATCGTCTCCAGTGAGTGACGACGATCGGCTTTTGCCATAGATGATAGGTATTATAATATAATATGTTGTCATCAGTTGAGTTTTTGACTTCTTTGGATTACACAATACATTTTTTATTTCAAATGATTTTTTTATTTAGCTGTATTGGATCAGCACCATCTAATACATTAACTTAACACCATTGTCACCATTACAAAACAGTATTAATTTTTATACAGCAGATACCTACATTATATTTTAATGATATTTAAGCAAAGTCTTCAGCTTGACACTTTTCTTCGTACAAATAATAACTTTTATCATATATGTTATCCGGATTTTATCTCCTAAAACTAAATCCACAAGAAAAACAAGTTTATGTGCTGGCATGGCTCTAAAAAATTGGTATAAAAATGAACAGAAGACCCATTTGAATTGAAAACCACAAAATACTATATTAATTTTATAGACTTCAAAAAGAAATTCATGGATTTTTAACAAATAAAAAAACCTACATAATATTACATAGTATATTGTGATCTTTTTTATTATTATTTTCTCCCTTGTGTACCTACAATGGGCTATACCAAGGGCTATACAAGAAGTTAATTTATAAGTCCACTTTTAAACGCTGTACCAATTACAGTGATAACTGATAACCTAACGCAGTTAATCAAGAGAACAAGATTATTAAATTTGATAAACCTATCTATATTGGTAAATATACTTAACATTTTTATGTTCAACATTTACTTATACATTTTCTATATTTTTTTAGGATTTTGTGTGCTCGATGTTTCCAAGACAAAAATGTATGACTATTACTATAATGTGACGCAAAGACACTATATGGGGACAAGATTAGGTTTATTTATACTGATCAGTGTTGTAAAAAATACTTTTAAAAAGTATTTGAGTAATTACTCAAATACTTATAAAATAAAGTATTTAAAATACCACAGAAATACTATCTATAGTAAAGTATTTTAAATAATTTTCAAATACAAAACAAAAAAATCAATTTAATTCTGAATCATTCATAATATATAATATTAATCAAACATTTGAGTGTCTCATTTTAAGAACATTATTTGTTCAAAATATTGATCCGTCATATTTGTTCTTTTTTTGTATTGTTGCATCACCAACACTAAACACTGTCTTTACTGATGCACAGCTAGGTAGTGGAGTGTTGTACTTCAAAAATACCTGAAAACTAAGTACAAATGTTTATCTAATATTACTACTAATAGTATAAGAAGTTTTCAACTAATCTTACTTTTTTGATAGTGGGTAAATTATGCAAACATTCTAAAGTCTTTGCTGGAGATGTGCCCAAATATCTATCTATTTCATCACTAACTGTTGATTTTTCCTCTCAGGAATTTTGTGACCCGGTAAAAAAGGTAGATAAATTATCTTTCATTTGGTTATCTTCTACATCATTACTGTCATTATCACTGGTATGTAAGTCATAACAGGCACCTTTTAAATATTCTGTTGCCAATTATTTTTTTATATTAATTTTAATCCATGCTTTTTTAAATAGTGGGTGGTACACTGTTAAAAATTTATCTATCAAATAATCGGGAAACCTTGTTTTCATACCTAAAAAACAAAAATTATTATCAATAAAGTCTATTTTAGCTCATGAGTGAATCGCAGAAAAAATGCCCACGGAAAAAAAACCCACGGAAAAAAAGCCCATGGAAAAAAACCCATAGAAAAGAAATCACCAAGGAAAAAAGCCCACAGAAAAAAAGCCCCCCAAAAAAATTGTAATTAAAAATAAATGTTAATACATCTATATTTAATATAATTATTATATATTTTTTTATTTAATCTAGTTTATACAATCTGTAAATAGAAAAAAAAGTACAATAAGCATAAATGATGTTTTTTTTAAAATTATTATATATTAAGTATCTTGAGGGAAGAACCAACCAGCGAAGGCACTGCGTGGATTACAATGAAGGAAAAAGGACAATTGACAATTTTTTAGAAGCTATTTCATATAACACACGAATAAAGCACGATTAACTTTATGTATACTATAATTTTTGCGACTATTGCGATTATTATTATGATTATGTTTTATTATCTGTAATGTTGTGATGATATCATCACTTATGATTATGTTATATTATCTGTAATGTTGTGATGATATCATCACTTATGACATTTGTTAATTATTATATTTATAGTTTGAATTACGGATATAGATACTAGTATCTATATCCGTGGTTTGAATATTATGTACTGTTTTATCACAAAATAAAATAACTATGTATATAGTATTTGAGTTAATCAACAAAATAATATAAAACACACTTTTATTTTCGTGGGTTTTTTTAATTTTTGGGTTTTTTTTCCATTGGATTTTTTTTTTGGGTTTTTTTTCTGTGGGTTTTTTGTCCGTGGTCATTTTTTCCGCTTACCCTCATGAGTATATAAATGTAGGTACTACACAGAAATATAAATATAAATAATAGATCAGCTGATTAAAATTTTACATTATACATCAGCAAGACTGTAAGCGCTAAGAGATACTATATATTTACCACTTAGTAAATAGTATTTACCAATGAAGTAAACCAAAAACAGCTAAAATGAAAGTAAATTAAATGTGTACAATTTAAGTACTTGGCTAAATAAGATTAATGTATTTAAAAAAAATTATTTATTACACACCATTAAGTATGGCAGTAACCAGAGGTTTCAAATAATTAGAAACTGTTTGATCACTTATCATTAATTCATATTTATAAATAAATACTTCAAATGTAGGTAGGAGATGACCAAAGTACATGTTAATATCACCCTGGAGTAAATCCAAGCTTATTGAAATAGGCCCCATAATTGTTTGATATTGACACATGAAATCAATATCACTTCTATCAAATCTAGAAATATTCATAAAAAATCTAGATAAAATAATTAATAATATTTTAGGATTTACAATTTACCTGCCAATAGCCAATTTGTCCATTATTATTCTAAACTTAAGTTCATTATTTTTAATTTATTTATTAAGCAACACCACTGCATCATACAGTGAATTCCAACGTGTCTTGTTGGGTGTAATTAAATAAACACCAAGATTTCGTTTAAATAAATCAGCTGACTTAGTTGAGCGACCTTGTTTATTCCACAAAGCGGTAGACTTGGCAAAAGTGCTTCTTGACTGTTTTTTGTATGCAAGATTAGACAAAGCTTTTTTAGAGTCCTAGAAAAAACAAGTTATACAAATAAATTATTTTATTTTGTATTTAATTTGTACAAATTTGTAATTAATAATAAAAAATTAAACAAACATAATTTATTGATATTTAAAATAGAAATTTAGGTATAGATAATAGAAAATAGCTAATGCCAATCATATTCAAACTTTTTTCATATATTTTTATCATTTAAATTGAAAAAAAAAATTTAACTTTTAAACGTATTACAACTCATACAAATTTGATTATGATTATTAATTGTTAAACCTACTACCTAATAGTTTTGTCCTGATCACTATACTTACTCAAAATATATTCTTTTCGATAAAAATATTTTTCGTATTTTATAATTTAACTATATTAGGTTATCTACCCAAATAAATGTTTAATTACCATTGTTGCTATTAAATTTATTGTGTGTGCACAACATCGATGGTGTTTTGGTAATGCATATGGCAAATCATGGTCTTCATCATTTAGAATGTTCAAGTTGAATGCGTTGATTTCTTCTAAATCATTAACAACCGTATCGTTCACTATATAGCAATGTATCAGTATATAGTCATGTAGTCATGTAAATATCAACTACTCTTGTTAATGCTGCAACTAAAAACTATTTAATAAAACAAAAAATAAAAATAAACAATACACATTCTTACTTTGAATAGTTAATTTATTGTTACACAAGAATACTGGGCCCCTCTGAGATGACTCATGTGGGGGCCCAGGAAAATACATAATATAGAATAACGTAGAATAATGAGATCTATGATACATCTTAAGCACTTGAAATTTGACTTTTAAAAAGCTGTGCGCCACTATTTTTGATGTATTTTTGTAATATATTAGGTATTTGTGTGGTATTTAAAATTAATTTAACACACAAGATATTAGATGAGGGTCACCTGTCATAGGCAGGTATGAAATTAACATTGTACTTACGCTTAAATGTTTTCTTATATTAGAGTTTGAACGTGAATCCACCTTGTAACAAGGTTAACCTAACCTAACAAACATACTTTGTATCGACACAACTTCACTTTCAGCTTCTTGTAAAAAAAATTATCCTCAATGACTCTTAATACTTTAAAATATTTTTGATAATTTGTCCAGGGTAAAATTGGTTCTTCTAAATCTGCAACATGATCGACTTCGGTTGAAGAATCACAATCACTCATTGTATTATAATTTAAAACAATTTAAACAATGAAAACAAGAGTATACGGTTGATGCAATACAATTATTAACAATCTGTAGGAACGTCAAGCAGACAACAGCGAACACGATACGAATAATACGAACCCAAGTAATAAATATTACAATAGTGTAAAACAGCGTAGGGGCGCATACATGCAATATTGCAATAGTTTATAACTGATTGTGCGCTAATCACCAATTTACAATTTGGTTATTCGTAGTCCGTACGCACAAAAATATTATTTTCTAATAAAATTATGAAAATAAGATAATACCATGTTCCACATATTACTATGGTGCTTTATAGCCATATTCATTTATTTATAGCAGAATCAGTTATCAGTCAATATCAATGTTTTATATTATATTTATAGCTTTTAATTGAGAATAGGTCGCACCCGCTTGTTATGTTGTCTCCGTACGGCGTACACAGTACACACGTACGGCCGCACAGGTACGACATAGCAAAAGTTCGTATAATATTTCGTTATAATACATGTTGGTAGGTAACGATAACGTACCGTTGCGATTTTCGTCGACTATAAACAGACGGTTTCCCGGAGTAAAAAATATTTAGTTAAGCTAAAGATATTTAATTTATTTATTTTATTTAAACTAAAGACGAATACCAAAATCGATATCGAATTGTTCATAAATGATAAATATGTATATTATTATAACGACATTATTATTATTTGACAAGGAATAAAAAAAAGTATTCAATAAAATAACATTCAATAGTAAAAAAATGTATTTAAAATACCATTCAAATACCTCAAAAATAAAAGTATTCAATACCGAAAAAAAGTATTTGAATACTTTTACTCAAATACTTTACAACACTAATACTGATACAGGTAAATATATTAAAAATGTTCTCATGTGTCATGTATATATTGCATTAATTTAATATAATTATTTGTATAGATTCACTAGTGTTTAATATTGATACTGAAGATTTTTTTTGCTGACTCGACTGATGTGGACCGGATGGATACTGCTAACCTGTCCAGTACGGCAGTACCCATCCGTGTTATATAGCAGATAGGAAGGTGCCCGGCTTCTTTTCGAATGGAGTCGATGCCATCCACTATTTCTAATATAATTTATAAACACTAGGTATACTTTTATAACGGAATATGTTTTACTTAAACCATCTGCGGTTTCCAATTTTTTAGTTTTTTAGTTTTTTACTTATCAGTTATCATGTAGATGCAGTTATTTCTATCAGAAAACTGAAAAATGCAAATATATCGTAGTAATTTAATATAATATCGGCATAGTTTATGTTCGAAGTAATCGATATCGGAGCAGTATTATGATGGACAATGAACATTTTTTTTTGGAGTAACACAATGACACAATGTCGTAGCAATACATAATTGTAGAATTGGTGTTATCCCAGTTACCACATTGCAGCCTAACACGATTTAATTTCCACAAATTGTATTTTATAGTCATTAGTCATTGTAGATAGAACTGACAGAAGGAAAAACAATGGTTATACCTAGTCAACAAAATATTATTGACTGTTTTATCACTATTTTTACTTATCGTATTGCATTTTTCATTTGGCCGTCCAGTGTCAACGACTTGTAGCAGTCGTCAACATCAACATGTAGACTTAAAAAAAGAAATAAAACAAATCAATGTTAGGGGTGTACAAATTTTATCTTATATTATTATTACCACTGCCGACTGGGAAATGGAAACTGCATCAAGTAAAAATTATGTTCCGGAAATTGATCTTTACCCAATCGAAATTGTACCAATGTTCCAAGTTTGTTGCAAGGTGGTTTGCACAAAAGACAACAACAAGATTTGCGGTGGACTGTCAGACCATGTTCTCGTTAGGCCGCAACGACCTGCTTTTCAGCCGACAATACTGTCGACGGAGCAAGATGATATTGATCGACGGCGAAAACTATGACATGCAGCAACAGGCATACGAGCAAGATCAGGTAAAGCAATAAGTAATAACGCGTTCGAACGCGGAACACTTTTGCATTTTTGCTGCCAGCACTTATCTGCGGGCGCAGAAACTTCAATGAACGGCGCTATTCCTCCCAGCGAGCCATCGAGTTCACCGGTGATCTTGCCGCCGGCCCGATTGTTTAATTGTGCGTGCCGCCGTGAAAATCTCGTGTGATCACGAGACTTGTGTTTTTGTAGTTGCTGCAATCAGCCGGTATATCATCAGAATCATAAGCAAGTAATCGATTTTTTGTTTTCCATCTTAGATGTTGACCACAACGCAGCGTCGCGTACGTTCACCACCCGAGTGCCTCCGCAATACTTCGTGTGATCACGATACGTGATAATATCGTATTTGTCGTTGTGATCAGCCGACATACCCAATTTGCCAAAATACCTACTCATCAATTATATTATTGTGAGGGCCATCAGGTTTTGCCGGTTTTGGTTTCCGTCGTGGTGTTCCGGGAAGTGCCGCCGACTTGTGTGTTACTCGCGGTATCCACTCGTCGAGCAGTCGCAGTGGTTTCCACTCGTCGAACAGCCGCAGTGGTTTCCTCTCGTAGACTGAAGTCCGAGAGAAGCAAGAAGACACCTGTTCGCTATCGCAGTTTCAGCGAGGTACCGCCACTAGTTGCTATCAGTGGCGGCTTGAGTTTCATAACTCAAGGAGCAAGAGTTTATAAACAACCCACCCACCAGCTACATTTACTAGGGCCAATGTAATATTTATGCTTTTTAGGTTCTTCTTTAGTTCAATTTTTCATTAACTTTTACAATTTATGATATAGATACAATTATTTTTTACTTGAATGATCAATCTTCTGTTATGAATTATAAATAGACCTGTTAAACTTAAACATTTTGTTTCCCGATTTTCGGGGCAGGAGCAGTTGCTCCTAGTATTCCTATAACAAGCCGCGCGCCCCTGGTGGCTTTGCCGTGGTCAAGGTCATATGTTTTATATGAAGTTCTCCTCTTGTTCAGTGGGGCACACTATATTGTATTTTATATGAAGTCGTCGCTGTAGTATTTAGTTCTTAAGGATTAATAGGATTATTGTTTGGTTTTGACTTTTGAGTAATGACACTATGGTAATATAATGTTTGGAACACATGTACAACAACAAAATTTCATTGTGTACGTTATAATATCAACGTTTACAATTAAATTGGTTTTGGGCATAGGCATGCGCACGGGGGCAGCAGAGGCAGCACATGCTGCCCAAGACTTTCTTTGGGGTTATCGCGGCCGACAAATATTGAATAATGGACGATAGACCTCGCTAAAATTATATTTCCAAAAAAAAATGACCATTAGTCATTACAGATAAAAAAAATTATAAAATTGTATTATGTGCGCGCCCCACATAACATTTTCCAATAATACAAACTTCAATAAATATTGAAGTTGAGTTGAATTTGAAAGGTTCGAAAAATAAGATTCAATAATACTAGAATAAGTGTTTATTTTTAAACTTTACATTAAAGTAAATTCTTAGTGTGGGCATTTCTAATGGAATCGCGGTGTTCTTCATATTGAAAAAAAAACAGAATTGTATGCAATTATATCGAACATGAAAATTCCTCAATTTCGAAAATTTGGCACTTCGTGGCTAGTGCTTGTTTTACTAGAGGCCAGTATACCACATGATACCAAAGTACACGGACTAGATATAAATTATTCTTTGCCTATATACTCTTTGGAATGGTTATTGATAACGCTGCATATGATAGCACTATCATTTATCGACAACCGTCATGTAAACAATAAACAAAATAATGATTATTAATTTATTATTAGGTATGTAACCATTACAATATTAAATGACTTAATAGCCATGTAGGTATTATGAATTTAAGTTGAATCAAACATCTTTAAATAATCGCAATAATTCTCATTTTAACTATTATAAAATTAATAAAATAATTAACGCAGTGTATTAAAGACAATGTAACAACCATCTTTCTCTACAACCTTCTTGGTGTAACAGAGAATCGTTACAATCATGAGTTCCGGATTTGTATCTGAAACAGAGCTTGCCGAACGGCGCAGGATCCGTCAAGAAGAATGGGACAAAGTTAGAACGGCTGAACAGCCTTTGGGTAAGATGAAGGTTCTAGTTTGTCTTAACTTAGGAGTCTTAATTAAAAAAATTGGTTTTGTTTAGCGGTGCCCGAAGAAGAATATGATCACAGATCATTGTTCGATAGACTTGAAGAACAACGCAGAAAAAAAGAATACGAATATGAAGAAACTCATAAACTTAGTAAATATTTTGCTCGACATTTGTTAGAAATACTATCTTTTACACACGTATGTTAACAGTTGTAAACTGTTTAAGACAAATTAGGTCTAAACTTTAGTGTAATAGGAAGTACAAGTTTTTCAAATTAAAATTTCTTTTATACAAAATTTGTTTAGAAAACATGATAAGAGGTCTCGATGATGATGAAGTAGGATTTCTTGAACTAGTTGATAAGACTAAAATGGACGAAGAAAGACGTCAGCTAATCGAAGAGGCCAGACAGATTGAAGAATATCGTTCAAAAGTATCAACTCTTCAGTGCGAAACTATAGTTTCCCCGTTAATGGTTCCTATATCTAAACCACAGACTTTGAACAGCAGTGTGTAAGTAATTATGATTGACAGGTCACACTATTTAAATATTGGTAAAATAATTGTGTATTTTATATTTATTATTGTATTGACAGAACAAGAAAAACACAGAGTAAACTATTAGCGGGTGCAATCGTAAAGAAAAGAACATCTGAGGAGAGCACTAATCCTTCAAAAAAGCACAAACCAATCGCTGATGAATCTAAAATATTACCAGAGAAATCAACAAGTATGATAATATATAGTATTGTCTATCTAATTAACAAACATACATTTTAAATATAAATAAAATCCATTAAAAGATTTCCTCTATAATCATTATTGAAACAATTTTATTTTCCATCACAAATCACTTGAGATACTATAATGTATATAAATTTCATGTAAAAAAAATAGGTTTACTGTAGTAGATATTTCAAATTTAATCGGAAAATTACTTTTTAAAGAGTTTATTTTTATTTTAATACATATTTTATTGTTGTTTTTTTAAATAAATGTTACAGAATATATAGTTACTATTAAAAAAATATGCAAGGCATCAAAATGTTATAATACTAGTGTATCATATAATATTATTGACTATTATTGAAAAGATACAGAGAAATATTATATACTACCACTTACAACCATTTATACAACCACCCACTACTGATAAAAGATAGATGAGAGAGTTTTTATTTTAAGTGTTCAAATAATAAATTGTAATAAAATTGTATTTTTTTATGACAAATTAACTCACAATTTGCAACTCTATCAAATTTAAAACCTGTACGTTTACATCAACATTTAAACATTTTTTAGCATCAATTATCATAACATTCAATTAATTACATTTTATTCTATATTCAGCTGCAGGTATTTATCATATATGGTTTAGTTATACTTACTGTTGTTTTTATGCTAGTTTAAAAATTTGGAGAATTTCATTCAGTAGCATAAAATCAACTTTTGGCTAAAATTAATTTTAGGCTCATATATTATGTATGCTCATATAATATACACCAATAAGTACATTTATTGTTGCTTTCCTTATTTGTTTATTAAGTAATTGTTATAGGATAATACAAAAATTAATAAAAACAATCATTACTTTATCTTTGTAAATATACCAAATTACAACTTTGTTACTATTCCATTTAAACTTTATTCTAATTTTTAACTATAACAAATTTTCAAATAAGAATTTCCATTAAATAAAATGTTAATCATTGATACTTTAAGTGTAAACCATTCTTCACATGTAAATTATATGTAATAAATATGTATTGTATTTAATGTATTTTTTTTTCAGGTGAAACTAAATCTAATATTTTACCAGGACTTGCATATTCAGATAGCTCTGATGGCGAAGATGACTAGTTCCTTGTATACAACTAAGGTAACATTATTATTCACTATTCTATGTTGGTATCATAATTGTATGAGTAATTTTTATTATTTATAATTTTGTTTTTAGGAAGTTGAGAAAATTGCAGTTGAATAACCACTAAAATAATTAAGTGGTTCATAAATGTTACATAAATATTCTGACTTAATATAAGTATACATTTAAAACTATATTACTCCATAATTAAATTGAATTTTTTGATTGTATTTCCTTGTATTTTAATGATACAAGGTAAAATATATCCTTGTTATTTTGTTATCATTTATTATATCATTAAATTAATTTATAATAATCAAAATTTTATTTTAATAAAGCATTAGTAACTCTTAAATCTATGAAAAATACAAATATCATGCTCAGAAAATGAATAAACTGTTTAAGAACTAAGTAAATACTAAATATATTAGCTTTATTTACGACAATTTTTTTCATTTTATTACAAAATAATTAAGTTTACTCAGAAGTAAATTCATTATTAATACCTAGTTAACTCGTCTAATGATGATTGTTGCGAGTATTCTACTTAGAGTAAAAAATTAACTAAAAATATTTCTTCGATTTATACCTAATTTAATGTGAATTGTGAATTTGTTGTAATGGCTATAAATAACGCCACTAAAAATTTAAAATTTTGCAATTTATAATTTCAAATAATTTGATGCATATGAATTATAATATATTATATTATGTTAAGGGTTAGGTAGGAAATCCAGGCATTGTTCACAATACCTAAATATTTTGATACTAACTACTACTATGCTCCATGATTAAAGATATAATTATAATTATAATTATATCTTTAGTTGTGCTATGCATGAGAAAATTATACACTGCCTGAAATCTTATGATTTATGAGCCATGTGTTATTTTGTTGTTGTTTATGTTCATTTTTAAATATAATTTTACTTAGATAATTTGGTTTGTCAGTTTCTCAACAATATAAATGCTTTATTTATCACATTAAATAGTGAAGGTCTAGTTTATTAATTTTGTTTGTAATAGTATTTCAGTAGGGGTGATCTGGATTATATTCCACTCCTAAATCACTTTAAAAAAAAATTGTATTCAATTCCAGTGTGTTATTGTTCTATGCCGAGTGTTCACTTTAATGTTTCAGATGATAGGAATATTCCACTCCTTATATCTGTCGTTAAAATATGAAGCTCGTCCCACTATAATGTATATTGTTATCACTAAGTTTAAGTTAGTTTTATTTTTCCAATTCAGAATAAGCTAAATGGTTTGGGAATGCTAAGCATCCATTGCATAATGCATAGCCGTTTGCCCATGCGGATATATAAGAAGGGGTAGATAAAAATATCCAGAATTCTCATATTAATGGTTATTATTTTGTTACAAAAGAAATTAAATAAAGGATTTTTAAATTAAAAATTGTAAGTTCTAAATGTGTGTTATGTTTAAAATCATAACATTTTATAAGTAAAAACATAGCCCATATAAGCTCCTTACATAAGTGTAATATAACAAATAAAGGAAGACAGTGTAGACTGCTGACTGTTCATCTGATTACTCCTGGTTTTTTCTGATACACCATTCAAAAGGAAATCATAAAAACAACACTGCATGAGTCTTAGTTTCAAAGTTCTGCTACCTACCATTGAAGACTGGTATTTGAAATACAAATGAACTATTTTTAATACAAAAAATATTTAAATAGGTATTTTTTACCGGCTATTATTTGTAATAATTTTAATAATAATGAATATAATCTGGATATTCTGATTTTATGTTTTGGTAAATTATGAAATTATAATTATTACATGTGTGTGCATTGATGGTGTTTATGTACTGGTTAATGGTTTGAACAACATGTGCTAAATCAATAAATGAATCAATGATTGGTGAGACCCACTTGCCCAACTTTTTTAAAATTATTAATCTGATGATGAACTAAATGAAGTATTTACTAGTTTTTTTTTGATTTTTCCTTTACTTTTTTAGATAACATAATGTACAATGCATGTAGCATTTTGCTACTAAAATAATAATTGGTAACCCTTGATCTAAATTATCGAATAAAATAATAATTATAAGATACTTATACCATCTACAATTTACCTCCAACTCCCCCGCTATGATGACTAACCCAAAACCAAAGAGTATGTTTTTGAGTACGAATTTAAGTAAAAAAACTATACCTTTAAACAATAAGATGGCTATACTATCATAGTTCTATGTTATTGTAATGTATTATTAACACGGCAATATGGATAGGCATTTTAATTACAACACTGCCGTGGATTCGTTAGGTTAATGTGGTCAGGTAAATGGTTAAGGCTTAAGTGACCAGATGGATGCCCATTGAGTTTGCCTGACAGTCTGTTTGATGTCATATGTCCGCCGCTGCGTTCCACCTGTTAGGTCAGGTTTCAGCACGTATTTCGTGTACCATGCCGACATCGGATTTCCGCCCTTGGCCGAGCACACCTGCCATTTACCACCAGAATCAAAGCGTTAGTTGGACATTAATGTTGAGCTGTTCTAACCCAAAACCAAAAAGGAAATTTTTGAGTAATTACGAATTTAAGTAAAAAAATTATACCTGTAAACAATAAGATGGCTATACTATCATAATTTTATGTAGAATCATTAGACGATTCAATAAACTTTTTTGTTATGTTATTAAATTGGTTTTTATTTTTTAGATATTATATTATTAATTATTATTAATAAACGCATCAACGCGTTAACGAATCAACGCAACTGAACTTTCCTAACCTAACCAACCACCAACCCGGAGTAAAATTAATTAGTTCTGCTTGTGGAAATTGTGTTTATTGTTTAGATAAACCATATACTTTTGGTTGTTTTGAAATCGGTATACGAGTTTCACGAGAAAACTTATATTCCATAAGTTTTATGACCATAATTTTCAAATAAAGCATTCAAAAACGTACATTTTGGAAAATAAATTCACAATTATTGTTTGGAAAGAATAAACTGCATTTTTTCCAATATCATTCAATTCATCTATTAGTTATTTCTTAAATATCTAGGAAAACCAATGTTAAATTACACAAATTATAATTTTTATAAAAAAGCACATCTCAGTAAAACAAAAATTAACACAACGATTTCTTTAGAGAGTTTTTTTCTTATTGTAAAATAAATTAATGTTCATATTTTGTAATATTATATTATTGAATGAATCAAGTAGTTATAGCAGGTAAAATATACTATATTATTATATCATAAAAACCATCCCTGCCAAAAAGTAACCAAATAGTAGGTAACGATTTTAGTTATTTTGTTGCAAGTCATAAAATATTATTTATAAGTGCTTGAAATATTTCACTATAATGTAAGTTAATTGTTATATTTACAAATTTACAATGAAATTTAAAAAATATTTACTACATTTTTTATTTATAATTGAGGCTGATCATCATTAATCAATTTGAAATCATATTTTAATTTAATTTTTATTTTTAAATGCAATCTACAATCCATACCACTTTGGCAAAATAAGTAGATGTGAAACAGATTAGTTGTATACAAATTATTTAAAAAGAATACAACTTATCCTTAATAAGTAATAACATAATTTTAAATCATATATAATTTTATCTTCTAATTAGCTAAAATATATTATGCTCATTTACATACGATGTATGAAATGAAAACGGCAAATATCTTAAATAATTTTGGACTTAAATAAAAATTAATAAAATAAAATTAGATATAGATGGTGAAACCACTTGATAATAACATAAACGTATTAATTGACACCCACTTTTATATTTTTTACTATAATTTATTCAAACAGTGGCTTAAAATATTGACAAAAATATTATTATTACATTATTTTCTGTCAACTTATGATTTATTAACATTTAACCTACCTACCTAAGTATTGCTGAGAAAAAGTAAAGAATGAACCTACTTTCAAAAACTAAAATTTTAAAATGTTGAAGTAAAATATTGCAGTTTTAAAATTCCTATAGTTTATTTATAAATTAAAATATTTATAGAATTCTATAAGGTGTTTTGGATAATATTTTATCTTAAATGTTGATGATAGGTCAATTTACTTTAATATCAAAGCTAATAATAGGCAATTTGATTACTAACTCAAATTTGCTACCTATGTTGTAGAGATAGTAAACGAAAATACGAAATATTGTTCCAACATTTTCTTAAAATATTTTAATTATTATCTTCAAACTCAGCAGTTATACCTACCTTATACTGGTAAACTAAAAATTAATAATATTTTATAATACTTGAAAAATAATGACAATCAAGGAGAGGATTTTAAGGAATGAGCATCTGTGCGACCTATCTTAAGTAACGTAAAATATATCATATACGCTTAGATAAATAAAATTTGAACAAAAAACTTCGACTGGAGTTAATTTAAAAATAAATAATTTCATGAACCTACTATGAAATATTTGTTGTGATTAAAGTGATTAAAAATTAAACAATAAAAACTTGGTAGGTACTAGGTAGTAGGTACCTGGTACCTAAAGTCAACCAATAATGAAATAGCACGATATGGGAATCAGTTAAACAAAATGTACACCAAATAAAAATAAGGATAAACATAAAATATAATTTTTACATGATAGAAAACGGGTAAATTCATAAACTATTTTCTAGATTTTAGACTAGATAATTCTTTATTTTTGAGCCTTAGAATATAGCTTAAAAAATAACTTTTAGCTTACTTATATTACTAGGCCGTTTTTTCTATTAGGTATAATTAAAAACATTGTACAAAACATTCATAGTATTATGTCCTATATTATACTGTTACTTATAGGTAGTTAGATATAGATATTGAACTTAAATTAAGAACATTTTGAAATATTTATAACAAATCCTGTAATAATAGCATAATATGTCACGGGTATTTGTTTTTCTAATAAAGGATTTTAATTATTAACTTATATAGCAGCATTTGAACGTAGGTATTGAGAATGTTATAATATTATGTAGATAATGAAAAAGTGTAAAAATCATAAAACAATTTTACAAATTACTTAAATATTACCTACTTACAAACTTAAAGTATTTTTTAAAACTCCTAACATTATCACAACGCACTAGGTAATGCAAGTATATATTTTATACAGTAAACAGTCCGTTTACTGCATTACCTATTCTAATATTTTTCTAATTTTGTATATATTATAGTAAAATATCGAACTATTGAAGTCGAAAATATAAATTGAAGAGAAAAGTGTTATTCTCATATTTCACTACCAGTGAAAATTCTAAATGAATTCTCCACTACTCAGTACACTCACCGACATTAAAAAAATACATTTATCATGTAAATACTTAAAAATCTGTAATAAGAATTACGTTTTATTTTGCCTGTTAAGGTATTTTAGCTGACATAGAAAATGCCGTGCTCTTAGGCAATAAATTATGTACCTGGTTATGAATTTTCCTACTTCAACTTTAAAATTGGATAGGCTTACTACCGCACATATCATATTTTGCACACAACGCCAGAATATTTTATCAAACCTTCCCTCGTGATGACATGAATAAAATATACTAAATATATGTGAGATGATATAGGTAAAGTATATACCTTTCATACGTACGTATATATATATATATATTGTTGTGACATGTCCAATTTAAAACAAAAATCAAATCATAATATTATTATATCGAAAAAAACATCCATATCTGAATGATACACTATTGTACTGTATTGCGACTGACGACGTAACGTTCGATGTGGCCCCCAGCAATGTCGTTTTTAATAGTAAAATTGTAGAAAATGCGTTGCGTGTCGCATCGTTATTCCTAATATTGTCACATGTCGTTAGGTGTCGTAAAGGTTTGTGCAGTTGTGTGAGTGATTATCGCAGTAGCGTGTGTGCTAATTCCTCGTTAATGCGTTCTAGACAATGTTTTTGAAAATGTCGCTTTTGCCATTCGCAAGTGATTACGGTGGACTTCTACTGCAGGCAAGCCGACCGTTTTGCAAACGACGATAGGTACCCTTGAACGTCTGCTTTATAAGCCCAGGACGCCAGTCGAAAAGGCACATTACTTCTTCAGCCGTCTCTTCGAACACAAGCACCCGAACAAGTCTCCAAAAGACATACTCGACATCTGCACTCGACGAATACTCGACAAGACTTCAACAACAACATCGACAACATGAACAAGTAAGGCTAAATATTATTGTTACAATTATTGCCGATATTTGGAGTGCAAATTTTGTGGTTAAGCATATCATTTACGGTCGTCGAATTCAACTCGAACGTTTTCGGCAAAGTATAATTATATGATTCGATGGCTTAGTGCTCACTTGTTATAAATCCATTTTTCCAAAAATAAACTTTTTGATACTAATACTTATACAATTTAAATACTAATACTGATACATTTTCATACTAATACCAATAAATTTTAATACTAATACTAAAAGCAGCTAGATAGCTATGGATACATTTTACAACTTGTCAAGTACATCGATACATCGCTGATATTATGATTTAAAGGTGGGCATTAACTTGTTAAAGAGTTAAAGTTAAGTTAAAAAGTTATTTTTTTAAACTTTTTAACTTTACTAGTTAATTAATTTTGTTTTTAGCTTATTAACTTAATCAGTTAAAATTTGAATTTTTCAACTAACTTTTTTATAGTTATTATCATTATCGTGCAGTTAAGTTAATTTTAATGTTTAAAAGCACTTTGCTGATATAAAAATAAGCTAGAATCTTCAATTATGTATAAATATAAATTTCGAAATTTCTGGTAACAATGTACTATACTACTACAATCCAAATTAAGTGTCTTATGTTTACAATGTTAAACAGTGTCTTGGTAAATGTTTGTGTAAATAAAAATACTAGGGCAATTTATTGGGGCTTACATCGTAAGTATAATAACTAATCGATTTGTCACCGTTTACAGGTACACAATCATGATCGCAGCGGTGGTTGTTGCATTGGCATCTCTGGTCAACTCCGTTCCGGCCACCTCCACCCAGACAACCGAATCCGACCCGATGTCGGCCGCGGCCACATTCATACACAACAAACACGTCAAGTCAGGGAACCGTCAAATGGCTAGTAACGGACAGTCGAGCAGCTTGGTGGGCAGCTTGGTCGGCAAAGTGTTCGGTCACCTCAAGTCGTTGGGTCTGAAAAAACTCATCAAGATAACTTTGGTGGGCGGTGCGATGCTCTTGGTTGGAGTTGTGGCCGCGGCAGGCGCCGCTAGTATCTCCGTCGTCTCGACGTTGGTGGGCGCCGTGCTCTCGTACTTCCGGTCGTTCTTCGGCGGACACAGGGCCAAGACATCTGACTTCGAGATTGACGGCATCAGCGAATTCGTTTTGGGCGCATTCAACAAGTACGACAGCCTACACAAAGCCTGATGACGTGACTCGGTGCTATAATAATCGTTCGCGGTTTTATTCATTGTAAATTTCACGTAGCTCTGATATAATGGCTTACCCATATTATATTTTAAATTATTATTTATATATTATTATTATGTTTCGAGTATGATAATAAACAAAAATATTTTACTCTTATATGTGGCACACTCATCTTAATTATGACAATTATTACCTACACATTATATTCTATTATGTTTGTACATAAATATTATTATACTATTGTATTTGAATTTGTATCTGTGCTCACTACTCCTCAGCATGACGGCACATAGTAACCACTTCAGTACGAATTCAAAAAGTTTGCGACCTGAATGTGTTTGAACTCCGAATTAGGTAGAGTATATTCTAGAGGTATTTTGTTAAAAAATTACTTATCTATACAATTTCATTTTAAACTTTATCTTCAACAATAAAAAGTGGGTAACACTGTGCTATATGATTAAGTGTCTTGTAGGTCACTTAATGGATGGCGATAAATTTGAATTCAATGATATGATATTATTGAATACGAAATACGATTTTGAGTCGAAATGGTCAGTGAGTCAGCCTAAATTATAAAAATATTTTTAAATTACCAAAAAATAGCAAAATCTTTATTCTTAGTTTAAATATGTAATTTCGTTCAAATTTGAACTTAAAAGTCTGTAAAAAGAACAACTATATTTGTGTATTTTTAAGATTATTTTGGCAACAGTATGAACTATTTATGAGAATCATTTTTAGATTTTGAGCGTAGAGATGAATGTATAGTATTAACAATGATATTTGTGTTTTTTTTGTTATCAAAATTTGGTGTAGAATCGTTTTTCGTATACAATGATTGCAGACCAGTACCCACTTGTCCAACATTTTTAAATTTTCTATCCTTAGCTGTGAGAATGGAACATTTTCTTATTATTCAACTACAAAATAATTTGAGAATTTTCGAAATGTTGGTAAATGTTGTCAATATTTGAACTTTAAATACTTATAAAAAAAAATGAGTATGAATTTTTCATACTTATCAACTACTATTATAACAACATTTGAGGAACCTTGTATTAATTTTTCATGCATTTTTAACTAACTGAAACAATTTATAGAAAATGATAAAATAATTTTGTGAATATTTCATGTACCTACGGATAATAGTTTTTGGTTAAACAAAATTAAAAAATCGTTCCATGAGGATTTTGTTATTTTACGGACGAGTATGCATTATTATCCAATGTTTAACTTCAAAAGCTCATAAAAAATGTATTTGACTTTAAGGTAAACATTTATTTTTTATTAGACGTATAGTGGAACATTTGTAAATGTTAATCATATATAAATATATTATGTACATTAAACATACACTTTTGGATTGGTCAATGCAAAATAAACACACTCAACACTTTTCGATCTGTCCAAATTATTTCTTATTATTAAAATGACACACGGCAATTATAGTTTGACAGTAACCATCCACACGAGCGAACTCGAATATATTACATTTATTTATACAGGCATCTTCTAAGACAGTAAAGTAGTATTTTAAATTTAACAATAATTGCTATAGATTTATGTTCCGACAAGTGTTTTATTATTGATAAATACCTTATGCACAGCTAGTGCTCTAACCCCAGGAAAGCCTTCTCTGGATAACTAGTATCGAAGCAATATGGGTTCCCCGACCATGTTGCAGTAGGAAAGCTTATGGTGGATTTTGTATTAAGTTTTCAAATCTTAGATATACATACCTTTTTTAAAATGAATTTCTTACTCAAAATAATTAGAAATGTTCGTGATTTTGATAAATTTTGTCAACATCTTAACTTCAGGCGCCCATAGAAAAAATAACTGGATTTACGCTCAAATTTTTTATAATTTCCTCGTATTACAACTTTTATCATTGTAAAATTAGAATCCAAAACGATTTAATTCGATGGCAGCTTATAACTGTATTAGGTATCTGTATTCTGTAATAATACTATTTGCACTGAATGTACTGTACACACGAGTAAAGAAATATTGAAAACAAGTAAACATTTTTAATATCCACTAAATTATTATTTTAAGTGCTATTGTAAAATCAATTAATAAAATTCACTGAAATAGATAACTCAATTTCGACAATATCACCTTAGACGGGTGTATCAAAGTGTACATTTATTATATGTGTATATATATACATTATATTATGCCGCCTTATCGATTGGCAACAACAAAAACATTTTTAAACGAGTAAGAATAGCTCTACGACCTTGCTAAATTCTCGATTCCCAACCTATTTTAATACGGTGCAAATTAACCGTACCTCATTCCTAACACAATTTAAACAGAATTTGGAAAGCTTAATTTTTAGGTTTGTATATTTTAGCTCACATGAATCTATCTTCCATAACACTTAAATAATATTATTCTTATACAATAAGTACCATCCTCTCTGTGGGACTCTCTGTTGATATCAACAAATATCTTAAAGCAAATAATCGTAGTTAACGGACGGACGTATGGACACAACATTAATATAAAGTGTTCTAAACTTTTGTTTGGAAACCTAAAACAGTCTATTTGAAGCTAAATTCTATAAATGGTATTGAATTCATTATTACTATTGATAATAGTTGTAGTAATAATATTATATAGTCATCTGATGATGATATGCTAAACGGTTTTTTTTCACAAAAACATATTATGTTACATTTTTAATTATTATAATATTAATGATATTATGTGATAATAATGTAATATCCGTTAGTAACGACTAACGTTTATATCACGTATTTATCGTAGAACAGTGTTAATAGGTTCGTAGTGTAAATAGCTATAAATTAGTTTGAATGTTTTGAAAGTGTCATTGTATGTGGAAAATAATAATTTCGAAACAACAGAGAAAAGTATCATGTATAGTTATGTATGAAAAATATCGAAAAATCGTTATTTTATGTTTAAATAATTATTTAATAATTTGTGTATTAATTTATTTATATGTTAATTATTATTGTATACTATACCTGGTACAATTGCATCATAATTGGAACTACATTTATCAATATTTTTTAATTGCTTTAAAAATAAATTACACGAACCGTTATGTTAAATTTATTTGAATTTATACATTTCGAAACAAAATAGAAACTGTAGAATTTTTATAATGTCTATGAGTAATAATGCTAAAACGCCTAAAACGGCCAAAATATTTTTAATTTTTGGAAAATTTTAATATAAGTAAATAGATTAAGATATTTATTAGTAAAAATGTCAAGCCTCTCTTCCATTTTTCATTCTTGAATAACAAAAAAATAAGAAAATCACACCGTGAGAAATCGAGTTAATTCCAATGTTGTAAAAATTTGAAGTTGGCTTTTCGGTATTTCATTTGGTTTTTCGTAATCTGTTTTAATTTTTTTCTCATTCTGTTTTACAAGTTACAGCTGTAGGCTAATAACTCAAAATGTTGAAGCCTAACTCTAAATTGAAAAAATAAAAAAATATTATAAGTGTTGTAATTATATATGGTATTGGTATTACTTAATAAAAAAAATAAAAAAAGTGTTCCAATTTTTCCTACTTCATAAAAGTTATGAAAGTTATGTTCATATATTTTATGAAGACGATGTACGGAAAAATGAATACCTTAAGCAATTATTTATTTATAATATTATTAATGTATATTATATTATGTTTATTCTAAAGCTTTTCATATTGAGAGAGATGATATTAGTTAAACTAAGAAAATAAAATAATTTAAAATAAAATATATTTTATGATATTATTAAAACGTCATAAATCAAGACTAATATTCTTTTGAACGATAATTTTGCTTAAATGATTAAAAAACAAATAAAACCTATCATAAATAACATTATAACATATTATTTTTGACAGAACATCCGAGTTAGCTCACGCTTCGGGTAATATGATTACACTTTTCAATGATTTTTCACTAACCACGGATCTCCTTTTTCGACGCGGTTCACCACGAAAAATGACCACTGCATACTAGGAAATACACACATCACCATAGTATTGTTTTACACCTGTTATTGTTTCAGTTTAGGATAGTTTATGATTTCTAACAACCACATATATATTTTTTTTTAACTGAACCTCACGAAACTTTATAATATTTTATTTATATAAAAAATTATAGAAAACTTTTTAAAAACAATTACACAATGACGTACAACATTTTTTTTCAAGTTTCCATACATTTACCATAATTGAATTACAGCCACTTGAAAAGTTACAGACATTCTTTAGTGGCTTGGTGAGGCGTGGTCTTACGCTCAATCTGCGGCAACGCTCTGAGCGTACTTACCACCTACCGTTGGTAGCACTCGGATGGGTGACCAACCGTGTTTTGAGCAACATATCCTTGCCACACATACAAATACGTGTATTAAACCAACCGTTTCCGCCTACAAACAGCTAATGGCCACAGTTATCGGGCTTTGGATCAATGATAAAAATAAAACATTCTTTAAATATAACATTCAAAAAGATTAAGAAAATTTTTTTGAAATCGTATTTATCTATGGTGTGCGTTTTATATCTATTTAACTTAAATTCAGTATTTAACCAGCATGTTACAGTAATAATACTACTGATTAAGCTCTCGAAGATTCATACAAGTGTATAAAGTGATAGTTAAATATAAATATTGGTTAGTGTTACACATACTTACTTAGTATATAAACAAAACATATCACTTCGCAATCAAATAAAATATTTTTTTCTTCAATTTAAAATCACGAAACAAATAAATAACGTATGAGATACGTTTTTATTAACCATTAATAATAATCATTAATATGTTTCAGAATATTGTAATTATTACAAACGTTGAAGTATATCTATCAAACACTTATATTTTTTATGCGTAAATATTATTTAAATTATTTACAAAATATAATACCACATCAATTCAAACAACTTCGATAATTTACAATGCATTATTAAAATATTATTCGTTTGAACGAAACTCAAACATATAATAAGTTATAAATGTATAATTATATTCATTAAAAAAAAAATACACAGCAACAACAAGACAATATTAAAGTTTGTGTACGATACACGGTTTTATACAATTGTAATACAGTAATTAAATTAATTATACGAGATCGCAATAGACAATTATATGTATATAAATAGACTTTTTTTTTCGAGAAATCGTTCGTAAAATCAGAGCGACTAACATTATATTGGGCCTTAAACCAACAACAGTATTATATTTTATATGTATTTTTCAATATTCATAAAAGTAACGTAGTAATATTAGATATTATTGTATAATAATTTGAAATAATAATATTTGAAACATAAAAAATGACACATAATAAAATGTGTCTTAATTTTATAGCTTATGTTACACATCCGATAATAGTAAAAAAATCCTATGGTTAACCGATAATCTACGTTTATAAGGATTATCTTATATAAAATTTACAATTAATATATTTCAATAGATATACTCTCATTGCATTTGACAATATAC
The DNA here is from genome assembly GCF_001856785.1 of Myzus persicae. Classification (NCBI taxonomy): domain Eukaryota; kingdom Metazoa; phylum Arthropoda; class Insecta; order Hemiptera; family Aphididae; genus Myzus; species Myzus persicae. Next base: position 368,623 of record NW_019104444.1, read on the forward strand.
ATATATAACGTCATTACCTACATTTATGATTTAGAACAATATATTTTATGGTCAATAAAAATAAATCTTAACAAAATCTACCATTGTGGATAATTACTACACTTTTGACCGTCGAGTTTACTTAATATTTTTTGCACTATAACTCTTTTAAAACTAGTTAGTTTTGTATAGCTGAATTGAAGATTTTACTAAAAATTAAACATATTAATATTTGATGAAATGTATCAGTTTTAAATTATTTATGAGGCAATATCTGTATGACTTTCGTCATCAGTTCAATCAACAATTGTTTTTTTTCTCTCAACACTGAGTAATGGTAATAACTAATATCAGTAGCATTACAGATAAGTGCTAATCTGGGGATTGTGATCTGTCTCACTCGATCGTATAGGCACCCGAATATGATGTATCACGATTCACAGTATTATTTGAACATAATGAGCTTACCGAGATCAATATTTGTTATGCATTACTTGTGACTACGTAATTATTATCTTTGTTTATGTAAAGCCTAGACTATTGTGTTAGCACAATGCAGGTGGTTTGAAAGCATCACCCTTTCACGAAATCACAACAGTCAAAACCAGCTGTAGAATAGGCCATACATTTTATTTTTGCGATACGCTTCAGTGCGAAATTAATTTAATATTACTGTAGGCAATTTAAGTTTTTTTACTTTTTTACTTTTTACATTGATTCAGTTTTTATTTTTTTATATTATTTGTATGACATCATATTATAATATTTTAAGGAGTGTCTTATATTTTATAACTTAAAAAAAAATAATACAATTTTCGCATATGTACAAACGAAATTCAGAAGGGGGAGGGGGTAGGTGAAGTACATTTTAGTAACTTTTATTCTATTGATGATAAGCATAAACAAGAATTGAAGTAATATAGGTATAAATGTCGTTATTTTAAAATAAAATATGAAAACTAGTAAAGTTCCTGTTGTGGTGTTGTTGACAAGAAGTGATTAATCAAATTATGCCTACATGAATTGACATTTTTTAAGCATTTTTTAATAAATTTTTTTAGGAACTCGAAGAATTTTTCAAAGTTTATATTTTCGACAATTTTGTTTTGCATATCAATATATCATGTAGGTACTTACTAATGTTTTATTAAAAAAAAAAACTGACGAATTGCTTGTTTTTTCAAAGCAAATTCATTTGATTATATCATAAAATAATTATTTCATGAAATTCAAAAATACTGTTAAATCGATATAGCCTAATATACCTATGTATTATTATAATCTATCTATAATAGATTCAAATTTTGCAAAAAATAAAGTATGTTCTTTGCTACAATGATTTTTCTGTTGTAGCTTGTAAGTCGACATTGCATTTAAAACACGATGATAAAATATCTTCTAAGGTGTATAATTTCTTTAAAATACCATTTTTTCAACACGTTATTTAATTTTTTTTATTCAGATAATAGGTATTTTGTGATCACAAAATTACATTAACTTTTAAACTACCCATTTCGTTTTTTTTTTTTTTTACTTGAATTCATTTTAAATTATATTAAGTAACTAATTTTCTGTCATTTCATTGCAATGAATATTTATACATTTTATTTTCCGTAAAAAATAAACAAGCCAACAAGTAGTTTTAATGTATTACGGATTTCAATCAAATTATTTCTGTGTAAAAGTGTCAAGTCTAAAATTAGAAAATGTATAAGTAATAATTTATTTATATTCAAAATGTATTTATCACTTTGACTTGACGTGCAATATATGTTTAGCGAGGGTAATTAATTTTAAACCTTCCAGTACATTATCATTGTGTGCGCTTAAATACCTATTCATAAACATCTTTAGGCAATCTCGACATTTACATTTTTATGACTTATAGTATATATAAGAATGTTCATCGTTCACTAAAAGTATTTGGTTAGCATAATATAAGACAGAAAAAAGAATAAGCTGGAAAAGTGCGAATAAATGTGCTTGAAAGAGAATTAAGTTTTATTCTTTTTATCACTATATAATTTATATTGTTTTATGGCTTATATGTAACTAAATAAAATAATAATAATAATAATAATAATAATGTAAGTAAGTTGTATTGATGATATTTGCGAAGATGAGTTGTTCAGTGTTTATTGTGTGAGTTTATTAACTTGACTTTATCTTAACGTCTGAATTTCTATTCATTATTCACCGGTAATATAATCAATTTAGTTTGTTTCATTTTCAATGGTCGTTATTACATATAAACGTTTACTTGACGAATTCATACTGTGTTTTATCAGATAATAAAAAATGTTATTATATTTGTTTACACGCAAGAGCAACGCGTTTACCTACACCACGATTGTCGATCAGTGGCATTTGAATTTAATTGCTTCGTAATAAAAGCATTTTGTAAGAAAAATTATACAATACAACACCATAACAAAGATAGTAAATCGGCTAAAACAAAAGCAAATAATATTTAGCACTTAGTCCAAAGAAGAACCTTATAACACATTTTTCCATTACTCAGCTGCTGAAATCGGCATATTATATTGAAGTTTAACGAAACAATTAAAATGTAATAAAATCTATGACTTATAGGAAGACAAAAAATGATCAAAATTAATTGAGACTTAGTAAAAATATTTACATACGTTTAGTGTATTTTTTTAAAAATAAATTTCATTAAATTACGAACACGCACAGAATAGTTTTAAAAAAAAATTGGTTTCAGTGCTCTAACATAGCGATTCGTTATACACTGCAAATTATAGCTCAGGTTTTGGCATAGTTTTTGTTTTTAGTAAGTTATTCAGCGGCGTATGAACTCGACACTGTGGCCCAGTTGTAGTTTTCTGACTCTTCTGGTACGGGTACCGTATAAATACAATATTGCGTCCGCCGAATTTTTATACCACAATAAAATAAGACAGACGTAACAATAATAACGATAATAATAATAATAATAATAATAATAATAATAATAATAATAACATGAATGGTGACAGTAATAATTTTAATAATAATAATAGTAATAATATGTCGGTCAACGAATTGACTCGGCTGGAGCGGATGTGGCACGGAAATCCATTAAAAACTGAATTCAGCGCCCAGAGTGGTACCAAGTGTGCTATCTTATAGTACTATATAATAGTTATATCAGCGATCAAACCCTGCGACCACTATATCGTACAAATACACACATAAAACACACATATATATATATGTATACATAAATATGAATATGACTAGCTGTCTACCTAATTATAGTGTATTATTAGTTGTTACTATATATTATAATATGTATTATATAAACAGTAAGACATCGTTAAAACGGAACTTCACGGGACAGAAAAAAAATCCTCAGGAAGATTTACCAACCTATTTAGGTACTTAAACTGCAGTTACACATATTTTTGTAAATAAATAAATAGTACCTATAGTTGCCTGGTAATTAAAACGTCTCTAATATGTAAAAAGTTATGGCAAACGATTTTGAACAATGTTTAATAGTACAAAATACTATGTAAGTAGGTAGTTATTATTTGGTAAAAAATATAAAAATAATTTTTCCAAAAATCTATAATCGTTTTTTTTTATGGTACTAGTAAAATATTTTATAAATATGATTTATTATATCGTTCAATGACGAATATTATTGTGAGATCTGATAAGTTAATAGTTTAAAAATTAACTAAAGAAAACACAATAGTAAAAATGAATGCAATGGGTGAGTAAGACAAGACATGTGGAACTGTGGGAATTTAAAAAGAAAATTTCGTTTTGCTATTATAGTAAATATTATGTATAAAATATAACAAATATTATGGGCAAATCATAAAACATTAAAAACCACATTCCGTTTCCACGTCTCGACGAAAAAAACATTTTGTTTTAACGAGATTTTACAGTAATCTAAAGTGTATGATACATATCATATCTTTTAAGACGTTTAAGTCGTCAGAATATCGCTGTATGTGTTGTATCGGTGACGATCGAAGTATTTGTTTAGACTTGGTTCCTCGAATAATGGCTGTATCTGATCACGAACCGGTTGTGTGGAGTGTTCTGGTCGGGCTTGTGTCCGGTACAGTAGCTGCACGTCAACCGCCAAAATGCCATCCTGAAGTCCTGGCTGACGAACGCGTATATGAAGGGGTTGATGGCCGAATTAATCCAACCTTCGTGAGTGGAAAACAAACAAAAAAAATATATATTTAATAAAAAAATATTAAAAAAATTTTAATAATCACACAATATAACATACTATGGTATTATAATGATACAATGGGCAACGAATTAGCTGATAAAATCGCAAATGAAGCTACACTCCCTCAGAGTTTTGTAGAATTAAACTTTACCACTTATTCTGAGCCACTAGTCACCATCAAGTATCAACCCTAAAATTCCGGAAACATTTCAGAAAAACTGGACCGATGTCCTTCTTATAAATAAGACAGGAAATATTAAGCCGTCCATCAAAAAATGGCCTATCCTCCCAAATCTAAAAAGAAGAGATGAAGTCATCATAACTCGAGTCAGAATAGGCCACTCTCATCTCACATACTCCTCCCTTATCTCCCTGCGCCAGTATGCGACGCATGATGCGAAGGAAAACCTTTCATCTATCATATCGTTACCAGATGTCCAAAATACACCGAAGCACGGAAAATCTTCCCCGATCCAACTTCTCTCCGACAAGCGTTCAACAAAGAAAACACAGAGCAATATCCAAGTTCTCCCATACCGTAAATTTAAGTATTAAATTGCAAATATCTGTATACAATATTTCATTTGAATTTTCTCAACCGGTTTTCTTTTTCTCTCTATGTTGTGCAAACATAGGCTAATAACCAATGATGTTGAAGTCTTACTTCGAATAAAAAAATTACATAACGCATGCCTATTATAAAACACTGCTGTAGCTGATATAGGTTTATGTTATGAATAGATAGCATAATATGGATATTAAATTACAATGGTGATATTAGCTCACAATATACGGCAATTTATACGGCTGTGTGTAGAGGAAGTGATCACCATTCTAGCAAGAATATAAAATAGGTCACACCCACCTAACTAATGTCAATCTCATCAGTGAAGAACCAGCACCATTATTGTGATATAATATTATGCAATGCAACTCTAAGAATACAATATAATACCGTAGTAAAAGTTCAGCTGCCACAAGTCACATTTTTAACGATTCACTCAGAATACATTAAGCTATCGATAAAAAGACCGAAAACTTTAACAATTTCATATACATGTATTTTTCCAAAATATAAATCTAACCCGTAAATCGTAAGATTTCCAACATATTTTATTGTTATAAAAAAATATTTGTGAGCATAGAAGCTTTTGAGTTAATGTTGGCTACAACCAGCGTTGTTAAATCCTTATCAAACTATATGATAAAAATAATATATACGTAGTGGCTGTGTGTGTGTACACATTAAAAGCGGGTGAAACCTGATGAGATTTTAACAGTTTGTATAGTTTGACATTAGAGAGAAGGTATGGGGTGATCGGCCTAGAACCAAAGGGGGTGAGTGGTGCTTGTATTGGACATTTTGTAATTTTTAACATTTCATTAGTTGCTGCGCTGTATTAATATGCAGTCGTGTTAATACTTATCAATATGGATATTATTACGAATTTCGTCAATTTGCTCATAGTTAATTCATATTGACATTATATTGTTAATATTATTATTATTTGACCTGAGCGGAAGAGAGTTTTTCAGATTTAGGCATGTACGGGCATCACACGTTTTTGCACTCGCGACGCCTATGCATATACCCTATAATAGTCATCTGTCTGGAGTATTTTGTTGGTACAAATGATTTTATTGTTATGGTAAATTATCGTACTCTTTCTTAGTTAAACAATGAATACTATTCACGACGCTTATTTTATATTATTTTAACGTCAAACGTCTGTCCTATAATATTATACTTATTCGGTACTCGAATTGGTCGGCCAAATGATAATAATATTATATACATTACATTTTTGTTGCAATATTATTTTTTCGTTTCTATCATACACCCAGAAAAGTCGAGAAAATGAAAAAAATCTTGAAAACACCAACCAGTTTGTTACAACTTACGTATAGCTTACGTTTTAACTATTTATTTTATGGGACTTCGAGTGGATATGCGTAAATATGCAATGTAAATCGTCGGTTTTAAGTTTTTTTATTTCCAGAAACATTTACGAAAGTCAATAAATTAGTGCACACAATACTGATAAATTTAGTTAAACAATTTTAGTTTTTATTCTCTCCAACTACTATATATACTGCTTGATTCTCCACTAAATCCACCTCCTACATACCCAACGGATTAACTGGAAGGTATGTAAATAAACATAAATCATTAATAATTGCCAATGTATGACGTGAAATATAATAATAGGGTAGTTATTCAAATGCAATATATTATATTTTATTATATTGTTATACTATATTATAATATATTGTAGCAAACACCGGTATATTTATATTTATTTTTTATTTTGTAAAAAAGTTTAAAAATGTAATGATAATAATGTGACGTAGGTAGTACCCATACTGTTTGTTTCGTTTCGGTCGAGTAACACTAAGTCCAAATCTCTAAATAATTGTGATGAACATTTTAAATTGTTCTTTCTCTTTTTGCAAACGATTAACTATATTAATTAATATGAACATAAACGTGTTATTCCAATAACACTGAAATATTACACCTAACATTATAATATAGTTATTACTTATTACGTTCTACACTCAGTTCTATGGTATATATGCATATATATGTATATACTATATATTATTGTAACTTTCGTCTTCAAAGCATTGAATTTGCATGATTTTTCGCTACTTTGTAGAAGAAATTAAGTTCTATCAATGCAATTTTGATTACGCCACACTATAATGCGTACACGAAATTATATTTTGCATATTTGATGGTTTGAGCAACTACAACAATAAAACATATTCTAACAAAGTATTATACCTGTTTTGAGCATATTTGAATAGTTTATAAGTAGGCAGGATTGAAAACACTATTATGTTATTTGCTTGTAAAAGTTGTAATATTTTGTTATTTAAATAAAGGTGTAATCATATAAAATATGTATTTTATCTTTGTTATTAAAAAATGTAATGATATTTTTAGTGCACAAATGCATAGGTATGTTTATATTTTAACAGTTTTACTTTGCAGTGCTTTGAATTCACGACCTCACCGATATCAGTTATAGTACCGTGTGCTGATTTGTAAAAATATTTTTTACGACTGTCTTAAAACGTCTGCTCTAAAAAGTTTAAAAAATAAACAAATTAGGTATAACGTATACATAAATGTATTATAATTATTTTACGTTTACACGGATGGAGATAGGACCACATCGTTAATGTGTGATTCGATCTAATACTTCACCTAGTTTTACGTCGAACAACTGTGTTATTTACTTTGCCTGGATATATATGTATAGGTACCCAATAAACCAAATTTATATGCACAGCCTGAAGTGACGGTCGATATAATAATGTTCTAGGTCTATGCATTTGCTGCAGTTTGGTTTTGCATATTTGCCTGGTAGCTTTCGTATTCACATCAGTTTTGTTTCATAAAAGTAGGCATGTACTCAATTTTAGATACATATAGAATAGCTGGTACATCAATTTGTAATCGAATTATGGATACTCGGGGGGAAACACCGATATTGTTTTCATTCTTTTTTTATTTTTTTAGTAATTTCAAACGAATATTTTTTTCTAAGGTTATTTTTTCTTTATATTTATATACTAGGTAGGTATATATAATAATATATATTCATGTTTTTTGACTGTTTTCGAAGGCAGTGACGAGTTAAATAAAAGATATAAGTGCCTCGATGTGGCGGACGTTCTAGAAACGAATACAAATCGAAAGATTGAAGTGCGTGTAAATGATAAAATCGTTCAACTAAATGTAGGAGAAAGAAAAACCGCGTTTTGCGTAGCTCGTTAACAAGCTGTAGTGAATTGAAGAATACTGTGCCTATCGCGTAGAACAAAATAGTTTTTATTTTTATCGAGAAGATAGAACTCAGACAATTGTGCTGTGCTGAGGTTTATAATATAGTGTTTTCCGCCCCAGAATACATCAGCTACTGCTGCGAAAATCGTGAGAAAAACATTTTTGGTAGAAAAAAAAAATGAAAAAATAAACCGTATAAATATGAGCGAGATAAATATATATGCCTCTCGTCATAAAATATAAAATGTGTTGCACAAAAAAATACATACATAACACATAGGTAATGTATATAATATATATAGGTACTTTATTGTACCACGCGACCGCCGTGTACGAGAGTGAACCACGTTGGAATATATATTTTAGTGGCTTGTTTATAGCTACTGTAGTTGTTTCAGCATCTTATAATATTATATTTAAGAGCCAAAAAGACAAACACATTTCATCTCTCGAAACACTGCGGTGGCATTATTTTACACAATATTCACGAATAAGAATACGAAACAAAAACGGACTACTGCTCCGTCCGCGTTGTTTAATGCGTTGCAAAAAATGGTTCAGGTTAGGTATTTATTGTTTTATGTATACAATACGGTAAATTCTTGGAATTGTTCAAACATTTCGATGTCAGATTTAATCGGGCGTATTAATAACCACAATAAAAATCATTCGGACTTAATGGCAATGCACTCGGATTAATTGTTTTACATAACTCTGCGAATGGCTTAACTCCGGCGGCGGCAGACGAATTTTATTATACATTATATTGTCACACAATGACCGAAATTTCGGGTTCTCGCAAAACGCAAAACAACCGCCTCACAGCAGTTGCACATGTTATAATTATTATGATATTTAAAATATCGTCATTATTAATATTGTCCAGGAATCGTCGAGAAAATGAAATCATTTCACCTGCGTCTAATGAAATGATGTGCATATTAGTGATATCACCTATTAGGTGCACTTTGATCCACGACAATATTTTATCAGCTGATACGAACCTATATGCAAACTTTAATATATTTTGCTGCATTGTCGAGTATACAACAAGAAAGTGATGACAAAGGGAAGAAATACTCAGATTTTGTATGCGTTTAATAAGAAGTGTCGAGTGGCGATACAGACTTCTTAAGTCATGTTTATATTACCTACATAAGATAGAATATTATATAATAATATTTAAAATTTGGTCTAGTACAGCGGTTGCCAACCTTTTGGACCTTGCGGACCACTAAAACTATATTCTAAATTCTACAGACCACGTATAGCTTTTTACATAAATACCCTTCCACTACTGATTAATCTTACACCAAATTAATATAAAAAATACATACGTAAAATAATAAAAAAAGGTTTTATTTTTATTTATTTCGTGCAATTTTGCCTTCAATGTAGTCACTAAAAGTCGTAGAGCTTTACTTATTTCTAGCTGATTTTTAGCTATTTTTTTTGTGGACCACCGGTTGGCAACCGCTGGTCTAGTATAGTATTTCAGGAATTCGAAAAACTTTTATGAGCCACTCTCGTTGAGTCTCTTAAGTAAAAAAAAAAATAAATAATAGTAATAAGTTGTCTATATAATCTAAAATAAATTACGCTAATAACTGCTGTATTAAAGCTCCGACAGACGATAATAAAAAAATATACTATCATCGTCCGGGAAATCGGATGGCGTTGTGTACGCGAATAAAAATAATTGTCTTATGAGTAGTTTGTTAGGGCTTACCAAATATCCCACGTTTGAGAAAACGCACCCTATTATAATAACATGACGTACAACTACTGTTACAATAACAGCGGGTAATCTGCAGTTGTTTGTGTTTCGGGGATGTTTAAACGGTATATTATAATAGAGGTGAAAAAGGAGATAGCTGATATGGATATTATTATTATTACACTCTGCTTTGAGATAGGACCGTTTGAAATTTATATTGCTTCCGCCGGTTGTTCATCTCTTTGTTGTTTCTGTGTCCACCGCTAACGTTGATATACGTAGTTGGCGTAATTAGTGTGTACCGGGTATTTTATACAGGTATTACATAATTCGAAATTTTGGCTTTCGAGTTACCAGTCGACCTTCTAATATTGTTCGGCAATGAAGTGAATGTAACATTTCCGTATTTGAAACTACTGAAGTCTGGGCCACGTCTATATGAAAATTGGAAGGTTTGGTATTATAAGTAATAAATAAGAATACTATGATAACGGTAGCTCTCTAACATAGCACATTTGTCAGTAAATGTTTTCAATGTTGGTAATTTTTAGAAATAATTGATAACATTGTCTTAAAATTATTATTTTGTATGCGTCTGGGTGGGAAGTCGACTCCGTGTAATAACTATAATAGCTGTGAACAATAAATCATCTCCTAGCTTGTTATACAATGAAGAAAAACCAATTTTTATAATAAAAACATAAATGCAATATAAGTGTAGCATATTATTAAGTGTCAATCCAAAAGTGGTGATTTATTATTTAATAAAATATTGATTAATAATTTTGTGTAATATATTATTATGTGTATCAAGCAGAACAATTTTTTGTAAGCTGTCAATATTTAAATTAAATTGTTATTGGAACTACGCGTTCACGTCATAAATTAATATAAAAAAATGTTGTGAATTCATTAATGTAGTTTGTAAATGCAATAGATCAGGGTTACTTCCTATTACTAATATTTCAGTTTTTAAATTTCACACATTCTTTTCTTATACATTTTTAAGAAATTAGCTTATGTTTTTAATTTCATGAATAGTTAAGTAAAAAAATAAATAACATCAGTTGGTAACTTATGAACTTTAATAATATATGAGTCACGAGTCAATATATAGCTATCAAAAATATATATTGCATAAAATGGAGTCAGTTGTTTATTTAGTGCCACAATAACTTACTATAGTGACATTAAAAAATATACAATTTTAAGCTTAAAATCAATACTGCTGTTCGATTGACTGTGGAATAATGACCAACTCCCGTTAGAACATTAATTACATTACGTCACCCAGTCGTCCGAGCTCTTGAACTAGTCATTAAATGCTATTTAAGTTAGAAGTAAATGTGATTTAAATTTATTATATTCTATTAGAATTATTATTATTTGTTTTTCTTTAGTATATAATAGTATTTTTAAAGTATGGTTTATAATATTAATAATAATAATTATAATGTAAATTCACCATTCACTAACGAAAATATTCCTACGACTAAATAATACTTAAGAATACTTACTGTCTACTTAAGACTCAAATTAACGTACTCAGTTTGCCTATACGACACGCCGTCTAATAGTTCGTAAACAGTAATATAATATTATGTTTATTCAATAGGCACCTATTTAAAAAAAATTTTAAAAAAAAAAATTTAAAAAAATTTAATAGGAACGATAAAAATCATAATTGGATAGATTAAGATATAATTGTTGATAAATGATTCATAAATACTAGCAAACTATATTATTATTATCATCAATGTCCGAATACAAATGTTAAATTTGTTATTATTTAAGAATTTCATGAAATTTTTATTCTTAAATAGGAGATAAAAATAATAATAATTGTAATTTTATACTTTGTATAGATTATGAAATATCTTTAAAGGATTTTTTCTTCTTTTATTCTTGACTCAAAGTCTTATTTAGAATTTGGGCACCACGGAGCACTTAAAAAATCTAACACACTAATGTAGGGTTGCACAAACAATCTCTAAACATTTAACGAATCAATAGTTAGCTAATGGTCCTTTAAACATAATTTAGTGGCCCATAATTGGTCCATTAAATTTTATTGGACCGTTAAATTAATAAATTTTTCATGCAACCCAGCATAAAACTACGTTTAGGACATAAAATATATTAGAACAATTCCAATATAGATTGCTAAATTGCGATGACGAACATCACAGAACAGAACTAATGGTACCTATTAAATGAAAGTATGAATAAAGTTTTCATCATTTTGACGTTTTAATTATTATTGGGTTCTAAAAATACCATTTTTTGGATATTTTAAACGTATTTCAATATTCTAAATACGAAGTAACTTTCACTAATCATTACGCAACACTTACCTATTTCAATCTTATATCTAGTATAATTTATTGTAATACAGTTTAATTTGTTTTTATATTATGATTATATATTTACATAGTGTCGTAATATTATTATGATTATTTAATGTTCTAAGGCGTCACCGTATTGTTTTTGAATACATTTCACATTGACTTGAAATTCTAAGGTGATATACTTTCAACTATTTTTGATACTTAGTAGGTTTTTTAAAAACTTATTGAAACATTATTTTTTATTCTTATAAATTCCTGGAGATCATACATGACGTGTATTGTATATTTTCTGTTTCTCGTTACTATATTATGCATTCTAATATAATATTTTATATTTTGTATAGACTTACATTACATACACCATTGCCAATATAATATTTTGTTTCATCTTTGAGTATCTCGGCTTAAAAGTAAAAGCTAAATTATGTGACGCTTAATTGTAGATTGTCTTCTTGACCTATTTCGTTGGTCCAAAATACCCAACATCAAAGCTTACAATATTCAATGTTATTATTGTACCTACCCGATTTGACGGAATTCAAAACTATCTACAGTTTAACTTATTTGGGAGACCCGAAAGGTCATTATTCGAGTAATCTTGAAATTCCTCTAAGAAATCGATAAATTACTGAAGGTCACCAAAATAAGAATTTCGCTAAAAGTTTCCAAAAGTCGAATTGAAGGTTAATGATTCACAGTTCTTCCAAAATGCCTACTTCTTTTTATGTAAATGCGTTTCTATAAAATGCTCATCTCCTTTGGAATTTTAGGTAAATAATATTAGCACAAGTGGACACGAATCGTGCTTTATAACGATTTTCTAAGGCCAAGCAAAAGTTTATAAAACTTAAAACGACCATATAGACTTGCCACCTAAGGCAACTGTTTCCTGCTCTGTCCTCGCGGATACATTATGTTAATACCAATCCCGTAACCGGCGTTGCAGCTGAGCATATAATGTTACCTAACCCGCAGGTCATGACCACAACAATGTACGTGTACCTAATATGTATGAATTATGCGAATATTAACATAGCGCTCACCCAGCCACGTGAGCCACTTCATCATGTCCTCCGGTATGGCGGCCGCCGGCAAAAATGGCGTGATCAGGTACACGATGAAGAACAGCAGCCAACAGGCGATAAATCCGCCGACGACGATCGACAGCGTCTGCGCCGTCTTGTTCTCGCGCTTCAGCGAAACCCGGCAATCGTCACCTCTGCGTAAACTGACATTAAATATTAAATTGTCGGATATTTAATTAACGGTATATTATGCAATAGTTGTACACGATAATATTAAGAACATGCAATAATGCGATCGTATAATAATACGCGAGATAGGTATATTGAAATGGACGAGAGGCCGATCGCGTTCTATATTTACCTGACACGCACGATTTCATCCATTTCCACCGACGGTCTTTCCATCGATTCGTGACTGTAACGGGATATCTGGAAAACCAAAGAAAATGAGTTACATAAAATGGCTTATTTATAAAAAAGCGCTTCTATGTTGCATAACGATTACAATAGCTATTGGTACCCAAACACGACGCCTATAATAATATTATAATATAAAAAAAAAATTAATAACAAATTGCGATGTTGGATAGGAAATTAGGACACATAGCATCAGGCGATCATTTTTCCAGTAAGGGTCTCATAACTCTTATTATTTATTATGACGTTCATTTTTCGTTGTTTAGATTCATGTCTCAAGGATATGAAAAATATTTGGATTTATCAAATATATTAATAATATATGGGAGTATTACATTGACGATACTCTAATAATGTTTCTACAAAATAATATATATTTTGCAAACACAAATATTATTATTATGCGTATGTGTCAACAATCTTTTTAATGTTTAATAACCGCACTCAGCATATTACACAGCATTGGAAAACAAATAATTATTATGTACACCGAACTTTTATTATCGGAGCCGGAGCGACCTATTTTTCCCCCAGACCGAAATCACACCAATTAGTTACGTTTTGCGTCATCATTGCATTGTAAGAGTTTGTCAGATATATATGCATTACATTTTGTCACCTTTGTCTGACACGAGAAAAACGAAACAAAAATGCACATTTGCGCGAAGTCATTAATAATGTTTAAGTGATTTTTGGGTTAGAAACTTAAAACACGTAACGCGTAACAATATATTTGATGGAACATAATTTATGTTGTATCAAAGCGCGTTTTAATACTTTAATACAATAATACTATGTAAAGATAATATAATAATATCAAAAAAGGTTCAAATTTACAGAGTAAATTATTAATAAAGACACATTTTTGTTTATAATCTCAAACGCAAAACTACGAGGTTATACGTAATAGAAGATAAAGAAAATTCATTGAAAATCAGTGATCAACAGATTAAGCAGGTTTCACTGCCAATAATTTTCAGAAATAGGTTGTACGAGCGACAAATATAACATAATATTATGATATGGTGTATAATTTAACATTATTATGTCACGTTGACTTGTTGAACGTTAAGGAAAATAAAAATACAGCTACATTTTTACAAAAAGTTTATAGGTTACTTTGTGAGTAGTAGATAACGATAATATAGTATTTTTATGAGCAAAGTTCAATGTACAGATATAAAACTATTAACGGTAAGACAAATATATTTTATTCTTAATAATTTTCTGATTTGTATTCACTATTATTATTTTTATCTACTGTAGAATGATTTCTATACATGATGCTATGATTATTAAAAAACATATCATTGAATATTATATTTTAGCTGTCAAATGGCTTTTACAAATATGCAATGCTTAGTCCTTGAGGTCATTCGAGATTGTTCATGTTGTTACCAGAATAATGTATTATTATAAAAAAGTTTTGGCGAACTGAACATAATATTTGAAATTAATTTCTAAAACTTGTAATTTTATGAGTGTAAATTATAGACACTGGTACGTAGGTGTCTAATAACATTAAAATACTTAAATTAAATTAAACTTTAGAGTTTAGAGAATATCAAAATTGTTCATGTGACAGTTATTGAATTTAAAGAATTTAACCTTGAAACTTTTGATTACAATTATTAATCATTATAAAGTATAATATTAAAAACAAAACCACAAACAAAAAAATTATTTTCAATATTAAAAACCATAATTTAGTTAATTATTAACAGGAATAATTGTTGACAAATTGATAAAATAATATACACTGTGTATCTTCCATTTAGCATCGAAATTGTCTGTTCATTGAATTATTTTTGAGAGCCATAATCAAATTCAAACCAAATTTATGTAATCGCATTAAACGGATTTCGCTACAATACGAATTTGAATTTTGAATTCTGAGCTGAGTGATTATGTTTGTATTGATTTATTGATTTTACAATGATTTGCTTTTTATTGTGCTTGATGACACATTTTATAGCAGAAAAAACTCTTCAATTTCAAATTCAATATTTAGGAAAGTGACTTTAATTGGTTCTTTGGGAGATCAAAAGTAAAAATTTAATAGTAATAATTCAGACCCCCCCCCCACACAAAAAAATCCGTTTTTGATAAAATCGATGTGCTAATTTTTATGTAAATATAATTACGAACCACACTGTAGATACTTATGTGTAGATGCTTATACAAGCAAATTATAAGCATACTTGACTGCTCAAAAAATATTTTGACACTGTTTGAAATTTTTCGATTTTAATAAGTTTTTTTTTTCATTTAATTGTTGATAAATAATTATTTTCTCAGTGAAAAAGCTTGACAATTTAATACAAGGTTTTTCATCAGATTGTGTTACAGCTATTTAAAAATATATTATTTAATATTTTTTTCCCAATAGACATATGATGCGCCTATTTCGACAAAGTTAAATATTTAAATAAAGAAGAACATTTTTAATTATTTTACTATAATTAAAAAATATTCATGCTGACTTGAAACTTTTACACGACATTGTTAAAATATTTATTGTGAGTTTTTGTCTATGTATATTTTATATCACAAACCTATTCGTACCATTAAAATCGACCTTATATACTATTACTAATAGAAAAATAAATTACTAGTGGCAATATAAAATATCCTAGGTCTTCGTACACAATCGTTTTCTGTACACAATTATATATCATTGAGTTCAAATTTAACCCATCCATTACAGTGAACCACACGACTCCTACTGCACCAAAAGCAGGACTCACTCACAAATATATATTTTTTATTATTGATCAAAGGCAATGCGGCTTAGTAATACGAACGATTCACTGAAAATCTAATATTAAAACTTAACAGTGGTCAATATTAAAATCAAATCAAATGAAAGTATGTTGAAATAATTCAAAAACAATCCAAATTAGAAACACTCGAGAAACAATTCGATATTTAGCTAATAAAATATGTGATCGATTTTTTTAAACATATACGAAGTTCTAACTTCCAAGGTTTTGGAGATATAGCAATATGCCACCGTAATATGACTTGATAAGTCGACTACCACGGTGGATAGTCAATAATGTATAATATTATAAACTTTAAGTTTATGTACAAAACTAAACATTATCTCATTCATAGTTTTTTGAAAACTTTCTAAGTTGTAAAGGATCCACCGGGAATATGTTATCAAACTATGAAATAAATATTTTAAGACACTTTTGTTGATTATTTTCAAGATTAAATAATAATGTTTGAGCAGTATTGTGATATTAATAGGATACGACGCAGGGTGTCCTAAATATCATTATCGATGATAATATTATATAACACTATACATTAATTATTCTAATTAATATTAATTTAGTTTAAATTTATGATTCATAATTTAAAATTGCACATGGACCATATTACAAAATAAGTATTGAACTAACATATTCGTGAAATATTTTGTATGCAATTTCCGAAATTAAAATAAAATGATTTCTAATATGAATATTTTATTGCGTGGTATATTTATTTATTTCTATAGCTGACCCCGTGCGCATTGTTGTTCTTTAAAAATGCCAACTTAATATGATTCTTAGTGCATACTTATTACATGGTTTTTAAAATTAGCCTTGAAGATTGCAACCCTCAAACTATCATTATTTAGGCTCTTCGTTGATCAGTCGGCGAGTCAGCCAGGACACGTTTGATTATACCGTTTGATTAGAGTGGCCCCTGAAGCTCGCTAGTATATTATTGTCAGGTAGGCAATTCACAATGTCTTACTCTCGAGTTTCAAAGTTTTAGCAAGTTGAATTTATTTTTTAAATTATACCAGATTGAAGAAACAACAGTTGTGTATAGTACATCAGTTAGACGATTTCCCATTCTAAATTACCAAGCTTGAATTTTTTGTTTAGCTTTTCCTCAGAGTTTTCTCTTCAATTTTAATTTTTAAATCGCCCCTGTATTAGAGAGAAAAAAAATACTCAAATCGATGAAGCCGTTTTTGAGTCTCAGCGAGACTAACGAACAGCAGTTAATTTTTATATAAATAAAGTCATAAATGTTATTATTATTTTCTTTAATATTGTTTTTTGAAAACAACAATGAAAATATAAATGAAATTTCAATTGCGTTGGTGGAGACCATTCTATTGATGTAACGTTTTTGAATTGTTTTTATTTAGTACAAGAGCACTTGTTTAAGTTAACATTATATCAATAAACTGTAATATCAAAGTGCAAAATAGGCTAATATGATACTAAATACTTTAATGGTATACTTTTAGTAATACACATTGGAAATTTACAAAGGCAATTCAAATTGAAATCTGTTTTTATTTAGTTTCGTAGTTCAAAGTAAAATAAGACAAAAAGTTGTATATAATTTTGCTTTGAACTTTTATACAAAAAACATCACAAACGACATGATAAGATTATATTTAAAGTGTTAAACTTTAAAATAAATGTGTTATTATCTTCACTTCACGTTGCGGAATTAACGAAAATAAAAATTGGAACCACCCGTTACATTAGAAATAAATTAGGAAACTAAAAATGTCAAAATACAAGTTTACAGTACGCGGATGACTTATTTTGAGTCTGAATACCACAATGTTCAGTGGTTCAACCTATTTAACGGGTCCGCCATTCCAAATAAGTACCTACCCAGTGCCCAGTAGTATACCCAGTTGTAATAATATTGTCATTGGTTAATTTCATCAATTACGATGAACGAATATCATCATATTATTATTATGACTTATAATAATTTTTTTATAGTTTATAATAATATTATATTATGGTATTTCCGGGGTGGAGTTTTTTCCCGGATCAGTTTTTTACTCTGACTAACTTATCTCCCATATTTTAATAATTCAATATTTTCGTTACAAATTATAAACGTTTGAAAGTTGTTATTATTTCCACCCCGTTTATACCGTCAAAATAACGCGCCGTACTGGAATCGTCGACTCCACACCGATTATTACCGGTGACATATTACTATATTATACTTTAATGTATTGTGTTAGCACTGTTAGGTACTTACATATTAAAACTTTGACTGAAATATACCGTCTACTGTTTTCCGGTTGCTGGATTGTCGTAAAATCACAGATGGTCGTTATGAATTATTACGTCGTTGCTTCTGAATAAGCGTGTATGCCAAACACCTCTGTTGCTGTTAAGTCGTTCGCAATAATTATTATTATTCGAACGCCGGACGAGAGGCGACAGGAAATTTATTTAAAAACACGCTGACGCTGGAATGAACATACACGAACCAAAAAAAGTTCTCTGTTTCTCGAAACAGTGAAATTAAAAAAAAAAATCATTAAATCGGAAGTCAATAGGCATAGTATATTATGAAAACAAATGTGTTTTTAATTATGTTTTGTTTTTTGTAGATCTAGCATAGAAATTAATCGAAATAATTAGTATAAATCGATATAATAATATTGTTTTATATATTAAAAATGTACGAATAACTGTCAATGTGGTTACGCTCATTGGCAAAATTTCAAACACTAAATCGTATACGCGAAGCTAACTCCGAAGCTGACAATAACATATATGATATATTATAATACATTAATACTATATTTGTGGTTCCTTCAATTATTTGTGTGTATTGTATAATGTCACACGATATCCGTATATACCTACCCAAAATTGAAGAGTTTAGACTTGAACCACCAATTTGAGAAACGATGCAAGTCATAAAATACCACAAATAGAGATATTGAGTGAAATGTGTTATAAAATGTGAATATTTGCAAAAAAAAAAATATTTGATCTTACCACTGCGGTAAATAATCAGTATGAAAGAGAAATAACTACGTATCACTGGTAGTGTAAAAACAGTTTTTTCTTGTTTTCTCCGAATTACCTTTGATTGACTTACGTCGTATCTCAAATATAGGCGGTTCACTTTGTCTCAGCGCAATATAGAACCGTTGCACCGACGGGTTGTTAAGTCTCTCGCTAGTGGCAATTTATACATCAACCACCCGTCCACCCACCCACCTACCCACCGTATTTGGAGTTTTCAAAAGTAAGAAAATTGGGTACGCGAAGTAATAATAGTCATTTATATTGGTGTTATTACAATGAAACGATATCACGCATAATGTATGCATATCGAATCTCGCCTACGACGCCTGCGGTAATAGTTCGGCCGGGCACTTGAAAACATACATACACATTATGCAAAATAAAGAAACTATATAGATATCTCATACCAAAAGCCTCTACTAACTCTTTGATGATATTATAAGCTCCCCCGCAGTGTTGTCGTCATCGGTTGTATACGAGGTGTGTTATCAACGAGGGCTGTTGGAAATGTTGAGACCGTAAATTACCGTAAACAACACGTAGGTATACTTGGACTCGAGAGAATCGCGCGGTTTATCCTGCTCAAAAGTTGAACATTAAAGATAATGAATTTAATGGAAACGAAACGGAGATAGTCAGCATGTATCGTTATATGTGCCTATACAAACTAAGACTATAAAAGAAATCCATCTGTACCTATACGTTTGAATTACTTTGATTTTACGGTCTTGTGCGATTCCTAGTTAAAACTAATCGTAAGTCGGTATATCCGATATCAAGTCGAGAACCGAAATGTGATGCTATCTAAACAATAAACACGTGCCTCAGATAATGATATTGTATAACTTGCTAGCCAATAGCCGTAGACTCAAATGAATTTGATTTAAGACTGATAGTGAAACGAGAATAAAAAAAAAGCCTTAAAATATTTTATTGATGTTAATGTTGATTTTATCAGAAAATAATATACAGCAAGGCACGATTTTCACTATTATTTATTACGAATTACCATAAAATAATATTATAATAAACTGTAAATAATCATCTGTTTTCGTTACATAGCCTCGGATGATAGTTGTAGTTGTCGGATGACTGATAAATTATGTTCATTGTTTAAATAAAAATTAATATCGCTTTGAGTTGTAACGTAGGACCTCGAGCGCCGTGGTACTGATTGACTCGAAATTCGACATGGATACTTTTCCGAACCCACCTTGAAGGCTTCAGGGATATTGTAATATTTTTTGGAGCTTATTTCAGAGGTGTATTCTACAGAGTTTTGTTTCAGTGGAGGTTGGTAAAAATAATGAGTACACGGGTATAAAATATTTAAGTAAAAAATCAGTATAGAACAGTTATATATATAATATATACACAAACACTGAGTATTAAAAAAAAAAGACATAAGATAATGAAAACACCTAAGGGCATTGTTGGAGGGTAAAAAAATGTTTTTTTCAATTTTCTAAAATGTCAATTTTTACGAATTTAATTTTTCTAATTACCAGATTATAATAACAAAAAATTAATAACACCACGTTAACGTAGGTAAGTTCTAACCTTTAGGCTTTAATCATGTGTATAGTTCTTTGTTTTTTTTTTACATTTAGCGAGTTATAATTAATGTTTATCAGCGTGGTATAGAAAATATAAAAAAACAGCCTGACACATTATTTTAGGAAACAATTTTTTTAATTATTTGGGTTGGTACCTATTGCTTTTTGATTCTTTGTTTTTCTGCTGGATTCGTGTTTGAAAAAAATTATTTAGTTGGAAAATAATTCAGAAAATGTATAGTTACGAAAGACATTTATGTCAACAAAATTTGTACCATTACCTTAACATTTTACGCGTACATTTCGTACCTCGTATTTTATTCTATACATTCAATACAATTAATACGATTTAAAGAACAAAAATGTCAATTAACACTCTTAATAATTTTCTCCAACATTTCATACATTTGTGGATGTAAAATATTCTACAAAAATTATTTTATGAGTTTAGAAAAAATAACTATCCATATTATAACGTCTTATCTACTTAGAAATTGACTTCGATTTGGTTATAAAGATGGTGCCTGTAATGCTATAGGTACATATAATTTCATCAGTTCCACTAGTTTCATCATTCAAATCAATGTTATTAAAAACTTTATTTTCTATCATCAAGTTGTAATTGTATACACAGGTGTTTCATTTATGGTTTAGCTTAAACGTAAAAATGTATTTCGTGTAATAAATATATGTACAGTACACACATATATAAATAAGAATCCGGTTAAGTCGGGTAACACCGCTAGCAGGTTAGCTAGCAGATAATATAATACACCATAAACGGACCTCAATGGTCTGTACACACACACACACTCACACACACCTTCCTATGTACACAATTCATTATGACGACGCACCTGCAACCTTATACACATCACCTCAGAACCATCGTATAATTTTAAACGTTTCAGAACCACGTTCGTGAGCGGGACGTGCACGTGCGTGTGGCCTACTGTCACCGGAGCTTTCGACGACGGGTAGAGCACAATATGATCGAGACACACACACACACACACACACACACACACACACACACACACACACACACACACACACACACACACACACACACCCGCACACACTGCCTACAACACATGACGGTGACATATTATTTTAACGATGATCTACCGCGCGGAAATGCTCGTAATGTAATATTGTGTCTGTACGCATAACATAATAATAATAATAATAATAATATAACTCGTGTACGAATCGAACGTCGTCGTTTCCGCATCACGATGTCACCCAAAAGTTACGTCACACGAAACGTTAGTACCCAACCGCTTACACTATGTACGACCGTGATGTATACCTATGCGGCTATGCAATATTAGTACCTATATAATATAAAGTTTATTTATTTTTCATTAGTTTTTATTAAATACGAAGATATATTAGGGGCCGTATGACGTAAGCGCCAGAGGCACAACAGTTACATACCATTTGCGCCAAAAAATGTAGAATATTTTCTTATATTTTATAACTGTTATACCCAACGTATATGACATAAGTGCCAAAAGTGCACATGATTTTAATAAATTGTTTGATTTTCAAAAAAAAATTCAATAATATGCATACGCATAAATATAACTAGAACAATAATTGGTTGAATCCAACTTTTTTCACATAGTTTAAACGATTTATTTCACCATCCAGGTATTATTTCAGATTTCTATTGTATAATATTATTTCTTCTTGAGATTTCTTTCTTAAGTTTTTGTTTGGAAGAGAGTTTCTAAATAAATATGTTTCGCTACGCAATTTTAATGATACTTCAATTATTATATGAACGGAAAAATGAGCCACATACAATTTATCTTTTAAATGTCGATGATATGATTCAGTTGCATTTTTAGTCCGTATAACCTCATCATTCGGAATTTCAGCCCAAATTTTAGATGGAAATATACTAGGATCAAATGTATGTTTCTAAAATGTAATGACTGAATTTGAAAATTGTTTGATCTTCTGGTGCGATGGACATTAAATTTGCAAAAGCATCAAGAGTTATAACCGATGATATAGTTTTACACTTAATATCTGTTAGATCTGCTTAAAGTACCTAGGATTTTGGTGCTTTTATACGATACGACTTTTTTTTCTATCTCATTTTGGCACTTATGTCTTCCACTGATATTAAGATATCTTCATTCCTCAGCGGTGAGTTTGGACATTATATTATATTCATAAATGTATTATGTATATAATAATGTGATTATCTAAATGGCCAATTAATTATTATTATTGCGCGTTTAATTTACTGCGTTACTAGTTTTTTGTTAATAATTTTTTTTCGTCTTCCAAAAAAAAAACCGTTTCAGGGGAATTCGGTAAATATGTTAACCTGGATAGGAACCATAAAATCTCAGCTGTTTATGTAATAATGGATTACGGAAAGCTTAATACATGACAATATCAGTATCTAACAAATACAATCATCAATGACCAAACAATAAATCTAATAACGTTTTGATGTGTCCGAGGTGGTATATAATATTATGTTCGGTGTAACGATAATTCTTTAATAATTTCAATCACTTTCTATAGTATACAATACATAACATTAAATTATAACCGTTAGGGTATCGAGTATTTATTAAGGGTCAAAAACTCAAAAGTCAATTTCTGGTTTCGTGGCATGGCAGCCATATAATAGACCTTTCAAAAAAATGGAATCAAACCATTACAACGATCAAAAACGAATTTGCAGGAAAAACAGTCGTAGAAATGTAGAATAGTCATATTTTAATCTAAAAAAGGACAACTATATTCAGGTACATTGGACTCCACTATTATTATTATTGTCGAATTCAATTTAAATGACGCCAGAAAAATACATTTCGAAATACACGACAACTTTGTGATATTATACAAACGTGTATTACAATTTTCTAAAAATAGACCTTTTAAAATCATAGTCCAAATATATTGCATGACTTGCATGAAGTCTTGCATAAATATCTTTTAAATACAAAAAAGTTATCGAAATCTCAATATTTCCCTAGGCTTTACAGTTTTTTCGGCGAGACAAGTTTTTGTACTCAAACAGCGTCTGTTCCAATTAGGATAATCGCAGTAATTACGAAATACAATTGTATAATTCCGGGATTTGACTTGCCAACGATAGCACAATAACTTGTAGAACTTCATAAGAACTGTTTTTTCTCGTTATAGTGTTATACTCTTCTTATTATAACCAATAAATTAGGTAGACAATATTATAACCACAAGTCGTATACGACTATAATACTATTGATTATCAGCTGTTCTATTCGTGATTAAAAGGTTTAAAAATCGCGTTATTTGACTTCTTGTTTTGGGGATCTACATTTGGAAAAACGTAGATTTTCAGATTTATACGAACATGTTGTATAAAATAATTTTAATTGTTGACGAAAAACAAGTTAATTTCAATTCAATCACCTACTTAAACTATGCACTACCTACATAACATAGTACATACTAAAAATATGATGACTTATGTGATGATATGGTTGAGTACAAATGTATAAATGTACTTTATGTGTTATCAGCACTGAGACGAGTGAGGTGAGGATAGGCCAAGTTTATATTATCCAACTCCTTGATTTTTCTTGGTAAGGTTAAAGTTTTGTTCTGATGAACGGTTCTTTTTAAAGTATATTAAAAACATCAAGAATAATACTGCAAAATAGTTTGGTAATAAACCCGACCATTACTTGTACTTTGAATTAATAATTTGTTGTTTTCTAGGTTGTCTAATTACCTTTCTTTTGTACAAAAATAATAGATTATGAAAGAACTTTTTAAAAGTAAAATAACTAATAAATAGTTTTAAAAATCGTTTAGATTTTTTTTTTAGGTTTTTTCCGTTTCATTATAATTATTAAATATCATAATTTTAACAAAAAGTTAACTAAACCTTTTTTCTTGTAATATTATTATTAAATTTCTACCTTAGGTTTTTCAGACTCATCTATGATTTGTTTAACAATTTTAAATCATGTACAATAATTACCTATTCAGTTTATGCCTATTATATCTGCAGAGGTTCATAAATTAATTCCAATTGCGTGGAATATGTTCTATAGTGTGCTTTGCCTTTAAGAGTGTAAAATTATTATTACTAGTTGATTTTTATTTGGTATTAATATATAATTAATTATAATTATTAGTTGACTTTTTACACTATCCACCCTAACGGTTGCAAATTATAAATATATTGTAATTCCTACACATCTACTATATACAAGTATATCATTAGCACTTAATGTTTCACCTCGTTATCCTCGATAATCAAGCTTTTTTTTAGTGCACAATCAAATTATGCTGTCAGTTGTTGGAATATTTAAATTTGATCTAGTATCTGATATTATTTTTCCTAAACAAGATTCTAATTAGTGGGCAAAAATGTTTTTGCTATAAACCGTTCTCAGCATCTGTGTGCTTGTATTGTTGTATTATAATATTATTATACTCGATAAAATATAGGTGAAAAGGGTAAATGTCGGTCAAAGCTTTGCATTTTTGAAATCATGAAAAAACTAAATTAATTTATGATCATAAAAAATAGTTATTATCACGTTATTATACTAACAACATCTACTACAACATCTCACGCAAACTTGGAATTAATTCCGTTATAGTTACTTTCAAAATTCATTGTGCCATAATTATTTAAAAGTGTTCTCAAAAGTTTTGATTCAATTCAAAGACTTCTGTCATTGACCAAATTATAAAATTTGACATTGTATCACTGTTATTTTTTTTTGTTCTAGTTTCGAAAACATGATTTACTTCACTCGTCAAAATAACTGTTCGAGGTTCTACTACGTTTTGAAGATAAATAAACTCTGTTTTTTCACATTCAATGTTTTTTGTTTTGGATACGGAAAACACATAATATGAGAAATTACTATAATTAGTAGATAGTCATATTATGATTAGTTATTAAATAGTAATAATAATATTATGTTGATTATTCTATCGCTGTCATATCATTCAGTTGTACCTGCAATATTTTCATGACGAAAGTCTGCGACTATAAAACGGAAACGAGTTTCTTGCATTCCTAAAAAATTATCTTCGGTAATGACAGCTGTACAAAAGATTTAAAAGTTTTCGTACAAAAATACGAATTTATCATCATAATATTTATTACAACACTGCGAAGATATGTTTGGTCGAAATAATTTCAAACAACAAATGAAAATCGATTCTGATCTGGATTATAAAATATATTTTTTCTTTTATTGAACTTAAACCCGGCGACTAAGGCAATTAGTTGTTGTAGGGGTTATGAACTGTAGTAGGGGTAAGGTTGGTACGGTAGGTTGTTTTTACGATTGTTACGGTATAGATAACAAACACGTGTATGTGTGGCAATGTTTTTACTACTATGAACCCGGCAGGTCACCCATCCGGGAGATAGTAGCTGTGGCCGTTACTTACTCCCAGTCGCATTCCACGACTGGTAGCAGCCAACGCGCCACGCCAAGCCACTATATAATATTATACTGGTGTAATGGTATCATGATTGGTATATTAGTGTTCATATTCGCTGTATTTCCGTGACTTTGTAAAAACATCTATGGATATTTAGTTGTTGTTATAAGGGCATTGTTATGCACAACATTGTTGCGTTTTCGTAAAATTTCATCTGATATCTACGCAGGGTAAACGAAGAGAAAAAAGATCTTATTTTATGAATATATTAATTCAACTTTGTCAGACCTGTCGTACAAGTGAAAAAGCATATATTTTTAAAAATATTTTATGTTTTCGAAGGGCGTCCATCAAAAACTTACAAAAAGTACAACAGTGCATCATACATTATAATATGTTTGGTGTATTTATTGCGTTCGTATATACAAGCGCATACACTCAAATATTTTCAAATCACATATTTTGTATTGTAAAATTGTGTAATTTTTTTTTGTGTATACTCATTTGCTTTTGTTGATGAGTTAGTATTCTATCAGTAATACATCACAAAAGCAATGTCAAGTGCCATCATATATCATTGTGATTTGTGACACTATTTATGTATATTGCTATAATATGGTATTTGCCAATGTTGTTCAATAAGAGCTTTGTACAGTAACGATTGACGTCATTATTTGTGAACTCATAAAATAATAATAATAATATGTTTATTATTGTTACGTACCTATAAAAAATACTAACAGACCGATAACACTCCACACTGGCATTTCGGATTTTTTTTTATCGTCGAAGTATGCTAAACGAGGGTGTGTATATTAATTGTTTTTTACGATCGAATTTTTGGTTTTAACATTTATAAGTAACGTTGAAAATATTCCACGTGTTTGTAAAAACCTTGCCAAATTACAAAAATGACATTATTGTTAACTGCAGTATATTGTCATAACACTCAAAACAATTAAATTGGGAACAATTTAATCAACTCCGATACAATGGATACCACTAATATTGCTCTACCCGCTGTCCCCCACAACAATCCTTCATACAATTACGAAATATAAATGTAACTTAGACTCAACAATGGCGATATCGTCCACGCTTACGATCTCATTCTCGTGCGAGGGTACAAAAGCTGAAATCAAGAAAACCCCATTTCGGAGAACAGCTATACAAAACTTGATATTTCTTCCTTTAACGTTCAAAACGCCCGACGAAATGAATGGACGACATTGCTATATTGGCCTCACAAAACTACCGCAAACTGTACGCTCTCCCCAGGTCACTCGACCGCGGGGAATAACTTGCATACCAAGGAATGGCTGAAGACTCTTAATCGAATTTTGACTGGACACGGAAAATGCGGATACCTAAATGCGGAAATGGTGCTTAACCTCAACTATACACTATGATTTTGGCCTATTTAATTAGCCGACGTAACATATTATAATATGCAATTTTTCAATTGGTGTGTCAAAACGAAACTCTAAGCGCCATCGACTGGATTGAACCCGGGATGTAAATTTTCAAACCGATAATTCCATAAATCACTGTTATTACTAAAGAAGAAAAACTTGGGATTAAACGATTTGGAATAGTTTAGTTGGTTTTTGAGCACTCATAATGAGGTGTGACTAAGTCCATATTTTTAGCAGTTATCTGCTTAGAACACACAATTATATTATGAATTACGAAACATCCTTAATATGTAAACATGCAGTATTAATACATAAGAATAAGAATTTTTAAATAAATAGGTTTATATATCTATATAAAATATATATACGAGGTCGAAAGTAGTATTTCAAAACAAAAAAAAAACGCCGGTTTTGAATTGCATGGATTTTTCTTTCGAGGAAACAGACTTAAAAATGTATTGATAAAGGTGATATATTATGTTTCCTGCAGCAGGAAGACATATTTTGTCATGTCATTAGTGTGAACTTGACCCAGCAGTTAATGATTGCCAATTTTGTGGCCATCGTTTAACGTTGGACTAGCATAGGTACACATAACGTCCGATGTTAATTTCCATTTCCATATACATAAACGGGAGGGTGTATGGTACAAGCTCATTTAATATTTTTGTTCGAAACAAGTTTTCCAATAAAGTCATGACGTAATTAAGTTCTCTACTCTGACACCTGTATCTAATAATGAAGCCCACAGTCAGAAAGTGTGATGAGAATAACAACGACCAAGAAGACACGCCATAAAAAAAAACCATCTTATATAAATATTATGAACCGAGTTCAGCACGTGCCAAAAAAAAAACGGATTAAGATTCCGAGAACTGTACTAAAAATCTCGTGGAATGAGTAGTTAGTGCGGGGACTTGTGTCGTAACCATAAAATGTCATCGTAACATTCTGCAGAGACTGCATATACTTTGAGCCTAGAACAGAGTCCGTTTCAGACGTGATTTGACTGCAGAGTTCGTAAAATCTTAATCACGCTTACTCAATTTCTTATTACTTATAAAAATACTACGAATATTTTTGAGTGGATTAATACTATTCGTTAAAAATTGTACTAAATTTATTCAACTTCAAGAGAAATGAATATATATATATATATTATACTCGATTACATTGATTGATACACGTCATACGGTAAGTTATTAGCCATGCAACACAGAGGTAACTTTAAAATAATGTCATCCGTTACAAAATATAACTGCAATATCACTTACTAGTTTAGTCGATGTAAATTGTCTTTTTCGATTTAGCATAGGAATTTTATCAAACACGTTTATTGCTTTATGTCAAAAACACCTGTTGAGCTTATCGCAATATCGTCAAGTCAAGTTAATTTGCATATTTTGTATCGAAACATCGCTACATTGCACAGGTTATTATTACCAAACTGCATTATTAGTATAATAGGAATGTAATGTTTAGTTTACTTAGAGGATATAATATTATTATCAACGCTAAAATATTCGGTTCATCACCTCCTGAATTAAGACCAATTATGGCAGCCGGCAGGATGCGATGACCTGGCCAATAAAATTCCGGGAAGTTGTCTGAATAGTGTGGCTTAAGTTGAACCCCCATCGTGGGTATTTTCTATTAAAATGAAGTTAATCGAAACAGTCTTGGCGGGACAATTAATAATAATTTTAGCTTTCTAAACAAAATATGTTTAAAGTACTTTATATCATCGATATGGATCTAACCATCCGTTAGTTACCCGAAATACATAGTTACGATTTTCGATATTATATATTGTTGATTTTTATTTATATATTACACGTAGTTACTGTAGGTAAAAATTTGTATATAGTAATAAAATTTATTGCGTTGTGTTAAAATTCGTTTGGAAACCAGGAATTTATCACCCTCGCAGAGTGAGATTTCTTAACTAGTTTTTTAAGTTTAAATCTTATCAACAATTTTTCATGTTCAGTGATTTACGTACTAAATTAGCCAAATTTTTTAACTAATAATTTTGATTTTAACTATCAAGGTAATAAAAAATGTATAGTCGCTGATATAGTTATGTCAAAATACATAGTACCCATTTACTTTTCGATTGTCTAAATAATAATATTGTTGATACCAGATAGTACTTCTACTATCTGTTTTATATTACGTATATAGCATTATAGATTCTTCTCGTTGTCGTTCACTTGGAGCTATAGAAGTTTGTGGCTTCCCATTAAGTTAATGCACAAGCTAGTGATGTAAATTAAAATCGTATTGTGTAATTGTGTGCTCTAATATTTATATTGAACATAAGTTCGGTTTTATCGGATTTTTCACATAATATAGTAGGTTACACAGTATATAATAATATTATGCTATAATAATACTAAGGCATTGCGTCATTGTTCGATTTCTATTGATTTCTTTATTCTTACATTTGATGGCATCTGTGCATGTTGTTTTTGTTGTTTTTAAAATTCAACATTGCTTATTTAATAAACCTTTATTTACATCATGGATTTATTAAATAATCTAGATTATTCTAATACATAATTAGTGTATTTAGTGTAAATTAATGATAAAAGTTGTTGTTTTAGGTCAGATTAAGAGTATAAAAAGGGATCCAAAACATACATATTTACAAATGTATTTGTTTCCTTGGGCCAGAGTCTTACTCCAACTTCATATAAAACAGCTTTTAAAATATATTATTATTGTATAATGTATTATTCCTTAAGAAGAAGAAAAACGTAGGTGTGAAAAGTAGGTACCATTCACCAATTCGATATAGATATTTGACAGACTGATTGATTGTCGTTGGCACTAAATAGTAATTTAACCAACTCATCAGTCATATGTCATACTGTGGCAACAAAAGTAATGATAATATTGACATAGGTACAATAAAAAGTTATTGCCTCTAGATTATGACTTTAATAAATAAACTGTCTGCAAAAACTAAAATTTTAAATGGATTTATTTTTAGAAAAATGTCTCACTGTACATCGTCTTAAAACCGATACGTTCATATGTATCACTCATGTGCCTAAAAATTGAATACAGATTTCATATACTATATTATGTATACATTTATAATATTTTAATACAACACAATTTATAATCGGAAAAGTAGGAGGAAATGGTGGACATGTTAGAGTGTAGATCGTAGACGGATACCGAAATATTTAGATTTCTTTGAATAATGGAACATGAAAAAATGATTGAAATATTATACCAATGTTATCGTATGATATATTTTGACTTTAATACTGGTTACTTATGAAAAATACCAATGGATAAATCGCTGAAATAAACGTTGGACCCTTAATGGAAATTTAGTCCGTAACGTTAAATATTTGAACAAGATCCAACAATAAAATATTTTCAATCTGTTGAGCTTTGTAATATACATTATCATTTTGTTTCAACGCGTCTCTGTATTTCGGAAGAGATCCCTATAATATTATTGATGTTTGTCGCTGTTGGTTTTGAATTGTAGACGTATCGTTAGCGATGTGCGTGCGGACGTTAATGATTTATCGTCGGTCGTAAATGCACTTACTGAGCATATTATTATAACCATGGTTTCATTTAACGCGATAATATATATTTATACAATTTAAAAATTTGTTAACTCGTTGGCTCGTTATGTACAAACTCACAACGAAACTCGGTGTACTTACGAATTTAACGCAACATCGGTTTTTGCGTTATTATTCCTGGAACTCCATCATCATATTATTGTAACTACATTTATGAATATTTGTACAGCTATTACGTGGAATTAGAAAGTTTTTTCATACTATCATTCACCTTTTACAGCGACGTATAAACCTGCTTCAAACAGAAATACGTAGAGGTTTTAACGAATCCGTGTAACCTGCGTCCTCGAGACAGCAGAAATTTTTTTTCAAATTAGCAATGATAACTATATACGAGTATAAAGCTTGAAGTGACTTTTACGAAAACAACAACTTCGAACAACAAACAAAAAATTACATGTAATCTAATTTATTTCGCGGGAAACAAACGCGTTTCTAGCTCCCAATCCCACACGGACATATTATTATTTTGAATCATTTGAACATACCGCACGTATTAATTGAATGACTACAACGGTAATTTATGATTTTTTTTATAACATCAGTTCTAACCTGGAACTAAACATACTACTGTATGAGTCTATAAGAATTCGCTATAAAAATTCAACATCAAAAATCACATTAGTATCTAGAAACTATTTATTTAAAAATATATTTAAGTATAACCTTTTGCACTCAAGAATGAATTAATATACATTTTTTGAAATTCTTAATTTTCTCTACTTGCAGTGGGAAACTCATAGAGTAGCTATCTATTGAATGTATGTTCGCATTAAATGTTAAAATTGTATTTTTAATAACGTTTATTTTAATTTTGTATGCGGCCCTCAATGAAAATCTAATAAAAAATTTGGCCCACGTAATTAAAAAAGTCGCAGACCCCCCGGTGAAGACTATAATAGAGAATAATAATAAAAATATAAGCGATTGTCACTGCTCCACGGTTAAATGTAAATACCGCTATAAAACACATTAGAGCTAATAACTATGTATACTGTACACTTAGGAACAATGTCATAACGTGTATACTAATAATGTAAAATTCTATTTGTTAGGGTTAGGTTAGGTAATAATATTAAAATCCTTCGAATCCCATACTCCACACATTACGGGTCACGGATGGATATTATTACGATAGTAACTGCATCCGGTGTTTTCTAGCCCATCGTCCAGCTGTCTTCAGACCGTTCCCCGTTTTCGACTACAGAAACATTTTAACGAAAACCACATCATTTCTCGCTCGCTGAAAAGGCTGCAGACTGGAGTTTTTATATTATACTTCGTAAAGTGTAGCGATTATTGTGCACGGTTTTCATTTCTAATAATGGTGTACGCGATATTAGAAAAATAATTTAGTCATTTGCATCTGCAACTTCGGGCGAACAATAAATTACGTGTAATCTAACATAATTTATTTTGCGGTAAGCGAACCCATTTATATAGCTCTTATAAAAATCCCGAACGGATATATAATGAATAATATGGACATACCTAGCACACGTATTCATTGAATAATTACAACGTTTATTTATGTTTTTTTGTTTTTTTTTTGTCAGTTCTATCTGAGTACTAAACACACTATCATACAAGCAATTATTTAAGCGATTGTCCCTACTCGACGGTTGATAAAAGCTGATACTGCTCTAGAACACTATTATAGGAACCTATCTAATAATATTATCTATCAGATACTGCAGTGAAACTTTCTAAATAGTACAGCCGACTTCCATTAAACAGCAGTTTTTGTTTAAAATATTTTTGAAAACCAAACCAAATTAGATCCTAATTTATTTAATTCTTTTCGACAAATTTCTCTATAATACACACTTTTGTTGTTGACTTCACGATTCTTCGTGATAAATGGAAGTTTCATATTGTATATTATGGTAGCTTATACGATTGAAGTATTGACATCCGGAGTTCCCTGCAGCCCGGCTTCCAGCCGTCTTGATACGGTTTTCCGTGTTCGACTCTAAACGTTTCAACGAAAACAATGTCATTTCTCGGTCGCTGAAAAGTCGGGCCATAGAGTCTGTACATAAATCTCGTATAGGACCGATGCATCCGGGTATTTTCTAGACCGGCGTCCGGCGGTCTCCTGACCGTTATCCGTTTTCGACTAAATAGTATAAACTACATCGTTTCTTGCTCGCTGAAAAGGAAGCATTATGTAGTCGGTATACTTTGCTTCATTAAGTGTTGCGATAATTCTGTACGATTTTCATTCCTCATAATGGTGTACGCGATATTAGAAAAATAATAATATAGTTATTACAGTTAGGTACCTACTTATTTTTTTTTCATGATAACACTAGCGTACGATTAAACGTCGTTATTGTCGCTATTCTATTCAAAACACATTCTCGATCGTCTCACTCGAATAACTGACGGTGACAGTGAGATTCAACATACGTATTATTGTTATTATCGTGCCGAGGGTGTTGCGCGTGCGTTTGTTACCATCGCCTTTAAACTTTAATCAAAACGTCAAGAGCGTATGCTTATTTATTATAAATTGTTTTTTTTTTCTATTAACTGATGCGGAGAAGTTGTGTAGGTAAATGGACCCACCCGCACAGATTATTACAGTGACAGAAATCATCAATTAGCTTGATGAACCGATATATTATATTATATAAACTTTTACGTTGCGTGTTTTTTCCCTCCAAATTGTTTTCGGTCGCAATAACGATTTTCCGTATTGTATACATTTTAATCTACTCAACAGAATGCGAAGATACCTCGATAAAGACGGTGTTTGACACCGACTCAGATGGACTACCCGTCAAAGCTGACAAATTTTAGTAAATTTACACAGTAAGTTTTTACTTCTTGTGCTAATTTTGAATATTAAACCCCTTTTGTTTCACCCATTCGCGGTTTGAAACAGGTTTGAACTAAATATCAATTCTAAAATTTACTCCGACACCCATCGCTTACAAGACAAAATGATATTATTATATTATATTAAAATGATCTGCTGGCGTCGGGTGTTTGAATCGAGAAAAGTCATGGGCATGCACGTACAAAGGTTTGTATGTCACTATAGTCTTGTTGAAGCGTACAATGTCAACTTGTGTTGAAAACATATTTTAATATAAGAACCTTTAATAGTTGTGACGGCATATTGTTTTAAATTCCGGTCAGTACACTAGCAACATTGCTATTGTTAATAATTCATGTTCGATTGAACCGCTGAGAAAAACGGTTAATTGTAATC
The DNA here is from genome assembly GCF_001856785.1 of Myzus persicae. Lineage (NCBI taxonomy): Eukaryota > Metazoa > Arthropoda > Insecta > Hemiptera > Aphididae > Myzus > Myzus persicae. Next base: position 403,133 of record NW_019104444.1, read on the forward strand.
GGTTAAATAGTTTGTAAATTTAAAAATACCGTCTTAACAAAACTAAAAAATAAGCGACTTGCGTTAAAAATAAACTTATTAAAGTTATTCATTCATAATTCCAGGTAGCTGCATTTGTTAATTTCGTGTTTAGACAATCAATTTCTAATTATGTTAAACAATTATATTTACTGCAGAGAATGATGATTGGGTATCACACATGATAGGTAGTTAAATTATATTATTGATCCATGCAAGTTGTTTACCTATCATAATATATTCATTATTTAGGACCTATAAGCCTTTTCTCGATTGCGGTATTCTGCAATATCGGTAAATTTTAGATAGACGAACAGAATAATATTATTATTATTTTGAATAAAATTATTTGCTCTATACGCTCTATCTACCCGTTATTCAGTTAATATGCTAATACTATACATTATCGTAAATATTGGAGCACAAAAATAAACGTTAAAAGTCACTATATATAATATTCATATTATGATACGAGCATTATAAGTTATAATGACATTACATACACGTGTGGTTCAAAATATTATAATATTATATGCACTCTAATTGGATGTTAAGGTAAAACGCACACACAATTTTTAATACGTCATACTTCTCCTACTCTACCACACGTTTAATAATATTATATATTATATATTGCTTTTACCTTCAACTTTTGTCCATTGAGGGCTTCGAGTTTGTTGTGCCTCTCCGCGATTACGCAGGATATTTTTAAATACACGTAGACCACGACTACCAGTGGTAAGAAGAATGAGCCCATTGCCGAGAACACTACGTACACCTTGTTTTGGTTATAGGTACAGCTGTTGTTATTGTGTCGTCTTTCGTCGTACCTATATATACAACAATAAAGCCAATGATGAATTTCCGATGTCTGTAAGAACTTTTTTTTCTTGTCAAGTACCTAATAACTATTTTAATTTATTATTTTAATCAACGCTATAAATGTAATAAAACGTAATGGCCGTTGAGTTGGGTCGGGTATTTTGTAATATTATTAAAATATTATATACATTGCATCAGTACTCTACGCTTTATTCCGCTAAAATTTTGTTGATTGCGTATAGTATTATAAGGCACTTTGTTTTATTTGCTGAAACTTTATATAAGTATAGGTACTGTATTTTAAAACTCACTTAAAAATAATGATTTCAGCCATTAAAAAAAATATATGATATCAAAAGTAAATAACTTTTGGAAAATATTTTTCTATTCTCTAGTATAATAATTAGTAACTTAAAAAAATCAATTAAAAATAATAAAATATAGGTATATAAAAAATTAAATTGAATTTGAAGTTCATATAATGTGTATTTTACATTGTTAAGTGCTAAAGTACATAAAGTAGGTACTAGCAAAGTTAGGGCTCCTTATTACGTGTACGATGTATTTATAATTCTAATTTAACTCAATATTATTTTAATATTATTTGCATTCTCAATATTTGTATTTTAAAGTGTGTTCCAACTGTTCTGAGTATACAAGTATTCACAAGTTCACAAATTAGAAAATATTCAATGGTCCTAATAATTATAACAATACATATAATATAGATAGTTAGTATATCATTGCGATTTTGAAAGTTTTTATTTTTATCATTTGGTGCATCTATAGCGGCATACCAATAAACGTACCAAAAGTATAGTGCCATACACAGTGCGCCTATAAAGGATTGGAGAATCGATCAATATGAATGATGTTTTCTTTAAATACTGTAAAATTTTCGTGCATCACCCAGATGTACCTCAAACAATGGTTCAATAGTCAATAATAATAAAATAGTGTACGAACCATCCAAAAAGCGGAGCGCATGTTATGACCAACGACACCAACCATACGACCAGTATCATGAGCGACGCCAGTCTTTTTGACCTCCGTTTTTTTGAGTACCGCAGAGGTTTGGTGATGGCGAAATATCTGTCGATTGATATGGCGCAAAGGCTGAGTATCGACGCCGTACAAAGGCACACGTCCAGCGAAACCCAAATGTCACAAATCAAACGTCCAAAGGTCCATTCGCCTGACGATTATTTAACAGCAAATTAATGACAGTACAAAAAACAACACTGATGCCCTCGTGACATACCTCTGACGTGATAGACGACGGCTATTGGCATGACGAACGTTCCCACCAGCCAATCGGCTACGGCCAATGACGTCACGAAGTAATTCGTTACCGTCCGAAGTCGCCTGGTCGTAAACACGGCGAAAATAATTAAAGTGTTGCCTACCTGTGAACAAAAAATAAGAAATATAAGCACGGCGATGCGAATCGATGTTTACGCAGTAACACCTGAATGTTTGCATTTTGTATAAGTACGTGATTATAAACGGATCGTCACTTCCATAATAGTAGTTTCGTTTAGTGCGCTGCCTACCAGTAATCTCCAGAGAGTTAATAATACAAAATAAATAGTATTATTAGTACAATTAAAAAGAAAAAGGACATTTTAGTATTGTATTATAAATAGTAATTGTTATTACGAAGTGCGTTATATCGTCAACTCTTGGTTCATATGCAGACGTTCTCAAACACATTAAAATAATTTATTATTTCAAGCTGATACTTTGAGAACTTAATACTGGTATTCTCAAAACGTAGTTTTATAAATATTTTATGGTTTTTTGAATGGAGACATACAATTTTGATTTCACATTTGAGAAACAACTGTATAATATTCATATTGATTTATAACGAGCAGTTAATTAGTTATAACATATAACTTATAAGTAAGTTTGTACAAGTGAAGAAGTGGACCAATTATTGTCCGACTCACACAAATCTGATCATAAAAACCTCAAATACTTATAAATTAAAAGTTATAACTTATAATTAATTAACTTCTCATATAAAATTCGATTTTAATATTATATTTAAGCCCTCGGAAACACATTTTGCTCAGAAATGTATGCTTTCATTCAAAAAATGAAATGAGTAAAAATATATTTTTTCCCAAAAATATTTTGTAAATTTTTTTTAAATTATTTAAAAAAAACTACCTTTTATCCGATATCCGTAGAGCTTTTCAAACGTATTGCAATATATACTCGTGTCGGTGAATATTTGCGGTATCGAAGTTTTTCCGTCCCCCGGGGGGCAATAACCTACCGGTGTAACTACAGCAATAACTATCCCGCCGCCTCTAGATTATACGATTTAACCAGAGGGGTTGGCGGAGTGTAGTCATTTTGACGGTGTACAACGATGGTAACATAATATTAAGCTGCACGCTATTTTTAAGCACCTCGGTAAACACTTACCGTGGTGTTCGGGTGGGCCCAGCGTGTGGGCGCCCGAAGGAGGTTATGGCAGCCCATTGGCAAATAATAGTATTATACAAGTGGACAAATTATACCTCCTAGCCGCAGAAGCGACAGGTGAACGTTTGCGTGATATAGCGATAATCCGTATATGACTGCGATTTCATAGCAAATAATAGGTGTTTAATGATAATTATAAAATGTCTCCGCTATATAATTATCGTGGAAGAGAGGCATCGACGTCAATTGAAACGCCTCTATGACCTAATTATTTTTAGATCATAAGTACCCTGCACTAACAAGCTAAAATTCTCCAACAATTTTTTATGTACCATAATTAAACCAACTTTCGGTACCCCTACCGTGGAATGACGATAGTAATATTACAATCAAATAACGTACTATGATAACATTGGTTTTGAAAAATATCAAATTTAGGAAAAAAAACTGTAATGTCACTTTGTTGTATAGAAGCTGATGAGTGGTGTAGAGTGTGCCTTGCCTATTTACTAGGGTGATAGACGTGTTCAATTTTAATTCAATAATAAAACATGAATACCAAAACTATAAATTCGGAAATTATATTTGTCAGCCTTGATTTTAAAGTTTATTTATTATTTATTTATATTAGGTTAGATTTAGTTATTTATTTTTTATAGTTTATGACTTATGTTGAACAATTTGTTTTAGTAAACACCATATCATTCGATATTAATATTTTGTTATACATTTTAATATTTTAATATCATATATCTCTTTATTAAATCGTCAATAATGACGTGTTTTATAAAATTATATACATTAAATCATGAAATAAATAGCTCAAAAGTGCCAACATATTTTTAAAAGATGAAAAGGATTAAAATTTGATGAAAAGAATAATATTATAGCCATGAGAACCTGTGTTGGTAGATATAGAAAATAGCCGCTGGCTTATTATAGTATCGAAGGAAGGAACATGGAAATAAATCAAGGTAAAGAGGTCAGAAGCATCTATGGAGCATCTATCTTATTTATAATCATAAATGAGGGATGAAATAAAGTGGGAATTTTTGTCGTAGAACCGGAAGGAGAGAGTACGAATTTTGAGTGAATTAAAGATAAGGGAGTACTCATGAGTATGCTGTAGCTTGTGAAAGGATGTGACTAAGACAAACATTTGTTTTGGACTCGTTTTAATCTAACTGATCCTCTAAAGATATGGATGCCACACTACCTTGCCGTACTCTACAATAATCCACTTAAGGCCAAATAGAGGGTACAAATAAATAACAGTGTTAAACGTTTTAGGATATTACACTTGATGGAACCCAGTTTAGAACATAACCAACTGTAGCATTGATGTGATATTCAAAATTAAGAGCAGGGATGTAGGGATGTAGTGGAATCATAGGTCTTTGATGTAGGTCACTCGACGGAGTAAGGTATCGTTGAAAGAGTAATTAAATTTCACGCAGCATTTTTCAACATTAAATATCAGGCCCTTGACCCAACTTTCAAAGATGTTAAGCTCTGATTTAAGTACTAAACAATCATTAAATAAAATTAAAAATATAATGAATGAAATTTTTTGGCAACAATGAATTCAACTTAGCGTACTGTTACTAATAAGCTAAATTACTTTAAAAACAATAGCAAACTCCATATCATGAAAATGTGAAATTGGCTAATTAGGAAAAAAAAGCTGATAAACGGTCTTTACTCTGAGTTGTTTTTCGTGTGCGATATGTTATCATTGAATTCAAATTTAATGTACTACAGTGACTTATTCAAGGAGGAGATACACTTACACCTAAAAGTATACAGCAGAGCAGAATCTGCTTTACCTCCCTTTTTTTGAAACTTTGCTGGAATTTTCTTCTTTGGACTCCCTATACATGTTTTCCTACAAACCACTTTAAACAAAATGAAACTGAAGCTTCCCTCTCCAAAAAAAAGCATTAATATAAAACCTATAGTTCGTACATTTATTGCTATGTTCAGTATCTAAAAATAAAATAACAAACGATCACGGTAAATGTAAAAATTAGTTGAAAAACCATTAAAAGTAAGAGTAGAAGACAGAGTAAAACATTACTCAGAAACAAATATCCTGTGACCTCACTCAATACCCATACTGCATACTGATAAAGAATCTATAATATTATGAAAATTGTTTTTGTGTCGTTACTCTTATACTCATGTACGATTACTGTAGTCTATGTATTACTTCTATAATTTTTTTTATTGCATATTATTATAACGTATTCATTTTTTACTATTTCATGGTTGACAGCTCTCTTCAAATGACGAACAAGTAGTAGGTGGAAAATAAAAAAATTAAATCGATTCGAACAATTAATGTTCTCTAATCCATTGTTCGGAAAACTGGGATAATTTTAGAATTCTACTAAAAGCGTATTGTTTTAAAGCGGTTGTGGTGCGTCATGATAATGTTAACCCTTGATATGCAGGTAACTAGAAAATATTTGTTTAAAATAACTTCTTGGATTTATAAAAAAAATCATAAATGTACATATAAAATTCATTATTTTGGCATACATTCGTCGGGTTATCATAATTTCAAAGGCGTATTTGTGTTATTCGCGACAAACGAAGCGAATTCAACGAGAGAACAACGCATTAAAAAAATACGCCATAAGTCATGTGTCATAACGGTAAAAAATAGCTATATAATATATAGGTATATATATATTTATATAATAAGTAAATAAAACGGATGGACGAGCTTATTTCGATATAAAATATAATATGGTTCTGCGTTAATCGTCTTTTCCAGTTCAATGAAACACGTAAACAATTTATTCTCGATATACGTTCACGAAATGTATCGGCGGCACCCGAAATGCCGCTGTATCGTTCACTCGTATTATTGTGTCCACAGTCTTCGGATAACTCGTATAATAGGTATGTTTTATTACACAATAGGTACTAAAACTAATTGTACGAGTGCATTACATAATAATATCGTATTAAATTGTTTTTACATCAGTTTATTTTATTGAAATATACTTGTTAATTGTTCACTAAACAGTCATTTAAACGTTAAATAGGTATTACATGAATGTGCAAAGAGCAGAATGAAATGATAGTTGAGGCTGAAGGAAGAACCGATTTAGTGGCTGCCGCTCCGATTGACTGAGACACGTAGATGCATGCGACAGTGGACCACGATTTAACTTTTTACTATTTTAATTGCAAGGCGACCATAATTGTATTCATAATAGTATGTATCTGTAATCCGTATATTATCTGTGCATGTAAACATTAATAAACCATGGCAGAAGAGGAGTAAGTATTGTTGACACAGAAACAGAACCTTCTCTGCTGTCGGTTAAACGACATTGTAATTTAGACGATTACGTTATTTTTTATAGGCACTTATATTTGTATGTGGTGTTTAAAATGACTACTTATAGAAATATTTTAATATAGTATGGCAGTGCCCCGTAGTGTCTCTCTATGGACAGGTTGTACTATAAATTATAACAGTACAATACATAGAATCATAGTGAAAAAATTACAACTATCGAGGATTGAGTCAACCTCTCGTTAGAACTTTCATTTTATTACACGATAAAAACAAAAGAATCATGATCAGAGCTCGGGACTTCAAGCATTTTGCTTATTTTTGTGGATTGACTTAAAATGAAGCAGAATGCTATGGAAGTGTATGTCATGTTCAATTATGAAATTTGAAAATGCTTTTTTTGCTTTTTTCATCGATTTTTCAAAAAAATGCTTATTTCCTGTTTTTCTGATTATTTTTGCTTTTTTAACAAATTTTCTATTTTTTTTTTATTGTTTTCTATTGTCAAGTTGTTTTTGATATACTTAACATTTAAAATAATTCTTATCTTATCTACGTTATCTCGTATTTAATTAGTTAATTTTGGTTTCAACTATTTGCAAATATCGTTTACATTTTATTCTTCGAAAAATCTCACGGAAAATCCATAAAAACCTTAAGGTCTCAAAAGTGAAGTTTAAATTGTTTGTAATATAAAGATAAAGATTTATTTATTTTTTCTGCATAAATATTTTTGCTTAAATTTATGTTAAATACTTATTTGAGTGCTTATAATGATGTTTTTAAGGGCTTGTTTTAATAATTTTAAGTATTTTAAGTCTCGATCCCTGATCATAATTATGTTAAATTATTTATGCAAATAAATTAGTAAATCAAACTAAATCGGGAACTCGAAGTGACATCAATAATTACAGTGATCAATTAGTAACACTAGAACGTCATATAATAAGACGTATTATTATAACGATACCACACAATGATACTGTGTTTTATTTTACCGTCTTGCAAAGGCGCTTATCGTATCGACCTATTATTTTCACAAACAATGTCGTGTCGTTGTATCCACGTAAGCTGACAGTCGTCTTGTATTATAAGCTTCGTCTATTGTAATCGCGAGGATATTATTATTTGTCCGTCCTCGGCAGTCTTAAATCGCGTATTTCGTAGGTACTATTAAAAAGTCACCGCTTTCTCCGCGGATTTGCATCATCCCACGCGTTGCACAAAATATTTTTGATTTATCTATGCTTCCGTCCAGTGATTCTGAGCCGTCGTCGCAATCTCCACTCTTGCGTACTCGTTTTCTGGCGGTGGTCCTACTGCCGCACTGTGTAGGCACAATAACCGCGAGGTAATGCGAATACGAATAATATATTATTTAATAATATTATGCCTCAGTTTACGACTGCGGTTGACGACGGTGATCGCTCTGCGCATTATTTCCGTTTTGAAAAATACTTGATATATATATACGTCCTCGGTGGTCGTCTGTATTATTATTTCGAATGGGATGAGATTCAATTTTTCCCGCCCACCGTGAAATATGACATCGCCGCCGCCCGCCGCCGTCCCCCCTGATATTTCACCGGAACCGATCGTTCGCGAACATTTCCGGTTCTGGATGTATATATATTCGCCATAAATTTATCGCCTCCGTCACCGGCGGTGAGGCCTTTTTTTACTTTTATCATCCGCCTTTTCGTAGCCCCAGCAATCCGTCAGTGTCCCGCATCCGAGTCGATCGCCCTTCGGCTATTGTCGTCACATTTAATGAATTTCTTACTCTCGAGTATAATATAATAAAATAAAAACGTCTCAAAATATTTTTCCACGCACATAAAATTACAGAATATGCTTTGGAACATTTTGATGAATACAAATTGAATTCGAGTGGTTAATTGGTTATAAAGTACCTATAGGTAAGTATCAACACCGTAGATGCGCGTTGGGACACATGGTATCCCTGCGATATTATTTTGGCTCACTACTTATTTCATAATCTCATTTTTTAACTCTATGGAACTGAGCACTATAGAAATAGAAATTCGTTTTTTATGTATTGAAGTACTCTAAAATATTTTATGCCTCGAAATATGAAATTATAATGTTGTTGTCTTAGAAATAATAACAATAGCAATTGAAAAACATACAGCTCTTTTCAAGACTGTTGTTTTTTTTAACGAAGTTAAAAGTGTTTGGAAATAATGAGTGTAGACACTTCAATTGTTCACTTTACGTATTATTATAACTTATAAGTATAAATTGTTTTGCTATAAATATTTTAGCATTTAAAAATAGATTAATATCAAAACAATCTGGAGATTAAACTCTTTGGGTCAATGTTGTCATTGTTTACAAGTAATCAGTACAATATAAGCACAATCATTTCAATAATAATAATAATAATAGTATTATGTCGACCACGCGTAAGTTCATAAAAATATGTGTTTGCAGACATGCAATGTCAAAAAATGGTTTTTCATTGATTCATGGCAGTTCGTTTACCTGTACAACTATATATGCCTTTCTCGTCCGGTTTTCAATCTCACCGCATCATCATCATCATCATCATCATCATTTTTATTATTATTATTATTATTATTATATAATACGCGGTTTCGATCACGGCAAAACATATTTCTGGAAAAACGACGGGAGATCCGTATTCTCATCGCAACGTAATCCGACGTGAAATTTATGGGTCCTATACCACTAGTCCGGCTTATAAATAATCTTGGCAACGTTAGACCCTCCAAACAAAAACGTCACTTGTAAACCGTTTATCTTGTCTGCGCACAGACCGCTAGACACTATATATTCGTGCCTGATCTTTGCAATCAATTCACGGGGCCGAGGACGGGTTACGGTGCATATAGCTTCGGTGGGAGGCATCCGAAACGAGGGTCGGGGGTGTAGTTACGGTAATAAGCACGGCGGCGGCGGCAACGGAGGGTGGTATACTGCTCGGGCCAAACAACGGTTAACAATATACAGTTTAACGAACCGTTAATTATTATTATATTGAGAACGGAAGGAAAATGAGAAGTAGATCGATTTAGTCGATCGATCCGATTACTCCTGCAGCAGCACGGTGGTCGTGACGAACCGCGTTTCCGGTATAAGGGTCGCCGTGTGTTTTAATTGAATCCCACCGACGTACGCAAGAAGTTTAAAACTATGTATATATATATAATATATATACATGGTTGTACGTATAACCTACCAGTATGGTTTTACCTGTATGGTTTCACGTTTTATACATCAGATAAAAATAAAACGATGAATATCCACCAATTTATTTACTTTTGACGCTAAAACATACGTTTAAACAAGACTATCCCGTCCGCTTGGACTTTATGCGAGTTTAATTGTTTTGAACTCATTTTACAGAGCGAGTAGTAAGTATAGTATACACGAATAATTCGTTTCGCGTCTCGTTTTTTTCCCTGAAAAGCGCACCGATTTATACGCCTTTACGGCTCGACATAAGAGATGCGTGGGTGTGTAACCGGTAAAATATTATTGTTTTACGCGCTTTTTAACAATAGTCTTTTATTTCATGATTATACCGAAACGTTTTGAATAAATGGCGCCGTTCTCGATAATTTACAGCCGATGCAACTTTAATGCATATATATATATATATAATATATATATATATATGTTAAAGTTGTGTCGTAGAATTACCGTCGAGTTCGTGTTTTTCCCCTAGTACTGTAATTCGTTATAGGTGCTACATATAATATCCACCTCGAGGATTGTATACGGACAGAGGAAAAAATTGTCAGGATGAGTAATATTCGCGATGAGTTGTTTACAATTATTTTTTTCACCATTGTCATCTTATTGTTTGCTAATAAAATTACAGGAGACTAGAGTGGTAAAGTTTTTCTCGGACGGAGCGGGTCACTGAGAGTATATATATATATATATATATATAACTAACATTCTACGCGACAAAGTAAAGTAGGTATATAGCCGGTGAGTGTGTTTTATTTACCACGAGTCTCCGGATAAGAAAAGGGTAATCAAGTACGTGACCTCTTAACTGCAAGCCTTGACCATTTTCAACGTAAATTTATCATGCTCTCCGTCAAGCTGCTGTTGAAGTCGAGTGCAGAGTTTTTTTTCTTTTTCCCATAACGTTATAACACACTTATTTTAGCTTACTGCGAATCGACGATTTGTTAAAATAACTATATAAAAATGCGCAAGCAGCTGTACAGGACGATTCACTCAAGGACGCTCACTCCCGATTTATTCGAATACGATATATTTTAAGCCTTTAAGTGGGTATATAATATGCAAATGGACCATATTTTCAAATACTTAGAATTCAATGTAATTTATAAAGTGTCTCGTAACGATACAAACTATTTGAGAATCAATCATTTCATGTACATTATTAATTAGATGACTTTTTGATAACGTTTATGTATCCAAATCAAAATTTCTAAGATTTTTTTTTTTACTTATAAGTGTAACTCTACTAAGAATAATAGGGTCCATGACAAAATATTCAATAATTATTTTTGGGATTATAGGCAATGATGATTTGAAAACTAAAATATTATGATATAAATATTATGATGTCATCTGTTGTTATTTTATTTATGTATATTATTCATTAGCAGTATTGGGTAAGTTACTTTTAAAAAGTAATTACGTTACGTTACTCATTACTTAGAGATAAATGTAATAAAGTTACTTTACTCGTTACTCAAATAAAATTGTAATAAAATTACATTACTTTTCAAATAGAAAAGTAACTACATTACTTTCTCGTTACAAAATTTTTTTAGCAATTATAATTTTACCAAACAATAACATAACTAAGTACATTACCTTTATAAAAAAGGTATGGCTTAAAAATGTACAGTTAATGCATAAGTACATAACAAAATTAATTACTTATAACTATTAAAAAATTTTAATAATTAATTGTACTTATATAAGTAAGTATAATGTATAATATGTCATAGACTCACCACATAAACCAACCTATTAAATAAATAAAAAAATAAATAACTTAATCAAAACCTTTATTTTACAATAACTTATTTGTTTTTAAAATAACTTTACACAATAGAGTATCTTCGAAGTTCTTATCGCTCATACGCGATCTTTTATGATAAATAGCACCACGTATTAATAGAACTAAATTAAATTATATCTTTTAAATTATAAAAATAAACCAGTCCAATAATAGTGTTTGGGTATATACGTATTACCATTGATTATAATCAATGGTATTACGTAAGTCGTATAGCCCATGCTATAGATATTCATGGAAACGTGTATATGTACATATTATTTAGAGGAATCAAATTAAATAATAAATTTAATCTATTCTGGTGATTTACGGTACATTAGACCTGTCAAAACTATGGTGGTGATAGTTCAAATTAAATCTATATATATAATATTAGATTGATATTTTTAACCCTCACATTATAGACATATTTTTAAAAGATTTTTTTTCAATTTCCAATAGCTACTAAATAATTCAAAACTGTAATGCGTTATACTTTATACTATAAAAATTACTTATCAAAAGTAATTTCTATTACATTTCCGTTACTTGAAAATAATAGTAATGAAATTACGTAACGCATTTCAAACAAAGTAACGCGTTACTCTCGTTACGTTACTACCCAACACTGTTCATTAGTTATAAGTTCGTTGTGTTTTTTGAAAAATATTGTTAAATAACTGATCAACAATACACGTTAGTTATGATTTTTGGTAGTGTGTACTTAGTATGTTATTAATATTATTGTTCCTACATATATTTCACTTGCCTGTCCATGATTTGCAATTATTAATCCATTCGCTTATTTATTATGTTGAAAGTTACCTAACGTACTGGGACCTTTCGGTATGCAATAGTACTATATAAATGCCATGAACCAATTAGGTTACATAAACAAACAAAAAATGTGGTTAAACAACGAATAAAAATTGGATTTTACAGTACCTACATAATTTTAGATTTAAACCGGATATGGCTATTATTGAATTTTCTACCTTTGATGATGTTTGATTTTTTGTTTTCAGTAAACTGTTCAAAGAGCAATACAAAAGAAGTCCAAAGAGTTTTATTCAGTATATCCGTGGGTCGAAAATTGGACATATTGAAATTATTCAAGTGGAGATAATTTTTAAATTTCCTGGAAGTTTTCAGGAAAATCACAAAAAATCGTGATAAAAACCGAATCAAACATCCTTAGAGTTAAACAGAATATCGATATTTTTTCTATTTGACTAGGTATTCGACATGAGAGTTCTCACACTGGTTACCACCACTCTCCTCGTGTTACTTCATATTTTTTATATTTAATACAATGAAATTTACCTCATAATTTAAAATATTATTAAAAAGAAGTTTATCTAATTTAATTATTATATTGTGTAAAATAAATATTAGAGATTGTAAAATTATATATTTCAGATTGTAAATATTTAATAATAACAAAAAGTTTTTCGCTTAAAATCGGTAGCATAATTTATTATATATTATAGGTTTTTACTATTATATAGTAGGTATGTATTATGTATATCAAATCATTAACCATTTTGCTTTCAACAAAAAAATCGCAAAATGTAAAGTCGTTGGAGATTTTATCTCGTTTATCCTTGGATTTTCCGAGGTCAATGGAGAAAAGTTTGAAATTGGTAATAGCGTGTTATTGATGGTTGGGTAAGCGACACGAGAGAGGTTTTAGTTTTGAAAAATTAAAATAAATTATTACCAACTTCTAAGCTATATGATATTATGTCGACGCACGGGTTACTAATTGAACCGAGTTCTAGGAGCTTTCATTAAATTCACATGTATACCTATGATTTCAAATTTTCTTTCGAGTTATTTTAGCTTACGTATTACTAAGAGGTAATATGATAACAATTTTCAAGTCGTAAAAATCTTCTCGGAAACTAAAATACAATAACCGTACACATTTCCTGAAACTCATCGCTGTACCCTTAGTTCCTTTGGCAATACGAATTTATCCTAAGAAAATATTTAAAGTAACATCTGACCATTTTTATTTTTAATTTCTTAGAGAACGGGCGAAATCGGATAATAATCTAATACTTCTCTTCGTGGGATACATCACGCTGCCAGTATAAAATATGGAATTTAGAATATTATGGAATTCGCCGTGTTCAGTTACCGAGAAAGAAACGGGGAAAAAAATGTTCATGACTGACGAATGTCATACGGTATTATGTTGTCATGCATGTATAATACAATATAAATTATAATGTTGTATCACTAAAATATTTGCGATTTACATATTTTATCAGCCATGACGTAATCGTAGTCGTCTACGGAATGTATTTAAACGAAACCGATTGTACGTATTTGAAACACGCGCGTCACGTGTTTTCGTTAGTCGAAAGCGACTGTTATCAAGGAGTCGGCCGACCTAATATATTATTTTTTTAACTTAAAAACATTTAGCGTTATTTGCAACGAGTTCATTGTAGTCGTAATTACAAAATAATAGTTGTGTTATGACAATGATACCGATGGCTTTAACGTAAACGTAAATATTATTCGTGGAAATTATAAAATTGTTTAGTGAATATAATGATAATTGGCAATAATAATTACAGAAATATTTTTTTTTCAATCCAAGTTTGCTTTGTATGAGTTTGATAAAATAGAATAAACCAAGACCATGAAGAACGTATCTTCTTCTAAGTTTTTCATGATCGTGGGATAACATTTTCGGTAACGATTAATACATTGAGTAAGTATAATAAACATATTATGATAATTAATATTATTGTTGGCGTGGTTGTTGTGATAATATTGAAATCAACATAAAACTTGGTACGTTGATGAAATTTGACAATTAGTGTTTACAATGCGTCAATTATGTGCATAAACAATGAAATAATACGAAAGAAGCGGTTTTTAAAAATATTAAATAAGTATGTAATCTAAATAATGTCTATACATTATTTCGTGTAGGGTTAAATAACACAACAGATACAATTAGGTATATTGATTGTTCATCACTTTATCAATCATTATCATCATAATATCATTATTATTTTGAGCTTTTACGTGCGACAACAGTTAGCGAATGTGCGTAATAGATGATTGCTACATTGCAGTCAGCTGGCTGCACATTCATGATCGATTCTTCATAGAAATATCATTATTTTCGAAGGTCTATCGCTGTAATTAGAATAGATTTTTCACGAAACATTTTCATCACATCGAATAAGCCATTGCCAAAAACTCGATTTACCGAGATTTATTGAGAGTATTTTATGCTGCGGCTCCGTGCCTGATTTACCAACTGGAGACCTTTAGTCGTTGACATTTTTTCCGAGAAAAACCAACGTAAATAAGCCTAATGGCCACCTAGCTATATCGTGTGAAACATTTGCGAGATTTTAGTTCACTCCATCACGAGGGTGACACGTTGGGCCACACTCAAACCGACAAATCACACGCGAAAGAAATTTAAGAGAAAAATTGATGCAGATTCGATATTTAAAAAATAAATGGAGACGTAGCTGATGTCTGCGTCAGTAATTTGAATCATCGTATTCGGCGTTTTAATTCAATATCATAATTACCGACATTTCCCCTTAGAATATGTATATTTTAAAAACAAATGAAATTAAAGCTACGGCCTCAAGTAGAGTTATCATACATAGTTATGGATATTGCGCCCCAAAAGTTTGTGTCAAATTAGAATATTGAGCTGGTTATCTAAATGGTTTAGTACATCTTAGAAGTACACCGGTCGAGGTTATTCATGGACGTGAATATGTGGAGCTGCATCATAATTTTCAGCACGATATTTATAAGCAATCGTTATTGTGCAGTTGATAGTTTTTCCGGTGCTCGAAGGGTCATAGATTTTTAGAGCATACTAAGTGCTTTCCATTTACTTGCATCCCTTCTGTTAACTATCGTCTCGTAACCTAATCATTTTACCTACCTTTCCATTGCAATGTGTTTGGTATTAAATCTCGAAGTAACTTCTCGTTCATTAATTATTGGAAATTGAGGATTTTAAAGAGCTGATTGTTCGTTTAACATATTAACTACAAATAAATGTTGAACCTTTTTTTCTATCTATTTTGTTACTCTTGTGTTATTTGTTGACTCTTTTTCGTAGACTTTACGGTTGGGTTTAGAATTTACTTTTTTCGAAAAGTCGTTTACGCTGGTGACCAATAAAATCATCGCAATAAAATGATATTTTCTTTTAAAATTAAGTATTAACGATTATTGTTTACTCTTTCCTAATGGATTATATAAATCGATAACTAAAATAAACCTTCACAAGGTAACTCAAATGTTAAAGAGGACATCGGTATATTATACTGAATACGTATACTTCATTTACGTACCATTGAAAATCTATGTCCAGCAGCTCACGTTCTGTTTTGATAGTTATCACCATTTTTTTAAAATGTATATGTTGCAACTTAGTAAGTCTTCATAGTAATTTATTCGATATTTTAATTTTGAAGTAAGTTCAAATGTTTATAAATATTGTCACATTTTACGCACTTATAACAAAATAGGTTTGATAAAACACATGATGTATAACCTAATTATTAATTTTCAATCTGGCTAAATTCCATAGTGTTTTGGACCATTTTCAAAAAAAAGGAGGAAGTAGGTAACCGCTTTACTGCAAGGAAGAGTCAAGTGTACTTCGTTATTGAGTAGGTCACTGTAATTGATGTGGACAATATTACGAAAAATGTTTCTAAGCGGAAACAGTCGATCAGTCTATTATCATGAAAAATATTGTGCAATTAATTATTATGATAATATATTTAACATTTATTGTAAATGGTAATACTATATAATCTATAAATAGGCAATAGCATAAAACTAATCTGTGTAATTCATTTTAAATCCTCACAAAAAATATCGAATTTTGTTTAAACTTTAAAGTTTGAAAATATAATGTCTTTGAAGGAAAAAAGTTGAAATATTTTTAGAATTTTTTGGTTGCAGCATGAACTACTATTATGAATTATGATTTATGAGGAACCTTGTGTTATAGTTTTAGTTCTTTTGACCCTGCTTAACCATTTTTATTGACATTTATAGAAAAAAGACTTTAATAAAATGTTTATAAATAATAAAATATATTTTGAAAAGGTTTTCATGTAATTCCTATACGATTGTTAAACGATATACGAACAATTGGGATAACTGTCGAAACTTGTATGAAGAACAATAATAAATTATTCTCATTTCAATAGAATATTTAAAAGAAAAGCGCATTCGTGGTGCGATTTAAATATGCTTTATCGATTAATACAAACATTTTATTATATATAGATACACACTATTATAGTAATTTTACAAAACAAACTTTAAATCTATACACTTAAACTCAACCAAACACAGAAAATAAAAAAATAAGCCCATTTATTCAGATGATTTCTGAAACGTAAGTAAATTATAATCCGACGGCGCACGACGAACATTCGTAGAATATTTCAGTGATTTTAATCGAAAACGGTACATCTGTTAGAATAATGCAAGCACAGAAAAAAAATAAAGTTATACTTAAATTGTTTCATCCCTTTCACTTACCACTGTCGTCAATATGACAAGGCAGAACAGCACTATCAACAAGTAGTCGGTGAGGTGTCTGTCTCTGAACAAATCGTGTGGACCAGTTGAAGTAGAGTTGGCGGAACCTTTGGCAGTGTCATTACCAGCCGAGGACGAGTTCATCTCGAACCTCTAAAATATAATGTAAAAAAACACCAGATATTATAACACACAAGCGTTTCTGAATTTTTATTGAGAGTTAAAAAATATTGCCACCATTCGAAGACAAGTTAGTTTCTTGAAAACGTAGCTGATTCTGAATATAACTTTGCATTACTACATATTAGATCCAATGAATCAAGTTTTAAATACGATTTTGTTTTTTCTCATGATGGCCACACTGTAAAATTCTGTCATTATGCGTAACTTTAAGGTGCAGGGTAGATAGCCTTAATATATAATATATAGCCTCATTATCTAGGTTCTCTAGTGGAGGGTATTGATGAATACTATATTATTTGTTATATAAATGTAGTTATTTATAGATAAATCGGACTAATCGATAATATTTGGTCCACTATACATCCACTATTGTACTACAACCCATAGCGTTATTGTACTTCAGTATCCAAGAGATCCATTGTAAAATATTTTAACTTGAAAAAACATGGACATTTTGTATGCAATAATTGTCTTTAAACAAAGTTATTTTTCTTAAAATTTAATTTATTTGTTGTAAAACAAATTATTTTATTCATGTTATTTTTCAAAATTGTATACAAATATTTATATAATAAATAAAAAGCGAATTGTTTATTATGTTATGTTATAATACATTTGTTGAAAATAAATGTTCTAGAAGTATATTTTTGAAATTTAGTAAAATTATGGTATGATTTGAAATAAATTTGAGAAACTGGGTCCGAGAGACCCAGTTGAGTAGTAGTAGTATAACATTTGTCTAGTGAAAGAATAATATATGTTTACAAGGAATAAATCATTGTTCGTATTATAATAATTTTTAATTCGTAAATTTTGGTGAGTGTAAAGACAAAACTATTTTTTCTCTCTACATATTTCGCCAATTAAAATTTTAAATAATTCACTATTATATATAATATGTAGCTATATATAAAAGAAACAATTCCTGCTTCACTCTCATTGTACGCCATTATGGTTTATTTGAGAATAGACAAGTTAAAAAAATTAAACAATGTTTTTCAGAACTGTACATACATTATTATATAATTATCATCATTAAGTTTTTTCCTCTCGACATTTTTGATATTTAAAGCAAGGCACGACTAACGAGTATGATTCAGACGTTATCATACAATATCGAATATTACGATATTGGAACAAATCAAATAGTGCATATTGTACAAGGGAACACCATTCGATTATTTAAACAATGATTCCAATCATACTTTTGATTTTAGTTGAATATCATAATCAAGATGCAAATGCCATTTTTATTGTACTAATGTTTAAGCGTTTCATAATCAAAACAGTAGCTTATCCAGTTATTCTAATCAGTTGTCGTAGATTTCAAATGATAACCTTTCGTAGATATTTCTATCCATTCAGTATAAGTCTTAAGCTAATGAACAAACGCGGGAGAACTAATAACCAATTACAGAAAATAATAATAGAATGTACATAATATTACGAAGTAATTATTAGTTAAGTAAAAATAAAGCAAACAAAGTTGTACGTATTCTTTTTTTTACTTAACTTGGATAAAATGGATAAAAGAGAATAAATCAATTTTTTGATTTTTATGCAGTCTTTTAAAAAAATAGTAGTTAATTACATTTAATTTGTGTATTTATTCTTGTTTTAAATTATCTATAAGATGAAAAAGACATTATAACGAATACAGAAATGAGTCATGAGTTTTTTCATTTACTAAAAGTAGTGAGTTTTTCCTTTTTTTTTTCTTATGCCCGACCATCGTTAATTTTATAATACGACTTATATTGAGGTTTATAATAAATTAAGCTAAATTATCGGCTTGCTATTAAATATTGTGTCTGTAATATAAGTGTTAAAATCTGTATCGGTTTAACACAATATAAGTACTAATACTACCCACAAATATCACCCTTAGTTTTTAAATTCTGTAACTTATAGAAAGTATAATAATATGTATAGTATCGTAAATCGTAATTTATTGCTTACAAATAATAGTATAACGATTCCCTGATACGTTTTCCAACAATAATTTTTAACACGGCGATATATATAGGCAATTTAGGTACACCAGCCTCGTGACTACTTAACAATAATCAAACTTTATTGCATTGCACAGCATTACTTAAATTTAATTCATTAGTTTGTCCTATTTATTTTATTACAGAACCGGTCGCTGTCCAAAGTACAGATAACTTATGTATTTAAACATATTAAACATATAAATAAAAATGTTTGCCAAAAAAATGTACACTGAAACCAATATAAATTCAATAGAAAAGATTGCTAGTTAAAGAAAAAAAAATATTGGCAATGCGCATCATTCCATAAATTGGTAGGTTGCTGATAATTTATTATTATTGATACAATAATTTCTATGTACATTTTTAATATAATATGGCATCTTAAATTAACATTCTACTTAAATCAAAACATAGTTTGGTAAAAATAATTTTTTTTTAAATTAATTATTTTGTATTTAACGGTTTGAAACGTATAAGATAAAATATATTTTCAACAGTTTTATTCATTTTATTTCTCATTTTTTATATAATCAAATTTAATCACGTGAAGTATTATACTTGATATTGCTTTGTACAAATTTATGAGAACAATATATTATTTAATACTGTTAGAAATGTGGTTTGTGGTTTTTTATATATCCACACACACCAATTTTTACACATTATTGCGTAACACATATTCTATCATCGAAATGGAAAATTACTAAAGTGTTTAATAATAATAAATTTCATGAAAATAGGTCAACTATAATGTTGCGGCTTTAAATGGTAGATTATACGTGATTTTTCTCGGTAAAACGTATAATGTTATGAAAGATAACAATGCTATCTTTATCAATCTAACACAGCTGAACAATTTTCTATATAAACGTCAATGAAATATCAATGGAGAATGGTTTTTTTAAGTGTATAATACTACAATAGTGTGATACAAATCTATTATTTTCATTACGTTTTCAAACAATTTAAATGTTTAAACATTTTCCTGCAATTATAACTGCTATGGTCCGATAATTTAAACTATTTATCAATATTCTCGCAAAAAGAGTTGAACGCATGTTAGTTGTTACCCGTACGGTTAATGCGCCATTACGTATCGTTATGTAATGTCGTCATGTATATCATTGGTTTTATATTATCTAAATAACTTAAACGTCAGAGGGTTCAAACAACAAACGATATTATTAATTTTGACTTTGGAAATTAAATTAAAATAGTTTTAAGTTATTTTTGAATACTACGTAGCCATGAAAACTGCGTAGGTGAGTCGTCCTGTCACCAGTAAGTCATCATTTTCCCGCCTGACCAATTTTATTTTCAACAACGTCATTGCATACCTAAATAAAAAATTTGGTTTTGGGTTCAAGTGAAAGTGACCCATTTTTTTAAGATAGTACAAGTTCATTGAAATCGAGTAAAAAGAAAGTTATGATGAATTACGGGTGCTAGAAAAACTCACCTCAAATTTCTCAACAAAAGTACTTATTATGTAAATATAATACACCGGTCATGATACAACGACAATAATAAATCGTTGAGTTCGGAAATTAATTTTCAGTTCTAACTTGAGTAGTCTGCAGTTATTGTGGCTGTTGACTTATTGGCAGAAAAACTCTATTAAAAGAACGAGCTCTTGAATTATACACCGTAACTACTATGTTAATGATTTATATTTAGCTACGAAGCTATCAAATATTTCGTTTAAAAAAAGTTTTTAGGAAAAAAGAATCAAAATCGAAACAAAAACAACGATAAATTTATCGTACCGCTGGTTCAGTATCTAATACGCGCAATTTTCGAACAAAGAAAATTAAAACCGTTGATGAATACTAATAATTTTTTATTTCTCGTCATAGGTACCTAAAACTGTATTACCGAAAAATTTTTAGCCTGATACGCGTAAACCGTACATAAAATGTGTCCTGTAATCACCGTCACCTACTAAATCACACTTGCCCGTTCTTGAATGTTAGAATCGAACAGAAGAAACATCCACGAAAGTAATGGAAATATAATTCCTATAACACGCACCACTACTCATGCCTTAAAAATATATGTATACGAATTTCCGCTGTTGCCTTAAGTAGTTTAAATCAGACTTACCCCAGGTTTAAAGTTTTTTCAGTGACTATACCGAGGTCCAAATAACCTTATAAATCAGTGTGGCGAGCGACAGCCGCGTCTTAACGCGTGTGCTCTTTTATTCGGAACAATGATAACGCCACATAAATTCAACATGGAAGTGAACATTTTTTTAAAAGTCCTACCTGTCTTGGACATAATCGTTGTACGATCGACGAAACTTTACGAAATAAGATAGTACAAACACAATTTAAAAGTATTATTTGATTATAATATATAATATAGCCGATCTGCGATTAATATTTAATACCATATACTAACTTGATTAGCAAAGTTAACTCGACTTAAGAAACTAACATGTATCAGTTGATAGCTGTTGTCAAATAATATGTGTACCAAATACGGTTAAAACTATTCGCTTAGCCCAGTAGAAAAAAAAATAACAATAATAATTAACCAATTTGTTGAGAAGCCGCTAGCCACCTGTAATTTGTAGTGCGAAAACAGGATTTGTTTGGGTTGCTTGCTCTTAAGCATTTATCTTAGTTAATGAGTAATGACGTAAACTGTAGTAGTTTGGGAAATAATTAACTAGATGTTTATTTTTTGGCTGCATAAAGATTTAATGAATCAAATGCTAAATTGCATGGTCTCTTAAGCACGATTTAGTGGCTCGTTTTGGTATTTGTCTATGTATTCATCCGTCATTTATCAACTTACTATAAATTATAAAAAAAATTACAACTTGTATGCCCTCATAACTTGTATCCAAATTACGATATTACCAAAAACTTTCTACTGCGATCTTGGGATAATAAATCTTACTATAAGATTTGATACCGATGAAGTCAATTCACTGCAGCTCAGTGTTAAAAAATGGATTGTTCTACGAACAAGAAATTTACTACGTTTTGTATAAATACGACGGAGACAACACGTGCACACGCAATCGTCTCAAACGAGTCGAGTTATCAAGTTAATTAGAATACCATATAGTCGAGATGAAAACAATTAACCTGTGATTGTGTGATCGCATAATACATACTGAGACGGTGGGCTCACAACACCATATAATAATATCGTACAATTACGCGTGTTAGAGGTTAGTCGGAAAACCAACTATATTGTTCACTGTAACTCTCGTAATGCGTTCACATATATATCCTCGTCGACACCTAGGGTTAACGATTGTTCTAGGACTGTGTGGGCGGTGTCGTTGTATTATACGGTGTTTGCGTGATAACAATATAACGGTAATCATTTCAGCCCACGGATTCTGCAAGTGATTCGAACGGTTAGATATTTTGATCCGGACAGTCATAAGTACATGCCGATGTCGGGGGGGGGGGGGTGTTGAGTGCGAAAAAAAGAAACACTCACGAAAAACCTAACGAATAGGAGCAGAGGATTGTTTGCTATGAGAAGAACTATTTACACTATATAATATTATGCTCGTCGTTCCGCGATGCCCGGTGCAGGTTGCGGCGCACAAATCGTATACGACTATAGGCTGTTGGCGAATCCACAGATGACACCACAAGGTCGATTCATGTATGGCAATCATTTTCTCATTGGATTGAAACCTTTTTTTTACTCATAGTTTTAAGTTATTACAACAACTACACGACTACACCAATCAATTCAAACACATCATATACATCCACTGAGAAAATGATGATGTCGAGCTTAGGAATTCATAGATAAAAAAATCAATTCTAATTGCGCCTATAAAATATATTACGTCCGACAGTCGAATTCAACGACGTGTCTGATTATCGTCACGTCGCACAATCACTGCTTACAGAGTGCATTTTTATGAATTTTAAATCACGGCATCGGTGAACCCATGCGACTCCACGCAGTGAATTTTGAATAGATTATTGCATAATATTGTCTATAGTGGTTACTGGATATCGGATAAACTTTCACTGTTAGGTCATCTGTATAAAGTTTAAAACAGAGTAACGCCAAGAGTCGTTGTGCCGTGCTCTGTGAAAAGTCGACGATCTCGGCTTTCGTTTCGGACTTTCAACCAACGTTTGGGGACTTTGGAGTTTGCCTCATAAACTTTAAAAGTATCGGTGATCGTATACTTGTTAAGTATTTAAATATTTTATATAATTTAAATTTGAAACAATTACCTTCAAAAAATACGAAACACGTAAGAAATCTGCCAGAGCATAATTTTATGCTAATTTCTAAGGGATTTGTTTTTCAACTTTCCATTCTATAAAAAGCCACATTTTGTTTTTATATTTAAACTTTGTTTACAATTAGTTTCGACGGTTAAAATATTGAATATAAATTAACAAGATTACAAAATATGAATTATACGCAAAATCAATATTAAATTTTTACAACATGTATAATTCTCAGTTTATAACTAATAACTATTAAAGAATAATAGTGGGAAAATATAACATTTTTTTTATTGAGTTGGAAATATATTTTGAATATTGAAGGAGATTCTGGATGATTTAAAAATGGTAAACAAGTGGGCACATAGTGGAAAAATAATTTTGGGCAGTTTAAGATGATTTGAAGAATTTCGCAGATCGCTCAGTAGTTCTGGAGTGTCCCGAGATGAAAAAAAATATTTAATCATCATACATAATTTCATATACCAAAAACAAACAAAAAACTAACCTAGATATAAATCAGTTTAGGATTAGTTTTGCGTAGATGTGCAAGTATTTGAAATATTTTTTCAATACATTCATATTTATATTTAAATACTTCTTAAATCAATTGTATTTGAATAATTAAATTAGTTATTTAAAATAAATGTCTGAAGTATATTTAACAATTACTAATCTGTTATGTTGGGGTTAACCACAAGGACACCCAACATTTGCTGTAATAAACGCTAAATAAATATCATACATCACTATTACATATTAATATAGTACCACTATATATCACAGTCTTATAAACTGTCCATTATTAAATAAATTAATATAACCTTAATTAATTGAAATCATACAATGATTGAAAAACGTTGGCAGAAAACCTCTGTTGGTCTCGTGATATGTGTAATTAAATGCTAGTGTAACCGGATATCGAATTCACGGTGGATGTACACCTCCACTCCGGATACGATTTTCACAATTACATGACGCACAAAGCTTGTCCTGATTGATATTATTTTAACACAATACGGTTAATCACGTCGTGGTGATGATATTATACAGTCTCTTCTACAACAGCTACACTATAATATTATAATACTCGACTATAATATTTAAGTCACGCGTCATCAATGTGTGTTAATTTTTTAACTTTCACATTCTGATGAAAATCATACATTACGAACTGTTTTGATCACCAGTGTAAGTAGTGTAGGATTAGGAGTACAAAAATACAGAAGAGTTTTCGAAAAACAACAACTGCTGGGTATCAACAACAATTTTGATAAGTATTATTATTATTATTTTTCTTTCTAATCAAATATCATCGTAGTGCGATATAATATTTCAGAAAATAAAATAATATTATATTTGAGTATTGAGACCATTTTTTTTTTCGTTGTGAGGTGAGAAGGTGTTGAGGAAGAAAAGAAAAATCTGATAGATATTTTTGTATTAATTTTCAATTTGAATATACATTGTACCGACGATTATTCACATTTCACTGCAGCTGCAGTCGTAATGTGACTGATCCACGATCCGATCCTGTGCAAACACTCATTATTATCTAAGCTAAACTCTGAATATAATAATACGATGTTTGTGTACAACGCATACTACTTCCTTCTCGGGATAAGAACACATGGTTTCACATGACTATATATTAAGACAATCTTTCGTCATACGATTAACATATTTATTTTAATTGTTTATTCCGAAAGCAACAAGCGTTCTTTTAAATTCTCTATAAGTAGAAGTTATTTAAATAGAAAACATAAGCTAAAATAAATAATTCCAACATAATGAAAAAACAGTAAGTATAATATATTTTATAGAACCTATAAATATGATCCAGCTTACAGGTGTAATCCAAGGATCATAATCCAGGACGTGTTTGTCCATGTATTTTGGAAATTATTAACGCCACAGTAATAATACTCACAAAATTAAAAATAATGGTTGTTCGGGTACAGCAGTGATGGGTACAAACAATTTGAAAAACTATCGTCCCTTTTGTTAATGGTCAGAGACGGGACCAAAAGTTTCTCAGGTCTAAAATAGGTTTTTGAAAATAAAACACTCTTTGCCATTACACGTGTTCTAGTTTATCGGCAAAGGCGCAAAGTAATTTCGTGTTTAATCGCAAATCTCGGAATACTATACATCTGCACACAACTATTTTATAGTTGCTATTTATTATTATTGACTGCACTGCTGCCTGCTACACGTCTAGCCAACATAGATGGGCGCCTACCTGGCGAGTCACTGCACAGTATATAATAGTAAATAATGATGATGCTTATTATAGCCTATGGTCAGAGATGACCGACGACGTAGGCGGTGCAGGGTCCACACCGTTTGTACCTAAACCTTGAATGATTCGTCAATAAAAGTATTATATTTTTAACATCAATCGACTTCTTATTTGGCTCAAAAGTAGTGAATGAAGAGTGAAGACGTCCAATCACTGTTATAATTATTTGTATTATGATTTATGGTTTTCGATAATAATAAATATTATTTTTGGTATTATATGTCATTAAAAATAGTCGTATTTTTTAATATTATAATGTTTATTTTGATGTGGCGGAAAATAGGGAAAAAAATGTGGCCCTCGAGGGAAAAAAGTGCTCGATTCCAGATGTAATGTATATGAAACGATAAAGCTAAACTGCACTGTTGACGGCCTATATCTGCTGATATGCGCTTCCTCGAAAAATTTGTGAGCCGTACGTTCCCCATCCACCCGAAGCCAATCATTTGTTTGTTTTTGTCTCTTAGCTTTTCAGCTATACACACAATCGTTTATAGGTTTTATTATTGTAAAACTGCAAAAACAATGAATTCGACTTTTAACTAACAAAATAACAACGGTTTTAATTGTCGTAACGGTACTTTTATTTCGATCAATGTCGTGTTGTTGTTGTGTGAGCCATTAAAAGGAAAAAGTATGTTAGCCATAATATTGTATGGCATTTGAAATTTGAGTAGGTATCATTAATAAATAAAAAGTATTTCTCGGGTTTCCTTGTTCGATCTGCAGCAAGTCATTTGATTCCCATTCAGAGCTGAAAACTTTGTCGATCGGCAAAAAGATAATATTATAGTCAAACGAGGTACGAAACAACAATATTATGTGTAGCAACTAGTTAATTCATAGCTTAAATATTATAGTCTAGATCGGATAAATGGAGAAATTTAATGAGCAGAGTAGTGCGATTTCAGTATTCCGCGCAACAAGTTCTCAGAGATTGTTTGGAATACTGAGGTCGTCTCTGGTTTCTAGAGATCAATAATATTACTTGTATGTAAATTATGCTCTTTTTCTTATACTAGAGCCATTTTAAGTTACCGATTTTTATATTCATTTTGACATAGATAACGCTTATAAGTTATAACATCGGTGTTGATGCGTACACAAATTAAATAATTTAATAAAAAATAATATTGTTTCCACAACCACAACCTCGAACTTTTTATAATAAATACTTTACAATTATATTATTGGTGGTCTTTTGCAAGAATTCACAAACAATACATGTCATATTAAAAAAATACTTTTCGATACGATTATATATGATATATGCCTGATAAAATATGCAATGTTTTTGGAAATAAAAAATAGTCCGACGTACTATGCCCACTGCTAATAGAAAAATAAATTGCTAATAATAATACAAATAACTTATAAAATATCCTTATAAACAAAAGAAACGCACCTCTCTGCTAAGAATTGTTTTTCTAATACGATGATTTATCATTGAGTTAAAATTTAACACACCTATTAAGGTGACATAGTCAAGGACGAGGAAAAGACGAAACCTGATGAACGAGTGACTTCCTCGGCTTTCTTTCTTGACGTCCTCATTCAAGTTATTGAAAGCCATTAGGATTCTTTATTTATTAATTTATTTTTATATTTTAAAACAAGTTATTGCATAACGTTTTGTCCTGCATAAACTCTGCCAAATTATATTCTGAACAGCATGTTCGTCCTGCGAATGAGCGACTAAAAAAGCTGTTTTGTTTGTCGCCGAGTCACCGCGTCACGTAGGACATAGAGTAAGCTTAAAGCAATGCTCGTCGCCAACTCGCGAATAATAAATTACGTATAATACTATAATATCTTTCCTATACAAAAAGAGATTTGTAATGAGTTCGTTATTATTAATTATCGCGCTTTAGCTTAAAATAATATATCAATAGTATTCAATTATTGTAATCTAAAATATAAACTTATATTTTTAATTGATTAATCATAGTTAGGTACCTATTTTAGTATTTGTAGACGTTTTAGATAATAAAATATTAATACCTAGCGACATTTCCACTACAGTTATATTATTTCAAACAACGGCGTCTTATTATTATTTTGACAACACCTGCAAACTACGAAATCGAAAATGATGTTGGATTTAAATTCATTGTATGATTTTGAAACAATCTTATTGTTGTCCCGAATTGTTTTCTGTTAACTGTCAACACTTGTTTAGCGATGATCACAGGAAATAACTGCAAACAGTAAGATTATCGAAAACCAAACCAAACAGCATCATACACCACACATACAATATACATGACTATATGTTGTATGTGTGCCGTTCCAAATGCAAATTGATAAATTTAATTCACAACGGAATACAATAATATGTATGAGAATAGTGTACGTAGCTATGCGACCTACATATCGAAGAAGTTTCTAATGTTGTTTGTGTACTTTTAGTATTGGAACGTGTGAGCTTCATCATACTGTATGATAATTGTCGTGTATGAATAATTTCCACAAACTTGCGTTCGAAAGCACAAAGTGCCTACGTGTGCCCACACATTCTGTAGTATATTGTTATTACTCATACAGAGATGCAGTCGACTCTCTGAACACGGCGCGGTCCGTTGTGATGAACTCGATAAGCGTTGGATACCTTAAAACCTAAGTTTTATAAGTATAATATTATAATTTGAGATAAAAAAAACAGTGATAAAGGATGGGTGCATCGAAAATCATAATAGTTATTAATTATGTAGATAAAATATAAGGATAAATGCACATTTCTATTAAATTATTGAAAACATTATCATAATACGCAAATATACTAAAACTTTTATTTTTAATTTTTAAATTTTTTTAAGCTTCGGAAACTGAGGCCATTGGTTGTAGGTTGTGGTACTGTAGGGTTTTGGGATTGTAGAGTTGTGGTTGTGACTTATAAAAGTATATTATTCAATAAATCAAAAATCATATGAAATATTTTCACCAAGGTTTAATGTATTTAGAATAGTGTGTGATAAATAACGAAATAGTATCATGTAGATAATATTATAATGGGATCGAACAATCGTTTTAAACATAACATTTCAGAAAATCATCTCCAACTTTCCCATTCAGCTCTTCTGAAAAATTAGCTTTAACAGTTTTGAAAAAAATATGCATCACTTATTATTTCTGCGTATATAGTATACACGCACTTGGACATTACCTGGGATAAATACTCCCATATTTGGATGTTATTAACAGGTTTAAAAATAGCGAGTTGGTTTATCCCTCAGGCCACGTCAAAATATCCTGGAAGATATTTACCTACTTGGCTTTGTAATAACTAATAACCTCGAGTTTATGTTTGCTACGGTAATTATAATCTTTAGTTTATGTTTACCCCAGTTCGAGTATGTTCTAGCTCGAATATAGGTATTTACAAGGCGAATAATTTAACTGGAACAATAATATGTTATATTTTTGGAACTTGTTAATTTTTAGTATTCGTGTAATATTACATATGGTACTTTTAAATACCATTTTTGGAAATGGTGGGTTTTGCATGTGTTGCGGGTGTGTGAAATCTTGATTTTAAAATGTATATTAAGACGAACAAAAATATAATATTAAGGCACCGCATCATATGTGATTCAATGAAACACCAACATTAGTAATGTTAGTATACTGATGCTATTGGTCTGAAGTCAAAACGATTATTTTCAAAAATTTTTTTAATCTCAATTTGGATTGGAAAAAAATCAAATATTGAAAATATTAATAACATTAATATTATTTTCTATCAATATTAGTCTTTTTCTGATTTAAATGTACCTATATATTGATTTTATAATTGTGTGGTCTTTATATTTTTGCACGATATATTTTTGAACTTTTTATCATTTGTAATTCGATTGTAAAAATAACTTCTATTTCTTTTTCAATTTAAAATATTGCTTTTATATTTTTACCTGTGAGTCATAAGCACAGTACGTCGTTTAAACATTCAATTTATGCGTTGTTACGAGTGGCTATGAAACAGTTTTACAAAAACGAAATTACCAACGAACATGAAATGTTCCATGAATTGACAACCGCGAATTAACATAATTTATTAAAATTTAAATCAATTTGTGTGTACAAATTACGAGACGATTATTATTTTGATATAAATCATTAATTTTAATTTTTTTTTTAAATTTCTTTGTACATGTTGAAAAGGTATCACTATGCCTATAAGAATAAAATATTTTTTGCCTGAAAATAAATACTTTGTGTAATGAATATTAATGTGCTTCATAGATTTCGTCCATTATTTAAGCTACTTATCAGAAATTAAGTATGCAATAGATGTATTTCGGTGTCATACCCATGTTTGACGTAAAATATGCTGACGACTTTTAAGATTTTGATCATGTGAAGTTTACATGAACCATGATTTCCTTGGTTTTATTCCTGTTTGATCTACACGGTGGCCAGTGAGTGAAATCGAATATGGTACTAAATCTAAAGTAACTGTCCATGGTCTACTGTATCACAAAGAGATTTTTTTGTCGCCCATTTTACATTTTATTTTACTTGCTCGTTAACTGTGCACCATTTGTGTTTAAACGTCCAAAGTTCTTCGGAATTTTTAACGATATGAAATAATTATTTATTGAACCGTAAGGTTTTAATTGTGAACTACTTCAGACATGTCATATAGCTTAAAATTTTTAAATATAAAGTTATGTCGTTTTCATAACATCTAAATCTCACTAATAATTTCACGTTTTATACTGCATTCACCTATCTTGGATATCTTATGCCACACAACTTTGGTCCTGGTTTGTACATTGAAGATAATATGTGCTCCAATGTACTGAAATCAATTGAGTTTTTTTTAAAAGTTCATTCCTGCTAGATGAAGTCAACTTCAGAGTTCTAACACTTTTCATAAGAAAACATTTTTCTATTCTATTCTTTCATTCATCCCTAACTAATTATCTAATTCTCCATGTTTCCTTTTATTAATACTTTCTGCTGAGGATACCTTTTTTTTGTTTTAACAAGCTGTCTTACTGTCTTTTGGAAATTATTATATTTTCTATTTTCACAATTTTTATATCTCATTACATCTTTAATGTATTTTATAAACATTTCTCTGCTATCAGTGTAAAAACTTTTTTTTTAATAATTGGGCTTTCATCAGAAGCATTATAGAACGCGTAATAAAATGAATATAGTCGCATAGCAATATTAAATTATTTAAATTCATAACACTTATCGAATCTACTCAATTTGAATTTTAAATTAAAAACCGTAATTATCGTAATGAATCATTATCCTTGAACGGTTTAAAAAAAAACGAGACAGAAATGTCGATTTGATGTTATGCCTTTAAGATTTTTACATAAGAATTCCAACTATACATGTATTACAATAGGGTATTATTTTACATTATATGTTGTACATCTATTCTTTGTGATACTGAATTTATTTCGATGTCTGATAATCTTATTAAATTTTACTAGTATAATGGTATTTAATATACATTTTTCAAAGTATGGTTGCTACAACAGTCTAACTCTGATAAATTAGAACGTGCTCGTTTCCAAATTCAGGATAAAATATCAGCAATTTGTTATGGTAACTTAACAATTTTAACACTCATGAAATTTAAATCTATGAATTAATAAACTATTGCCAGACATTATAATCGTGAAAAAATGATTAAGATGAGATAAGTAGATTATATTTTGTTTATCCGAAAGATTAAAAACGATCACAGTTAAATATATGCAATATTATATATTAATAAAGTTTTTGACAATTTTGATGAATGAACTCGTGAAGTTTTGTTGAAAATTTAAATCTGAAACCGTCTACCCCAAAACTATAAATGATTATTAATAAGGCAATTAGTCATATTTCAACCATAACATTATTGAATCCAATGAGCACATAAGAAAAAAAATCTGAGAAAGGCGCTCTGTTGTACTTAGATCCTAGAGGTTTTGAGTGTACTTCGATATTAATTAAAGCACTGTAATTTATATCTTTCATTATAATTCAAGGTTGAATCATTACATACCTACTACAAACAAATCCATACAAATATGGTGTTTAAACCTATGTTTCGAAAGATATTTTATAATTTATTTATATGACTTTTTGCAGTTTACATTTCCCTTAATAATATGGAAAGTTAAACAAACATTTGATAAACACATAATTTACATTAGTATATTATTAAATTATTAATTATCATAATATTATCATCATTATTAACTTATAAGTTATAAGTTACTATCGACTATCGACGACGTACTATGACGTGCGTGAAGTTGGCCCCCCCACCATGACCGATTTTTTTGAAAATTATGTACTCATTTTGCAAATAATTTGCAAATATTTGCAAAATGTTGGTGTCATTTTGAAACGCGTAGCTCAAAATTTATATCTCATGAAATAGAATATTGAAAAAATGTATGAGTAAGTTAGTTTATTTGTATATATTTAAAAATGTGTCTGAACAATGACGACTATGAGATATTTTGGAAACTCAAGTGTTCAAGAACAACTGAAATACTAACAATCTAGCATACTATAAACGATTGTATAATTTGTCTTATTTGACAATCAGAAAAAACGGTAATGAATTTCAACGAGAGCCGAGAGGGCCAGTTTGTTATTGATGCGCCCGAGTCATAATTTTGTGTTGAGGACGTTGACATGTTATTTGATATTATAATGATTTAGTTACAATTAGGTAAAATTTGTAAAACGATGTAAATACGCGTAAACGATATTATACAACCTACTTATCCGGCGACTGGCGATAATGCAGTTTTCACTTAATAATCCAATGTAATTCTCGTAAACAAAATAAAGTACGCAACAGGTTATGGTTTATTTAAAACATTAGGTCTAACTTAAAAGGTTAAGTTGACAACAAAAATACCATCGGACCATTTTTAAAGAAGATAGTGATGGTTGCGGATGATTTATTTAAGTGGCTGAACTCTGAAGATAATTTACATGGAAATTCTGTCAAGTCGTGTTGTGCGAAAATGTCAGTATCGACTAGCTCGTTTTAAGTTTCTATGGTTCTTCTGTTTTCAACACCATTAATCAAGATAGTTGGTGCCCTCCTGTTGTTATTTTTAGGTTTTTATAAATATTACCAGCTTAAAATTCGATTCAACTGACACACCAAACTACTCTGGATGAAAAAATAACGTAAATTGTATCCAAACGCTAAACGCACTTATAATTTGTATATATATATAAAAAAACAAAGCGATTGAGTGCTAATTGGCTTACAATATGACTACTCATCATGTTTTTAATGAAGCAAATTGCAAGACATAAATTCTCAAATAAATTATTTGATTAACCGGGTTAAATACTATTGACACTGCTGCCTGCAGAATACTAAGTAAAAATCGACGAAAATGTCAAACTTGTAGAGTTCTTTCGTACTTATATATCTATGTTTGTACGCGGATATTTAATTACAATAATAATATCGAACAAAATATTATTACAATGAAATATTTTTTTCCAGGTCAGATATTATAGAGTTTAATTATGAGTTTTAGATAGTATAAATAAATAATGTAGTACATATTATATCGTTTACAATCGACCGGATAGTAATAATTATAATGGTATATTAATTAAAAATATCGCAACAAAAACGGTACGCGAGTTGTTTATGTACTTAAAATTGAAGGGAAAATATAATGCCCACACACGTTCAAACGGCATTATAATTAAAACTTTAATAGGTCTTGGGTAGAATAACATAATCATTGTTTAATGGTGTTTGATTCACGGAGCACTCATATTATAATATTATTATACCACGGTATATATTATACGTCCGCCAAAAAAGGAACAATTGTTGATACGGTTATTATACGACAGCATTATAATATTATTATTAGTATTATTCCATGGCGCTTTCGTATCAAAAAATGACGGTCATTTATACTCTAGAAATTCGTTGGTCCTAACAGGGATGAAAAATTACACCTACAACTTTATTCCACTTCAGTACAATGGTGAATGATAGAATGCAAACATTCCCGTGAGTTTTTTTTCACACCGGTTCGAGCAAGCGAATGTGTAGAGTATATTATACATTCTATCCTCTAAATACCGGACACTCCAGGTAGCTAAGATTTCATTTGCTTTTCAGAGGGTTCAAATATTGCAGAATGTTTGTAGTTGATTCCCAAGAAACTTCCGCTATTGGGAGGTGTCCACTATTGGATCGATCGTGTCATTTCGCGGAGGTTGCACCAATTATATATTATTCACATCGGCATTGGTCGGCAGGTTTTCGACAAAGGTTTGCACCAACATGTTTGCTTTATCAAACCATTATCATGACCGTTGTAGTTAT
The DNA here is from genome assembly GCF_001856785.1 of Myzus persicae. NCBI lineage: Eukaryota > Metazoa > Arthropoda > Insecta > Hemiptera > Aphididae > Myzus > Myzus persicae. Next base: position 437,335 of record NW_019104444.1, read on the forward strand.
AAGCCAAAGCAGTATAACATACATAGCTAGTATAATATTGTGCATGTATAATAGGCAGGGGTACTACGTAAATCGAAAGCAGTAACTTGGTAATTGGTCGTTGTAATTTTGGGGTTTGGCGTGGAAAATTAGACCACCAGAGTAATATCACTGTACGTTATTTTACACTATAAATTTACTTTTATATTCAAAAAGTGTATAGATACAATTTCATATTTACTATCAATGTTACAGCCTGTACAAATAGTTAAATACTAAACAGTCCATTTATTAAAGTATAAATAAACATTTTCAATCAAATGTTGTTACAGATATCTAAAATAAAAATAAAAATCTGATTTGAATTTCACTTAAAGTTGAAGTTGAAAATAAAATTTTCATCTATTCCTCGTAAATAGCCTGAAATATTGGTAGATTTTGGGTAAAATGTTAAAATTGCATTTTCAATTCGAATCACAGAATCTTTAAATTTTTGGGTACCTAATGATATGCCATAAAGGAATTTTGTTCAATTTAGTTTTAAAATACAAGCAATTTGGAATGCAGTTACTATACATTATTTTTCTTTTTGACATTTATACGAGAAATCATACATTTTTGTGATTCCATATTTGTACACGATTTAACGAATACGACTTTTATTAAATGTTTAAATTCAAACAAAATTGTGCCATGTACAAATTACCTTTTTATTAATATTCCTTTTTTATGATATAATTAATTTCTGTTAAACATTTTCTCTTGTTAATTGGTCAATATTATTAGACCATGTAACGACTGAATATCATATTTAAAACGTTTATATTGACTCTTTTGGTTTTTTTTTTAGCAGGCAAAAGAAGGCTTTTTAATACTTTAAAAAAATTTAAGTGCTTAGTATGCAGAACACACTTCTTTGCCTTCCCAAATTAAACGTCTGATTGACATGAAAAGTTTGACTGGTATAGTAAGATAACAAATGAATATTAACTTGAAATATTATTAAAATAGTATAATATCCTCGAGTGAATCACAAATTATTTTTGAGACAAGTGAGTAACGTTATCATATTAAATATTTTGTAGTCTGTAATTTATGCGTTTATAGCTTTCAAAATAAATATGGAGACAAGACTTGCGTGTTTATCAAGTTGAACAGAATGGAAATAATAATAATTCGAGAATGACAATTTATACTAAATTGCAAATTCATACCAAGAATTACAGCTACAAGTACCTACATATTATACAGAACAATTGTTCTTAAAAAAGTTTTAATTTAGTAGAAAACGTGTTATCTTAAAGTATAAACACTACATATGCAACATTTTTGCAGTTATAAGATAATGTTGTAACTTAATCATATTATTATTTAAATTAGTAATATATTTCTAATAAATCAATGTTTTATATGGAGAAGAATTGTTTACTACATTCCAAATTATAATATTTCTACATCTGTTAGAGTTTGGAACATTTTCCCAACTTAACATCCGTCAAAATCGTTTTCAACAGAATTCAACAATATTATATTTAAACAAAATTTAAATCAACCATTATTTAATGTATTTTTATAATGTAGGTAGGTGCATGAAAATATGTTCATGCAAAATAAAAAAATTAAAATTTTTATTTTGTGAATCGAATTATTTTACACGCGTCGTGTTTTTAAAAATAAAGTTTAATTCTTGTTTGTAGAGATGTGTTCAAATAGACATATTATTCAAAAATCCTCCCAGAAACGTATCTATGTATAAAAATTCACAATTTATCTGATTTATCTCATTAGCCAGTTATTAATAATACAATTATAGCACTAATAGTTTAATAGATTTTATAACTCTGTTTATAAAGGTTCTGAGTGAAAATACAATCTAATATCTATTGTGGTTTTGTCCGAAATTAATACCTATAATTGTAATAACATTACATTTTTGTTTCTTCATTGTAGAAACAGTTCTCCAAAAGTTGTTTACAGTACCTCTACAGATTGAATATTGTACAACACTGCAGATGGTACTCTACTCTTAGTAAGGAATTTTTGGAATTTCCCATTTGTTTTCTTCCAAAAAGTTGCAAAAATTCGGTAAGACTTTTCTGGGAATCCGTCAAAGAGCCCACGCTTTTAATTCCCTCAGGGAAAAAAAACTTTTTCCGGACAAGGTTTGAATAATCCCAAGTACACATAGGTACATACGAACATGGCATCATTCTCAGTTCCAGTATCATGTCCGTTCATTTTATTTTTATCATACATTGAAATATTGTCATCAAGAGCAGCATGTCCGAAGCCCAGTTCTGAAAAACTGAAGGATTCAACGAACCGTGAGATAAAATATAAGACAATTTAAAAATACATAATTATGTTATTGCAGTTAATGATAATACGTGAAATATGCTACAACATAAATATCCACAATCGGGGTTTGTTATGCCACACTGCTATTTTATTCAATCAACCGTTTTGTAAAACGGATATTTGCATTTTAGCGTAGGTTTATACAATTCCGCTCGATTTATCTATTGAAAAAAAAAAGATAAATTTCACCCACTGAACATAATTTTATTGTATTAAGATACATCGTAGATAGTTAACATTTATGGCAAAGCACACTGAGAGCGAGTTTTGATAATGTCTTTTCGTATATTATATATTACATAGGAAGGTAGTATTATACAGAACATGTTTATTATATCGGTACTGAATAAACCACCATTGCTATTGACCCCGAAAAGGCCAACGTGAATCCCCACAGACGTTTGGCGGATTTATATTTTCGAGAAACGTACAATGGACTCGGTCGGGCGTGAAAAGGGGGAAATGTCTTCGAATCTACCTGGCGGAAGTGGAATCGAACAGAGACTTTATGTAGGTACATGATTCCTGTTTAATACGTATATTCGAGATGCATGTGCGTAATCCAACTTTCACAATGTGTTCCCAAAATTGTGTTGTCTAATTATATTATACATCACATAATAATTGGCCATTGTCAAACAATAATCGCAAAATTCAACACAATTACTACAGTGAATTTTTATCCAATTATTTAATTACCTATTCAAAAATAAATAAATTTAAAAAAATAAAACTTATTTACTACTTATTTTTGGTTACTTATTTACTATTTACTATTTGTTATGCTTGGAAATACAATTTAAGCAGTGAATAATATTTGTGTGAAAATTAATTGGTTGCTGTGTTGATAACAACAACATTTGTTTTTTATTACAAAGGCTTACCCTTCATAATATTGTATAAATAAACAAAACATTTTATCATAGTTATTTGAATTGGTAATATTTTTTTTTTAACTATACCCCAAATATATAATGTTTCGATTTAAAAAAGAAATATTCTTTCTTTCTTAAAGATAATAGCGATCTGTATATTGTAAAACAATCACGCCTTTTGAGCGAAATAAATTTAATTTGTAAATTGTTAAATAGAATTAATAAACTTGAAAATATGCTTCATGTTGTACTCAACAAATATTATAATCTTGAATTATTATTTATCGGTTCTAAATAATGTTAACTTGAATGTTTTTATGAAAACTGTAAAATGTACCGACTCAAGTCGTTCTAAGTTATAACACGACGTTAAAATATACAAATTTATTTATGTACCAAATCTAAATGTTATCATAATGTTTTGTTGCAATTACTACCTTTTGCATAATTTCATATATTTTATAAATCTCCGTGTAACTATAATTACTTATGAATATTATATTTTTTATTGATAAGAGTTAATGTTATTATATACGTTTCGTAAACAATAATAAATAATACAAATTAAAACGTATAAAATAAAATAAATGTCACAATATATTATTTTCATATTTTTAAATTCTGAGGGGAGTGATGAATGTATTACATATTTGCGTTAGTTATAATATTTTAATTTTGGAACAGTACAAATTATTCAATCTTTGACTTTAAAAGTTGTTTAAGCAACCCCAATTTAAAAAAAAACATCAATAAAAACTTGAAATTTGTATTTTTTCAAACAAGCATTTTTTAGACATGTTATAATTTAAAAAAATATTATTTTGGCTCATTTTGAGATATTTATAGTCATTTGAAATTATAGGTTGAAATAAAATTTTGAAACAGCTAGTGGACGTTTTTGGGAAAATCATTTTTAAATCCTCAAAAACCCTCGTCGTGCACAAGTGTCATGCAGTAATATAGTTTGTTTTAGGTACTGTAGATACGTGATGTTCACCCAGTGTCTCTAAAAAACCAACCTTAATATTCATCACGATTCGTCAAATCATCGACAAGTCGTCAACTATTGAAACTGTTGAGTAGAGGGCGGGCTACCGCTTTCGACGACTTTTCCGTTTGTGGAGACGACGATAAAAGCACGGAGGTCCGCTCTGTATTATTATATTATACTCGAAAGTCACTGAAACGTTTTCGTTCTGATTTCGCTCACGAGCGGAATGCACCTACCCGTTTAATATTATTATAATGAGTGTACGTTCATAATGAATCATAATGTGGGTGTGTACAGATATATACACCAGGTTTCAGACGTATTTCTGGCACAAGCTCGTGTATAATAAATAACTCAAACGCTTAACTTGTTAAAAGATAAGGACGAGGTTTGAAATGTTAGAAGCGATCTTGTCCGGTGATATTTTCTAGTCGCATGTGCTCCTGATTAATTAAATATGCTGCTCCGAGCAGGATTATTATGCGTGTCATACGCTTGCATGTAGGTAGGTGGTACATCGTTTACATAATCTAGGAATAAAAGGTGAATTTGACCGACACTTGCTACCTGCAGCTATATTGTACCATTACGTTCTAGAATGTTGCGATTCATTTCACTGACGAATTAATGTTTTCGAGTGCATTTTCACGAGTACATTATATACATATAATATACGGAACATTATAGCCGAAATCAAATGGGTTATAATGAAGTGTCATGTAAAATAATGTTAACCGAACAATGAATTGGCTTTTTATCGATCCACGTCGGACCGAAATATTGTTAATATAATATAATACTATATTATGTTTTGCCCACGGTAATAATGCGTGTATAAAGTATTATTTCAAAGAAACGATAAATTACAGTTTACACATCACGATTTAGCCACAGGTATTATTATACAGGTCTTCTGTTTATATTGTTAGGATACGGTCCAACAGTTATTTGTTTAGTCCAAATAACATATTGTTCAATTCATCTGCAAGAATATACTATAATTCAATTACACCGGGCCAACTGCATATAATTATTCATCAAACTCGAGTTGTACATTAATATAGAGGTACAACTACGATAATTAATATCGTTACAATAACTTACGTGTAGATATACAAAACTGTTTGAGTAAGGTTGAACCCGCCGAATAACGTTTATTTATGAGTACAATGCAGCGATATAACTTCCACCATTATTACGCGATAATTGTATAGACAAGGTCACTATACTTACCTATTTATAATATATTGTCCAACAATTACCCACCACGCAGTCGTCTCTAGCATACTATGCATAGGTACTATTATAATATTAACATTTATTTTAGAAAAATATTCGAAAAAATATATTTTGAACGGCGGAGACGGCAGAGTACACGACACGTTGCACATTCGGTGACGTTTGTAGATATTTTGAGTGGCATAAGTATATTATAATATTACGCTTCAAATTCGTTTTCCTCTTGGCAATTCGACGTTCGATCAGCCTGGAAGGTGGTCTGCATTAGATAAAAGCTGCAAAGGTTGTGCGAATTGTGTGGGGCACGTGTTCAGTGAAAATGTACTGAAAAAAATGCCAAGTGCTGAAATTCAAATTCGCATGTCATGCTGTCACGTGTATTGCCGTGAGGCATGACTTTACGGGAAACCACTAGAGGTGGAATGTAGCCCTCAATTGTGTAAAAAAATCTAGTGGATACAAATGTATCACATGCTGAGAAAAAATTAAAAACTAAAAAAAATAAAATAATATTTTATAAGTACATCATTAAAAAGTATAAAAGTTTGAAAATAACAGTAATATATAATCATGGTGGATTAATGCAATGCATTTACTTTCCTTGTGCTTTAAAAAGAAGTCCGCTCTGTAAATTAAAAATGTATTTCCGGTATTAGGACGTATTAGTTATGTTAATGTAATTTTTACTGTCCTTGGGTTTTTTTTTCTTTGCTTAATTTGACAAAGTAATACATTTTCGAGTAATTTACACAAATTGTTGAACATAAATTATATTATACGAAATTTATTATTGCAATAAAAAATATCATATTACAGTAGTTAAATATAGTGGAAAAAGAAGTGTTGGATATGCAAAACTTTCCAATCTCTAATCTCATAGCTACAAAATAGCAATATTTCTATTGTAATTTTTTTTTTTAGTATCTTGCCTTCATGGCTGGTAATATCAGATTATATTAAAAAAATATTATTTTACTTACTTTCTAAGCTCTAATAGCTTAAGCAATATACGCATTTTAATATTCCATTTTTTGAGAATTAAAACCTCATTCCTAACAATATAATGTAGGTACTAGGTATATATTATTATGAGTTTCTAAGCAACCTAGAAAATTACCATATACCAGACACCTTTTTTATAATAATAATATTATTATATAATATAATAATTGTATAAAATATATATTATTATATAGTGAGTTAAATTCTATTATAACACATACACATAAAAAGTTAATTGGACCTACAAGTCAATCCTTCCCTGAAATAAGATATCAGGGATCTCTAACCAAACGTACAGCATTTGTTCGCATGCGGTAAAAAAATTCTCAAAAGTTTTCGCCGGATCGTTGACAGAATTATGATCCCGGACGACTTAGGTCTCTTCTGCAATATTTACGGTCTGGCAAACAGCTACTTTCACGCCGTAAACGTGATAAATTATACTAGTAATAAATCGGATTTGGTCTTAACCCGAGATATGACAATATCACCGACGGCGTAGATTCGATTCGAGATGACTTTGATATAGTAACACTTTCATATTGATAAACGATCACCTACGGTGACAAATATATAATAAAGTGGCTGACCTGATACGACGAAATTGAGGAAATAAAACTAATCGTTCAGTGTGAATTAAACCCATTGCTTATGTAGGTCATTTGTGCATACAAATTCGATGATAATTATTGGGAATTTCAATAGAAATATATGCATACCTGTAGTATTTTAAATGCATAACCCGCTGATAATAAATCCACCTTACACTAAATTCGGTATACAAAAATACTATCGAAAAAATAAAAAAACAATTGGGTATTATTGGCATTTATTGTACTGAAAGATGTATTTTTATTTTATCATAATATTATAATATAATATTATTAATATTAGTGTATATTATGGTGTTATAAAAAAACACCCAGGTACACGTAATTTCAATATTGATAATGTGATTATTTTTATATCCTTTCACATTCAATACATACCTACTATCTTCTAAAAATATATAGGTAGGTACTGTACATTATTATAAAAGCTTCTATTGTTTATTAAATTTTCTGAACAAGCTTACTTTTCTTTTGCGTTTCTTTCATATACTCATTGAGTATTTTATGAAATTGTTCTTATAGAAATAGGAAATATATTGGTAGGTACATAATAATATAATAAATATTGCAGAACGTATTTCTTATCTCAGTAACGTTGATTCATTTTGATCAGCTGTAGCTAGAATTAATCTTTTTTTATGGTTTTGTGTTGAAAATAGCAATGAAATACATACCTACTCAATAATATATTTAATTATTTATTAATTCATAACTCAGGGTGAAGTAACAATAAATTATTCTACTTATCAAAATTATAATTATCATGAAACGGGTTTGTACTAATATTTAATTTCGAACTATGTTATTTAATCGACAGACCTTTACTGAAATTATAAATTGGTATGTTTATAAATTTCGTCACAGGAGAGAAAAAAATGTTGTTTATGAAAACAGCTTTTGTAGTCAAATTTTTTTTTTAGATTCTTCCGGGGAAAGTCAATTTAAACGCCAGGTAGAAAGACTCGAGGTTTACTCGTGTGAAAAAAATGAAAAGGTCATCTACTAATTAAAGTTTTAAAATAATCTATGTACCTTTTTGGAGAATAAAATCAACAAGGAACGACTAGCCCTACATTACGCATATTATGTATACATTTCTTAAAAGTTTTGTAATAAAAGTAAAATGAACATTTTAGAATAATAGTTGTTAACGTATGCCACATAGAACTCGAAAGTTATGAAAAAATGTCATATAAACTGTACTGCAGTAATTATGATAATACGAACCAATTGTTTATAGGTATGATAATAAATCTCCATACACTGTTATTGTTAAACAATTAAAATTTGTTCAATGAATGACAATGGAAAATAGTGTGTTAAGAGTGACCTAGCCTGCAATGTAGCACTACATCTTGCCTCAATGGAAAACTATTATAATTCGTATGATAGTTAGATTTTGAAATTCTTTTCGTTTTTTATTCGAACAATGAAGATTTAAAGCAGGTCACGATGAACTCAAGTTTTGATAACTCTGTTTCCAGAAGTTGTAATAACAAGTGTCTATAAATTACACACTTGTTGAGTTTTTTTACACAAAATTTGTTACAAATAATTTGTTTTAAATAACAAAAAAAAAAAATATTCATAATAATTGTTATGCTTTAGTCCCTTTTAAATTTTAACTAATAATTTATTTATTTATTTATTGTATGTTTCTTATTAATACAATGATACCATAAACTTTAAGCAATTTAAATGTAGATAAAAACATATGAATACTAAAAAAAAATATTTATTTTTTTTTTAATACATCTATATGGAGTGATTCAACGTTGTGTTCTGTATCGAAAAAAGTTCAACATTAATAATTTGTAAAAATGACCTATGTATATAATGGCTACTAGTTCCAATATTACGTCTATTTTCTATTTTTGTACAGCCATTTTTAAAAAATTGTATCCTTGGTCCAAACATTTTAATTATAAGAAACTACTCACTCAAATTTTGAATTAGGAATATGGATATTTAAAAAAATTAAAGTGAATACGGGAGGGGGGTTCTCATTTGAAGCACAGTAGTTTGTATCGCCAAAGGAAACTCCTTAAATGGCTTAAATAGTACAAATAAATTCAAGAATTCGAAAAAAAATGTCTTTCAGTATATTCAAAAATTAAAAAATCAGATTTTTTTAAATAATTAAAAAACTTGAGTGTTACGATTCTGTTATCTATGAGTAAGCTGGACATATTTTAAAACATCTTAGTATTTACGAAGAAGGTGCATCGTTGTTAATGTACCAACATCAATTCAGTTATTTAATTTGTAAGACTGAATAGAATCAGATGTGCCAGATACCTACCATGAAACATTAAACAGAAAATAATACCGATGTTTATTATGAAGTTGCCAATCGACAATTTTATAGTATATTAATTAATGTAGAAGTGAGTAAGGAAAAATTAGCGATTGACAGTCTGGATGGTATAGGGTAATTGTAGCGCTTTGGCCAGTATTATCCAAGTGAGAAATTAATTCTGGGAAAGTAACTGGATCCGATGTGTTTGGGATTTTGTTGATTTTTAAAACCAGAAAGTGATCAATCATTGCGTTGCAGAGAAATGATTCTGAGTAGGGGAGTAGCTTTACAGATTTGGACCCTAAATAAATTGAGACTGTTTTCCAATTATTTCGAGTTTTATCTAAAAAAAAAATATTTCCCAGTACACTTATTTTTCAGTACGTCGCGATCTCTCGAACAAATAACAGTCAGAAAATTGTTTAGGTTCATAATACTCATAGCAGGTACAATGGTTTTGTGAAGCTATAACATACAATCAATTAATAAATAATTGATCTTCACATACAGCATTAACTGACTTCAATAATTTGCCCATCACGACACAAACGACGAGATGCCATATGGTACTATGACTTAAATGCAACTTTTTCGAAGAAACATCTAAAATATGTATGACAATAAAAGTGGAATTTAAATTTTCACTTTAGGTTTTAGAGCTTATTTTAAATTTTACTTTTCTTCCATCAGTACAAAATATCAGCGTTACCTACAGACTTTAATTTAATTTACATAAAATCGAAATCAAGTGCAAAATTGTGTTGTGCACACCTCGTCTAATATATACTTAAATTATATATGTCAAGAGTAGACAATTTTATATATTTTCACAGTTTGAGGTCCGTACGAAAAGTATAATAGAGTTCACCTGCGTATGCAATTAAATAGGGCGAATGAAAGGCAGAAAAAAAATTAAAAATTTAGAAACCCGTACGAAATTAAATTAACATCCGTACAACTATTTTGGTCCGGTTCATGCACTCAGGTGATCATTGCTCTGCAAGTACGTAGGTATATCGAAAAACATATTATATAGACGCTCCCAGCGACGGTACATTTTGTAAAATTAGTTTTGTAAATAATTCAATTTTTACTATTGCATGCGGAACGATGTAAGTATCCATCTATTAACGTCGTACGAAAATAATATGTCTACACAATAAATATTATTATGTCCAGATTTCTTCTCGACAACTATACATTCATACTATATACGCCATATGGTATAGTATTAACGATGTTTGTGCCTATTTTATTTCAATCTTTTACTGATGAATTCTGATCGTTTAATCCCAATAAAAAAAATATTTTTGGATGTATTTGTTTTCTTTTTCATTATTTATAAAAACAGTTAGTACTTATAGTAGGCACTTTGAACTATGGAATGATTGATTATTTCAATTTTAAGTCACGAACATCGCCATATTGACCTAGATAGTAGGTTTGTATCAATACTTTATTAGGTAGGTATAGTTAAATGGTTTATTTTTAGTTATATAATATAACATTTTGGAGATGTGACTGTTTAAAAACTAAACTTTTTGTTACTGTACAAAAGAGATTTAAAAAGTTTTTTTTCTATGTAAATACAATATATTTTAATTTACGGTTTTATGGCCCCATAACAACTTTCAATATCGATTTACGAACCCTTGAATGATTACTGGACATAATATCAAACACAAGTTTATTGCGTTCGAGTTTTATCAAAACTATTGTAGATAACTGCACATAGTTTGTATTTTGTTTAAGTTAAATTATACACAACGTTCATTAGCGCAAGACAAACCGTGTGAAAATGTTACGTAGGTACTGAATAAAAAAAATGAAAATACCTGTCCGAACCTACGTAATAATATCTAATCAGTTTTTTTTTCACACTCAAATGTATGGTAAAATACTCGATTACCAATACTATCTTTCGGGCAACATTGTGTTATAAAATACAATCATGAAATTAAAAGCTAATGATATAGCAGAAACTTGACAAATTTCTAAGTACCCTCTCGGGTTATTTTATGTTTTATACATGCGTGCATTAAAATATTCATTATTTGTAAAACAAAATATGTTTATTTATCGTCAGACAATGACATCACATTATTTATAATATAATCTCATTATTATTGTTTGAGTTTTAAAAAAAATCCTTACCTTTTTATACAAAAGGTTCATTTACTTTTTCCATAAAATTATAAATTTGTATTTTAAATATATGCCATTGTAAAAATAATTTTTCAATCTAATTGCAAACGTAATTTACAAGACTTATCAAATGTTTTTTTTAAATGTTGTCAAATGCTCCTTTTTAAAATATATACCTATAGGCTATAGTGCTGCTTTTGACAATAATTGTTTCATCAATATATTTATAACATACATGTACATATATAAGCTCAATCATTCGTAGCTACATCTAAAAAATTACAAAATACAAGAACTTAAAATTTGGAATAGTGGGGGTTCTTCCACCAATGATCTAGATATGCAATAAAATGGGATTTTAGATATTCGAGTTTTTTAAGAAGTGGTCAAACATGGATCTTGAGATTCACTGCGGAAATTAAAATTTATTTTTTTGTTTATAAATAGTTGCCATCGTTAACTCGGGTTAGATCAGATACAAGCATAAAATATACAATCGTCGCTTTATAATATATTAATATGGCTTCGATTATAAAAACTACATCTTAAAACCAAATGTATGTGTGTAGCTTATATATACTCAAAAACTACTCGATTGAAGTCAGTGTATACTGAAGTCACCGATTTGTCCCTAAACTGATTTACACTAAAATTGAGATACTGCACCCATATAGCGTGTATACTGTATAGGATGTATTGCAAAAAAATAACTGGACAGGAGCGAAACCTGCAGGATATTCGGCTAGTATTATTAAAATATTTATTATTGACAATAGATTACAAATTATTTGCAATCGAATTTAATACATTTAATAACAGGTTTTGAGTTATTAACTAAAATGTTGAGGTGCAAGACCGAACACCAGTCGTACTTCACAGTAGTCATAATGTGATTGATTTGGAATTTACTAGTAATTTAAAATATTTTTTTTTTTCACAAATAACATAGAAACACACGTTATTACTTATTTCTCCAAACTTGTAGCTGAGTCGAGTTTTCTTAGAATTATTTTTTTATGTGACAAGAGACAATTCCCCATATTTCCTGAATAATAATAATTATAATGATTCGTGAGTTGGCAATAGGTATTAAATTGTCTTATATAAATTTATTTTCGGTTTTAAAGTATGATAAATACACCTATACAAATATCATGCGTATATGAAGATCCATGCCATCCCCCAATGCTCAAAGATAAAATACATTTTTTATACTATTTTACATGGAAAAAACAAAAATCAACTTATTGTGTTTGACATAAAATATTTCATTTTGTTTTGAGTATAAACTAAAAAAAATATGTAGATGTTTTTAATAATAGATTTGTTCTCGTTATTAAATGTTATAAATTTAATATTTTATTATAAAATAAATGATCGTCGATGTCATAACACGCGTATTGAGTATTAAAAACAAATAATAAATAATAATATCAAGAACTATATTATGCACCATTTAGAAAATAAAATATTATGTAATCACAGGAATATACCCTGCGAATAAATTTAAACTGTGCAGTTTGCTTTACTAATTGTAGTTAATTACGACTCTGTTTTTCTTAAACGAAACATTAAAATTAAATACGATAGTATTTAAATATGCATAGTATTATATTGTTCTCATTAAGTAATTAAACTAAAATTACTTTTTACACAATACCTTTTATTTTGAATTATGATTGCAATATTTCACTTTAAATTTGAAAGTAATAAAAATGAATAGGTACCTATGTATTTTTTTTATAAGCATTGGTATTAAAAAAATATTGAGCTTAATTGACATTTAAATATGGTTATATATTGCCACATTACTTTTAACTATTTAGTATTTTAATCAGTTGGGCGTTTTTCACGTGGTGAAAATAATATTAAATCTGGTTCAAACCTTATAATATATTATTATTTATTGAAATAGTTAAAAATTAAAAATGAAGCAGTGGATTATTATAATATGATAGAAAATACATCTTAAAATAGTTGTCAAGTGTACCTACCTACTACCTTGTGTTATAGAGGAGATCACTGAATGTGTTAAATTTGAATTCAATTTAAATCATTGTTACGATGAAAATCGATGGAATAGTTGAATAGAGACGAATAAATAGTTAATTATCTTACCAGTAACGTCATGGAAGACGAAACTAACTTTTGACAAAATAATTAAGCTTACCTATTATTAATGTATCATTGATTATTATCATTTTTAATTTAAAAGTCACCACCAAGGATTCAATGACGTATTATGATTTGAATAGATCCATACAATAAATAGCTAAAAATGAATAAAAATATTTAAAAATTTCATTGCGTATAAAAAATAAAATAATATACGTAGGTGATGGAAAAAAGTTTCTATTTATTACAATTTAATTTTTTTAATACAACAAGATAACAAAAATCGCATAGAAAAAAAATTGTAAATTTATGTTTACCTAAATATCCGATTTCGTTAAAATTTAAGCTTCGAGTCTCAAAGTCTTGTAAAAAACAATAATATTGTACGAGCCGAGAACATTAAATGATATAATGCATTCCTGGTCTCGAAAACACTTCGCCACGCACTCTTTTAAAATACCTACCGACATGTGTGTATATATGTATGCAATACTCGACAGGGGGTGAAAAGGTTTGGCGAGCAAATCCTGTGAGTGCTTATGTGTGTATGTGGTATCTATATATGTGCGCATGTGTGGACCTAAAGTAATTGACAACAGTAAGAAGGTAACCTAAATAATAATGGTACCTAATTAATATGTATTTTGACAAGTTTTCTATTATACATATTAAATAACAGTGTTTATTGTACGACCATGGTGGCCCAACAACAACTGATTACATAAAAAACTTAGTCATCTGTATTTTTTGATGGTGGGACACAATATATTATTATCATGCATAAAAACCTAACTCGAACTATTTTTTGACAAAAACAAATCACGTATATAGGTACCTATTACAATATAATCATTATACTATACCATTATATTTAGTTAAAGGCGTCAATGGCCTTTGCATAGGCGCGCTATACGGTATAGTTATTTTTAAAAACTATAAGCACCCACCCACGGAAAGTACTATACAAAAATATGAAGAAAATTAATTTACTAATGACATTTTTTATAAGTTCGGCGCTTCTGTGAATTATAGCATCGTGGTATAAACAGGTAGCTTAAACGTGATCTGAATATTTTAAAAATATCGTTGTGGTATAGTAGGTAAATAATATTAATACACGTAGCGGTGAAAACTTTCAATTTCCAACGAATAATATTTTGTTGAATCACAAAGTATCTAAAACGGTATTATTTTTCGTATAAATATCCAAGTCCTTCAAATTAGAACATCAAATTTCTATAAAAAAAATGTGCATAATAATATGATGTTTTTTAAATTTGTTTGTATTTGTAAGAAAAACTTTTAAGAAACTTTTTATTGAATTGTAGAGCTATAGTTGTCAAAATTGTAGAACTATAGTTGTCAAAATTGAAAATATTATAAAATTTAAACACAAAACTATTTGAAAATTTTCGTAACTTTAACAAACTTACATGATAAACCTTTAAGAATTTTAATTAAAAATAATTTATGTGGAAACTTGCATTACATGTTCAACTCTTAAGTATTTAAACTAAACATTTTATGATTTTTAAATTGGAAGATAATTTACATGTCTATGTGATATGACGAATTTAGAGAAAATTTTTTTTTAAACACTTTGCAAAATGATCACAATATTGATTAAAATAATATTATCGATAACTTTTAATTAATATAAGAAAAACTTTCGAAGATACTTGAATTAAATTATCTAGCATTTTAACTCACAAACAGTTTTATCTTATCATAGATTGATAAAAAAAACCGTTTATCACTCAACTCAAAGTATAAAATATACCATGCATATCAATTGGAATAAATTAAACTTAATTTTTAACGATATTTCTCATCTATATTTTATGATATTAATAACTATACATGTAAAATTTACTAATGATGAATGTACCTATAGAATATAGTACGTATTTCAATTTATAAAGTAATACTATAAGTGCCTATTATAACAATAGTTAAAATGTATCATGATACATAAGACGCAATAGAAATAAGTGACAATATAATATTAACAATAACAATGTAATAACTTTTGTGCTGATAAAGTATAATAAAACATTATAAAAATATACTTTTTTTTAATCAATTCAACAATAATGATTATTGTTAAAATTATAACATTATTTTGTATGTAATATAAGCACAAAAAGTATTTGCTTATGTTTTGATTCATGTTACAACTTCAATTGGCAAGGTTATCAGCTAACAAAAATACACATTTATTAATGTTACAAATGAGTATATAGGTGCAGTATGGAGACTAGGTACATTGAGTTGTACATATTATTTATGATTGTCGGAAAGGAAATAATTTTCTTAAAGTTGTCTTCTCGTGGTTTCAGAGCTTCACATCGGCGGTGGACTGAAAATTCGTGGTTAGTTTTAGTTTTGGAGAGGTTTCGGCAGTAGACCAGAAGGTATTTTACTGTTA
The DNA here is from genome assembly GCF_001856785.1 of Myzus persicae. NCBI lineage: Eukaryota > Metazoa > Arthropoda > Insecta > Hemiptera > Aphididae > Myzus > Myzus persicae. The sequence goes on from NW_019104444.1 coordinate 453,377, forward strand.
AAAGTTTGCCACATTTTTGGGACAACACTTGTTAGTCTCTTCTCATAAAATGTCCGTGGGACATCTTATTGGAGTGCCCAATCGTTAGTCTAGTCTAGTCTATAGTTCGTATAATTGTTTTCTTGTTTAGTAACTGTGATAGACTTGCATCAACTTTAAAGGCAGTGTTTTCCATGGTGGGGTGGATTACACACATTTTTTGTTTGATTTTTAAATTTTAATCGATTTTGGTATGGCACATTTAATTTAGGGTTAGTGGGTTTTTAAACCTGGATTGTAAGAAAAAATGTTTTAAAAAAAACTCTTAGTAATAAACAGTATTGTAAGGTTTACCAAGGATGATAAAACTTGAGCTAATTTAGGGATAATTAAATCTATTCTGCGAATGTAAAGAAACAATTCTCTAGAAATGCATAGAATACTTGGTTTTGCACAGGGTAGTAGGTACCTACTGCAAAATGCTTCAGTTGCTATTCTCAGACTTTGGAATTGTTTTTTAGAATTTCATGGGGTATTCATTTTTATAACGCAGATTGATCTATAATCAATTTTACATCTAACAAGGCATTTATGTAAGTTTATCAAAACAATGGTTTTCGCACCTCATTCGGAACAAAAAGTATTGCATAGCTTAATATAGTTGATTACATTTGATAATAATTTAAGTTTCTCTGATTTGTTTGAAACATGTTGCTACAATTACAGAGTAGCAAATATTAAATTAAAAATATATATATATATATATTACAATTTTATGTTAATATTATATAGTATGTACAGTATATTATTATATTAAACTGTTATGTATTTATTTAAATTAACTTTTTATGAAAAAAAACTTCCATGGAACAATTTTGGAATATTTGAAAAAAAATTAAAGTTTTTACTGAACCTGCTGTTTTGCAGAATATTTTATGATAATATTATAAAAGTCAAATTATATTTTCTATTTAAAAGTTAACTCGGATGTTGAGTATGGAAAACTGTGTGTATAAAAACATAACTGAACGTCACCGTTAAATTAATACATTAAATATTTTGTCATACTGAAAGTGCCGCAATAACAAACTATTCTCTCCGAACAGTATTATTGTCCGCAGCACCCGCTCATGCGAAATCATTTTCCGCACGAGTATGTCCACTTGTTTATATCGCATTTTAACCAATTATTTCTTTCATTAAAAATAGTATTTTCAATTAATACAGGTAGCTGAGAGTTGGTCTTTTTTTGATGCCCATCCGAACAATACTAAAATACAATAATATTCTTTACTGTATTTTCACCCGTAAGATCAATGTTATGTAACGTTAAATGGTTATATAAGACGATTTAGTGTTGAGAACAATTGTTACGTGAAGCGTATATTATTTTAAGCTCATATAGGCAATAACAGATTAATACGCCTTCTTACGCGATGAACGAAAATAATAATTGGTCTAATCAAACCGATCCAATGTGAAGGATTATTTTAACGGACTACTGGTTTTTACCGGACAGACTGGAGGCACGTCAAGCGTATAACACAATATATAATATTAATAATCATAAAGTACATAATATTTGATAGGCACCTATATAGTTTATGGTTTATTTATAAAAACAGGAAAAATTCGATACAAAGACTTGGGCTGAATACCGAAAACCAATAAGTATAATATCTATAAAACACAAGGTTCCATGATCTATAGTATGGTTTAGTTTATTCGTGATCAATTTGAAGATACTGATATAATATCACGGCCCGAATACAATAAACCGGTAACATTATTGTCTCTTTATTTTTTTTCAAAATATTATACAGGCACCTACTCGTACCTATAGTTTCGTATTTTATACAGATTGTTAGCCCCCAAGTCGTTACGAAAATAAACACTTAAAAGTTTTTATCGTTATTTATCTCCAATCGATTTGTTGTTAAGCTGAAGTTTTACGTTTATTTTTTCATAAAAATTTACTTTTTGCACATAAAAATATTACAGATATTACCGACCAACGTACAATATTTTTTTCTTAAATCGATTTTGTATAACATAATATTACGTAGGCAAACACGTTACTGAAATAATATAAATAATATACCCACATATAGAAGAATAATTTTTTAATATTATATTTTTTTTTTAATCGAAAATGTTAGTGTGGGAAGAAAATTTAAAGTTTGTTTTATTTAAAATTATTATTGTGAGAGCATTTTGGATTATCCAAAGTATCGTAACTCTTTTTATACAATACGAGATATTTCAAAATAATACTCTTAACTACACTCTATAAAATGTATTATTTTCAATGATATAAATTTAATTTTAAAAAATAATGTGCGCTTACTATTTACTTCCATTTTAACAAAACTTATCTTGATCTTATTTATAATAATCCGTAAGAAAAATCTATCAATAAAGTGGAACTTTGAGTGCAAAATGAAGTGAATTTCAGTTAGCTTTTTAATAATCGCAAGTTGGTTTATCGAAATCTTAAAATATATGATTTTAGTAGATATAATACATTATATTACTATGTTCCTATCATTATATGTTCCTATATTATTTGTGTAAAGTGCTTTAGAAGCATTATTAAAGCGAAGCTTGGAAAATCGTGATTCTGAACATAAAATATGAATTATAAATAAATTCGCTGGAGTGTAACGATTTGTTTATTTATTTTTTGCTGGTAGCAGAGCACATTTATTCATTCGCAAAGTTAATAGATTGTTTTTAGTTAAATGGGTGTGGTACCGGCAGTTCGCATTACGATTAAATCAACTTTGATAAAAAAAAAAACATATATATGTATATATAATTATTATGCAACGAGTTTTGTGCGTAACTATAGGTTATAATTTTTATTTTTATTTTTTTGTATGATGTAACGACCTGCTATAATAGATAAGTTGGAAGTAAAAACCAAACATTATCCGATTGAAAGGTAACTTCCGGTTTTTCATAATGAGAAATGACATAAACAATTTTGAAAACTACCTGAAATTATAAGTCTAATCTTTTTATTTTTTACGACCAAAATCGCATTATTGTTAGCATAAAATATGAAACACGCCCTGAATGTAAAACGATAATAGTAACGTCTAAATTCGAACATGTCTTGTAGATTTCGATGGCCAATGCAGTGTATTAAATTAGACATAACGTAATAAATACAGGTTACTACTAAAGCCAATTTTTAAGACATATATTCCGAAAAAAAAACGAGATTCGTGAATATTTTGAAAGCAAGCGACTAGGGTTTCGTTGAAGCACCACTACAACATAAAAATACCTACATTCACCGAAACTGTCCACATAACGGTTTGGGTACAGAAAACCTTTGCTTCCGCCAACGGCATTTGACCGCAGTAATTTGGAAGTATTATAATAAATTCAAACACATCTCGGTGTTGGTACACAAGATAAAAAACCGTGTACTTGATGTACCGAAACATTCCACTATTGAACCCTCCTCAGCCCCCCCCCCACCACTAGAAAAAAAACCTGCCGTTCAATGGAATTACTTATTTTATTCTTCTGCCGGGGGGGGGGGGGGGGGTGGTGATTACGAGGGTTTACATAAAAAAAATTGAAAATAGAAAATGACGATTTGTGGTTTTTGTTTTCTACCTCGCCCGTCGGGTAGGTATAACGCATATATATAGCTCCTTAAACCAGGTATCTCCCGGTATCCTCAGGGCTCCGGCGGACGGTTAAACAGCATAGGTTAATTTGGTTTCTATAATACTATTATAATATACTTACACAATGTAAAACAAAATACATAATATGCATTATTCACAATGAAAACGTCATAAGGTTGAATTCGGATTTTCATTCGAAACCAAAAACAGATTCACTTTTTTTTTGTGTTAATATTTTAAAAGCTACTAGTACACAATTAAAATAGCTCGACAATGACAATATTCTAATAAAATACAACGTTTAATATTTACAGTATTGCATTACCTATAGAAAAGAATCAAGTTATTATAATAATAATATGTATAGGTACAGTATTGATTGATCGTTGTCGGAGCCGTTGTTACACAATGCTATTATTATTGAATCAAACAACTGTCGAGATTTCCAAGTGTCAAAATTGGAACAAAAAGTCAGACATAGTAATGACATAAATCAGTGCACTTATATATGGTCAAATTACACGACGTGATAGTAATATGTAAATAATAGGTACTTGAGGGAGGGAATTAACCGCTTTTTTCTTCACTCAAAACTTATCTTCGGATATATTGTTATACTCGGAATATTTTTCTGAAAGTTTTTAAATATAAAAATCGATGTTCAAATAAAGAATTGTTAATTAAATATTAATTATAAGTAGGTATTTAAAGTTTTAATGAATCCATTGAGATGTCGCAGGAGTACGGCTAATTTATTTTTTAGATGATTTTTTACCTAATTTGGCTCTTGAAACTTTAAATTATTTATTTTCCCAATTTATTGTCGATTGTTCCATTTTGTTTTTTATACTTTATCACGTACCTACTCTGTACACACCACTACACAAGCTCCGAGTTACGAGCGTCACGCGGTAACTCGGGTAGGTACGGAAAATAATCTTAGTTCTCACTGCTGATAAAGTCATAATACATTGAACATTCTAAATATTTGATGAAAAAACTTGCGTTAGTAACTGTACATTTGTTCGTGCTTAGGAAATTGTGTATTATGTATTTTTATAGACTATTTTATGCATTTAAAGATATGTATAGTGTTTGGGTTCATATATAAAATATCAAGTACATTTACAATATTATGTACTCAGAAATTCAGTGTCATAAGTTGTGAGGTGGGAGGGGGGGGAGAAGGATGATTTCCCCGTGGTATTTTCTAATTAAAAATTATTTAAATAGGTATTAAATTGTTTTAGAAAAATCATTTTAGATATGTAAGCATTTTTATCCATAAAAGTATAATATTTTTAATGATTAAGTATGGAAAATGTTAAACTTTATATTTATAAGCTTATTATTTTAACAAATGACATTCACCGTTTCTATTGTAAATTGTTTGTAAATTTGAACTAGTAGTTTTTTAGTAAGGTATTTAACTGTGTCCGCCTACCTACTAAAGATATTATTCATTTGGCATGAAAATATCAATATGTGTAATAGTTGAAAGTAAAATAGATTTATGTGTATAGTTATGTATAGGTATTAAACTTGTTTGTAATTAATTTTTTTACACTAATGTATGGCAGAATAAGTGTATTGTAAATTTGTTTGGTGTAATTAAAAATAAAATATTATTATTCCAAAATGGTTTATTCAAATGAACGGTATGGGTAAATCAAATCAGAGGGGCCGCTTTACAAACCCAGAACCGAGGTTGAATTTGTGGCAGCTGAAGTTCAAATAAAATATAATAATAAATACATACAACGATAAATAATAATTATTGTCTATTGATGGGTACACGCTTCAGTGTTGAGTGTCGTCTGACCGTTAATATCGAACGTTATTCAAGTACATTTCATATTATATTATATTATATTTTAAAAGAGTTCACTGACAATAAATTAAAAAACGACCTGTACTTACCTATTGGTATAACCCAATTATTATTTTTAACGTGAAAACTAAATTTTTGATATTATAATATACTATATCGTAGGTAGAAGAATATTATACAGAAGCGCATAAATGGTAATATAATTTTTTACATATTTTCTATTTTACAATTCTTTATACATTTTTAAAGTGAGAAAAAAAATACAAATGTGATTATTACTGAATAGATAATATAAATTATTTTTGTATATGATAAAATAAGTGCATAGCGTTTTCCGTAAGGTGTACAAATCGGGATCTAGTTTAGTAGTTTATTATCGAATTTTTTCTGCTAAAAATGACAAATTATTATGTATTTTCTAAAAAAAAAAATACGTTAGTGACCCGGATTTACAGTACATTATTCATTTTCTATAGTAAATACACACAAAATGTTTAACGAAATCACAAAATACGTATGGGTAATATAATAAACAATAAATAGATTAGGTGTATTTCTGAGTGAATGAATACCTATACTATTTTGTGTTGTACGCATTTTCGATTTAACAAAAAAGTCTTATTTAACGTTTCCGATCAATTGAAAATGATAATAATAGTTTAGTTGAATAGCAACAAAATGTTATAAAACAATTCGCTAAAGTTACAGTGAGTGGAAAAGTTTAGAAAAACATTAATGTATTGTATGGATGAATAAATATAGATAAGATCCAATATTTATCATTTAGGTACCTCATTATTTGATTTTATAAAGAAACAATATGAAATACAAATCTTTTTTATACAAGATTTCAATATTGAATTAGAGGCTTTTTTGAAAATTAAAATTAAAAGTATTCTTCAATAACGGTTGTATAATATTATGTTGTATTTACCTTAACTATTCGTGAAACAACCATCGAAAAATTGATGAAAATATTTTTAATAGATTGTTTAATCGTTTTCCCAATCATGTAGTTCCTGCGTGATTACCCGCACGCGAACATTTCTAATTTTTTCCTTCTTGACTATCGTTTGGAGTAACATTGCCAAAAAATTGTGGATAACCAATGAATCCTAATTTTAATTTTAATTCACATATGTTCGGGTTTCTGTTCGGTGACCCACGGGAATCCACCGTAGCCGTGCTTTCGGGTTTCAGATTTATATGTACGTATCGTATATAGTGCATAATGCATATACCTACTTTGATTTACTGACACGAAAAGTATATTCCGCCTAAAATAAAAATAAAAACACCCTTATAAGAGTTGAAGCCTCGAAGATCCTCTAATCACACCCATTCCGCATGTTCGATAATAATAAAATAATGTTATTTGTACTAATGTTATTTGTTGTAGTAACGAATGCTATAACTGGAAAATTATTGTAAAAAGATACTTTTAATTTACATTTAAACGTGAGCAGGTATAAATAAATTATACATACGCTTAAAAAAACATGTCAAATACAGAGTAAGTATTTAAATAAAAATACTTTTCATGTATATTAATCTCTGAGCAGAGCAATGGATTTGATGTCTAAACTTTAAATTTGACCATTAAGGTTAGTGATTATTTAAACTGTATACTATAATGTACATAGTTACATAATATACTTTATATCTACCAGATAAGTACCAAATAACAAATTGTATACATTATATTCAAAAATGTAAAACATAATAAACTAAAAAGACATGTACACTAGGTCCTTAATAAATTCGCAAAATGTCAAGTGTTGTGTATTATATTTTCATTAATTTTTTCATACATTATGTTTTCTTTCTTAGAATATACATTATGTTCAGTATACAAACGTGTGACGTACACAAAGTACAAGACCTGCGATAGCCGACAATAACAATATATTTTATAGTTTACAATTCACGTCACCTTATGGGCTTTATTTTGACGAAAAGAATCAATAATGGTGTTTCGCGTTTATTTTATGAGGCTATATCAATAATAAAATTTAAATTATTCAAAGTTTCCGAGTTTCCGGATTTTCAGATTTCTTTTTCTGAGTAAAAAATATTAATATTGATAATCCAAACAAAGACGATATAGTATTTAAATTTTAAATACAAATATACGTGAATCAATATTGAAATATTTTACAAGATTGATTATCATACCTAAAAATAAATATTTATCATACATATTTTATAGTTATAAAAATATGACCAAACAAATTACAAAAATCATTATCATGTTTAATCTCCGATTATAATATACACCATAGTCGTGTGCAGATGTTATAATATTATATTATGTGTATTGTGTACATTCCGTAATTAATTTTTTTTTTAAACCCTTACATGCAGTGTTAGACCGAAAAACGATACCTATTATAATCTTTTTTTTGTTGTTGATATATGGGATAATATTGTGCTTGTTGTATTTTTTATCGGTAATACAATTTATGAGTTAAAATACATTTTTGATTTTGATTAAAAAAAACTCCCTTGTACTCTTTATTATTAGCCGGTTGTGCGCAATATATACTTCAAGATCAATTATAATCGGCACCATATAATTCCACGATATAAAATATTATAGGTAAAGATAATTTAAAACCAAATGCGATATAATTTCACACACCGCTTGTCAAACTGGCCGGGACAATCGACAAATTGACGTGTTTATACGCTGACGCCCACCATTTGCAATGCTTGTTTGAATTTTCCGATTTTCACACGAGTATAATAAAGAAATTACTTTGAACTAAATATGGGTGGGAAGTATACGAGCGAGATAATTTGATTTTAATTTTTATCAAAATTTATTTTATAATGAGTACGCACGTCGCCGAATTTCGCTAAATTGGAATTCCATGATTTGATTTGAATATTAATTTAACGTCCTTTTTTTCCTGTGCCTAGGTATATCAAAATATTAACAACACAAAATAATATTTTAAGCCATCGATTTTTGTTTTTCATTTTTACCAACCAATTGGTGCATAACAGCAATCGTATCTATTCCTAATTAAAAACATATTATTAGTAGTAGTATTAGCTATATTTTTGGTATATTATTTAAAAATCGTTATACAAATAAACTGAAATGAAGAAATGTTTAAAAGTGAAATTGTAAAGAAAGTGAAAACTCATTGTATTGCATACTTGACATAGACTTTAATAATGATCCACACGAATTCGAAAATTGATTGTTGGCATTCCAAAACATCGAAAAAGTTTTAACGTTGACTGCAATATCATTCGAAAATGAGTAAAAATGATGTGATTAAAATCGAAATTAAAAATCGTTTTGATTATGAGTAGATCAAACTATCGATTTATGTTGAAACGAATTTTATATTTTTCGTATAGTGTGACCGATTAGTTGTATAATAATATACTGGTTTAACATTGATTAGATTTTTTATTTTTCAAAGAGATTTTATTCTCTAAAATAAATTTGGTAACGGACACTATACATTATGCGGACAGTTTGGAAGACGTTATGTTCGAATTGTTCGGTGTTGTTTTCGACAATACCTTGTAAAACAAAACAAAAAAACTATACATAAACGCAGTCAAGCGCCTGGAGGCTAGACAACATCTTGGCCTTTTTTATATAATCCACAGATTACATAGTTGTTTTTTGGACTGAATGATTGATCATTTCTTTCGAATTTAAAGTCTCCCCCTCAGATAGTTGGTCTTTGGAGTTAAATTTGAGTGCTGTTCTCATAACGTCTTGTACCACAACTCAGGGTTTTTCTAGACGTTGATTAATAATGCTTAAAAAATCTATTTGCACGATCATTTTTTATCACCGAAAAACACATTTTATTTTTTTAATTGATCTTATGCCCGATAACTATGGACATTAGCTGTTTTGTGGATTTGTACTCGTTTGTAGGTTTGTTGGTTTGCAGTAGGAAGGAACGTTAGGTTTTAAGACGTGTTTGTGTTTGGCAAAATTTTGATTGGGCACCCATAGGGTTCTGCCATACCCGGTCGGGGGATGGCGGCCTCTCTCCAGACAGATGTCTGCCCGAAGAAAAGTGCCACCCGTGACCGAGGTTCGAACCGGCGACGGTGTAAATTGCAACTGATGCCTTAGTCCACTCGGTCACTCCGTCCCCCAAACAGATTTTAATCTGTTTAAAGTATCAACAATCAATATTAAGCGTAAAAAAGTAGAATATAGTTTATAATTCAAGCAATGTGTTTGTAAATTGACATAATTGTAATATTTCCCTTATCAGACACGTGTTTAACTGACAACGATATTGCCTATACATGCACATCACGATATGTTTATGGATATTATTATTCTACTACCTTTCTATTACTTACTTATAATCAATAAAATAAATTATCTGTGGCGGATTATCTAATACAATCCGTTAGAAGATTTACCGACTAATGGATATTTTGTAATATTTTGTTTTTTACTTAAGCCATACATCCACATTTTGGTTACTATTCATAATGAGTATATTATGAATAATGAATATACACAATATATTGTCATGACTTCAGTTGTCGAGTATTTTATTTATACATATAATATTATCCCTAGAAAGTACCTCAAATATGTCCTAAGGGAAATTTATCATAATAATTTATAGGTTAGACAAATCAACGCGAAAGTTACCTAGCCGTAAATGGCTTATTGATATTAATAATATATACCTACTATAATATTACCTACAACTAATTTAAGTCTAGATAAAAAAAATTTAGAACCGTACAGGTGGTTGAAAAAAACAAAATGACAAAAATAAAAGGGCAAATATTACAGACCACGGATTAGAAAAATAAAATTTTAAAAATATCGTGCTTCACATGAAGCTTATTATTTTAGCGAATGCGTAGCATGTGATCGGTCGGATTTCACTCCGCTCACTAACTACTAATTTTACCATTATGATTTTATAACTAAAAACGTGTCTTCGTCCTATACTATACATTGTGGCAGTACATTGTATTGAAAATTATTAACGTAAAATAATAATTTTGCGCTCGGGGTTTGGACCATAGGGAGCAATATGTTATAAAACGTTGGAATATCCGTATGATAGTGTATGCGCATTACACATGTCATAGATACAAGATGTGCTCACACACCAAGAGGTTTATGATTTTGGTACATAGGTATACATGCGAAATACGACTCGATAAATTATTACGCAGGTAAACGGTAAGTAGGTATTATAAGACTCAACAATTATCAAATTTTGGTTTTAAGATTGTTTTCTTTTTCAGTGATTTTTACTACAATATATAATAATATTGTATAATTTATATTATATGCAGTTACAGTGTGTTCATAGACGCAATCACTAATTTTTTTACTCTGATGATTGTTAAGAGTTATGATACACAGACCTGTGGGGCTCCACTGTACTGCTACTTCAAATAATTGCTGATTAAATACACCAACTATAACTCTACGACTATACGACACGGAACACATTTAATTATTATTATCCATAAGAATTTAAGGTTATAGGTTTTTTTTATTGTTTAATACCATAAATAATTTACAATAAGCATATAGGACTTAACATATTATACCATTAATTATGTTAATTATGTTAATTTAATATTTCTTAACACACCTGTAAAACATTATATTTCTTTTTTCTATATATGAATTCATTGACGAGTCACTAGACCTTACGATATTGAATTACGAAGCCAATTTTTTACACAGCAATCTGCAAGCAGAATAAAATGATTTTTTTGCAAGTAGCAGAACTTTTTTTGTATGTGAGCGTTAATTTTATGTACAATTAATGACAACTAAATAATGAAAAGACAAAAATATAGTGTTGATCAAGATATTTTTTTTAAAATCAAACATCAAACAGATATGTTATTAATTTTAATAATTTATAATGGAGGTAATGGGTCGATTAATGGGGGTCTATGAATTACTTTATGGTGATGTTGCATATGTGTACAAGTGAGGTTATATAAGTAGGGCAGTATAGTCACCCACAGTGTGTTGCGTAACTATATTGTATAATATTTTATGTGGTTGTCATGATATTAATAATAATAATTATCACTGTCCATAACTTGACGAAACTTTAAAACTGTTAAATGTTCTATGACATATGACTGAAAATTAATATGGGACATCGGAGTGCCGATGGAAAAAACATAAATAAGAAATTCCAGTATTAGCGAATGGTGAGATGTGTCCGAGTGACTTCGAGGCAATGGGCACCTGTCACGTCAATCAACCATCGATAGAAAAACCATGTAGTCATAGGTATAGATATTACCATTGGTCCCGAATGAAGTTATTATTATATTATATTATTAAGGAAGTAGAGGCGTGACACCTAATACGTTGTTGACAGACAAACCATATAATAATAATGATATGAATCAATAAAAATGTTAAGCGTTTCTAAGAATGGCGCCACAATACGCAATTATTAGAATGACCAAAAATAAAATATTTAATTTATGAAAATGCAATCAAACGAAATATAATTTAATATAAACTTTTCCATTTATATTGATATTATGATTTGAATTATACATACCTAACTAACTTATTTTATTATTCAGGTATAAGAAAAATAGCGATTAAGTGGATGTCGCTCTGCTGTACGGTAGGTTACAAGTGGGTCACTGTAATGGATAGTGTTAAATTTGAACTCAGTGATAATATTATTGTACACGAAAAATGATTCTGAACAGAGATGGTTTGTCAACCTAGAATATTTTATGTTATATTTATATTGTTATTATTCCTGCTGTAGCCGGCAGCTGGTAGGTTGAATTAATATATTTGCATACTATCATATTTGTACATAGTATAATATACTGCAGAAGTTTCTTGTACCCTCGAATAATATTTTTAAATAACAAAAAAATAACTTAAATCGTTATCCTCGGTTATTTAATATGTAATTTCGTCCAAATTTGAACATAAAATAACTATAAAACAAAACTGTGTTTATTTATATTTTTAGATTTTTTTGGTAACAGAATAACCCACTTACGTGGAGGTGTGGAACTTTGTTTTAAATTTTCAATTCTTAGCTATACAAGTTAAACATTTTATACATTTTTACTACAGAATCATTTTTAAATTTTAAATTTGTTAAATTTTGTCAATATTCGACTTCAAATAGTTGTAAAAAAACTAAGGCAATGTAATTGTAATATTTTTCAACTTCTATAGATCAAGAATCTTGTATTCAATTTTCACATTTTTTGACCTAGAGCAAAATATTTCATTGACATTTATAGAAAAAAAAAACAATTGAAAATTGAAAATGTACTTAAACAGCTCGAAACTATTCAAAATATTTTGGAAATTCGGTGTACATTTCAAGTATTTGAAGTTATTTGTTTTTGAATTAAAACAAAACAAGGAAATCGTTACTTGAGTAATCGAGCGGATATCTAGTTGTTGTTAAATTTCAACTTCAAATGCTCATAAAAATTTAATTTGACTCTCCTGTAGACATTTTTTATTAGATAAAGGTAGACAATCTTATAAAGAATCTTGTAATAAATTTAAAAATCTTAGATTTAAAAAGAAAAATGTTTAAGAATTTCTAACAAAAATAATTTGTACGTTTTGGTGATTTTTAGGTATTTTGTCAAAACTTGAACTTTAAATGCTTATCAAAAAATTGTATTATGTATTTTTAATATTTTTTAGTTGTCATTATAAAAATATATTAGGAGCCTTGTTGAAATTTACAATTGTTTTGACCCACTGATAACATTTCATCGACATAAATTAAAAGAACAAATAAAACTCAAATTTTCTTATGCTATTTATAATTATCTTATCCTATAAATAGCTTAAAAAGAGTCTCAATTTTTCAAGAATATTATGGAGCATAAGAATGGCTAATATGAACATTCTATGAACATTTCTGTTGTTACTCTAAAAACAGAATAGATTTTTTCGAATACCAATTTTGCGTAAAAACCTCAGTTTTCTCTTGATTTTTCTTTGTTTTCTAATACGCTTTTGAAAACTATTGTGAATTCTTTACTTTTTACCCCCCCCCCCCCCACAAGTATCGACTTGATTCATTTTTATATCAGGATTGATGCTTTTGAAGAAAATCGAGGTATTTTTACTGCTCCAAAAAGTGATAACAGACAAAAAAACACACATCAGTGTATAATCAATACATACATTGCTCCTCTTAGAATCTAAAATAAAAAACAATATTAGTGTAATAAATAATAACCCAAACTTAAAAACACTGTTACACATTAGTCCATTGTTGAAGTAATTTTTTCATTACATTATTAGAGGAAATGAAATATTACTACAACGAAGCACAATAATGTTATTAAATATTATGAAACGAGTATATAATTTAACATGTACCGAGAAAAATGTGATTGCCTCGTAAAAGATTTTACTCCTACCGATTCCATGTCTAAAACCCTCGAAAAAATCGTAACAACGTTTAATAATAGTATCATTAAGACGTATAGAAGAAGAATGGTTTCTGCGATACGCTCAGTTCGGAGCAATGTCATTTTTCTATTGTGTACGCTGGTGCTTTTCTCGAATATTCTACTGTATGTATGTATTGTTTGGTATTGAATTCATCAAGTCGCTATACAAAGGAAAGCAAGTCCATATGGCAGAGTACTATTGTACAGGGTGAGTTCAACAAATATTTTCATCCATATTTTTCTTTAATAATTTATTTATTCAAATTATTTTGAAAATTGGAATTTTCAATATTCTCAAGTATAACGTTTTTTCAAATATTTTGATTTTTAGATTTTTCTACCTTATAAAAAGTGTTTTATCGAGGCGATACAACTTATTTTTTTTTAATGAAAACTTAATAAGGTATAATTAACAACCGGTTTTCCATATAGGTCGAATCATTTCTCAAAGCTATGTACACTGACGCCGATTTGTCCATGAACGTGGAGGTGCACTAAGATACGCTTAAGTCGACAAACAATTACAGTGGCGACGATCACGTAATTTATCTATGACATAATTTATGTTACAGTAGATTTTTTAGATGAAAGGGCTCACCGTTGGGTACTGCAGAGATCCTGCCGTGGATTCATAATTTAAGTTAAAACGTACGGTGCTTTGATCCGTATCTGATTGTTAAATTAAAAAAATGGTAGATGTTTAGGAGTGGGCTGTACATTTCCGTTTCTGGTTACTTCGAATACCTAGGTTTACTGGCTTATTAATTTAATTATTTATTAACACGTAGTATAGTTGTTATTGCGTTTATTTTCGTTTCACTTAAATTTATGAGGAGCCGACACGACACGCAAGCCGATAACAATCTTTCCGGTTTATCAATAATATTATTCAGATCGATACGTGACAAGAAGTATGATGGGTGGGAGCCTTAATGTACGATGTCATAGTTGATTTTAAACACTTCAGTCTCACTGTATACCGCCTATATATCATATATGATAAATTTATACTCTAGGGGTTGCTGTAAAAAAAAAATTCCACATGGGCAAAGCGCATAACTATTAGTTTAGTCATATTATATAATAATCAAAATTACATTTTTTATTTTACTAAGAGCAAAAAAAAAAGCAATATCTCTCTTGATAGTGTCATAGACATGTTTTTTTTTTTTTGGACTTTGGCGAGTGATAGTAGACCGATGAATATCGGCAAAACTTATTGAGATCTCAGGTCAGTGAAAGTATAGGTGTATACAATTCCAAAATGTAAATTAAAGTTTAACTCTGTTTAGTCAGATGATTTCCTAGTAGAAACTTATCTAAGTCAAGAGGATGCATAATCTTTTGTCTTTCATACTCTTCAAAATTTCTCTTGAATCGATAGTGAGGGAAGTAAAAAAGACTCTATAGGTCTGAAAATAGTAGATACAAATATGATTTTGGAAGCTTACGCAGGTGATGATATTGGATGATATTATAATAAAAGGTAAAAAAGAGATCAAGTAAGAAACACTCCAAAATTCAAATAAACTAATAGAGAAAAGAAAAAGTATATGATTAAACATCGACGAAGACAAGACTAAATACCTGATCATAACACTTAGGAAAAATCGTTGAAATTAAATTTCAGTGGGAGATATGATATTCGAAAGAGTACTTATCCAACTTTATATATCTTGGAGTGCATGTGATCAAAAGGACAAATAGCCATAAGGGCTGAGGAGATAAATCGTATAATAACAACAGGGTAAAATTTATTTCATACTGGTGAAGCTGATAAAATCAAAACTTCTATCAAGAAGAACGAAAATTAGGTTACCCAAAATCGGTCAAGACAGCGAGGAGGCTACCGAGTTTAAGAAGACCTAAAGATTCCAGGAATCGGGGATGAATAAAAGAGATGCATGGTAAGACATAGAGGAAACAGCGATGGATCTAAAATTCGAAATAGCTTTTTATCAGCTAAAAAAAAAGAAGAAAAAAAACGTAAAAATTTAATTATAATTCTCATTTGTTTCTGTTATTTTCTTTATTGTATTACTTTTTCGGCATCTTGACTCGTCGAAATTAACCTTGACCTATTAATATTCATTGATGTTTGTAGACGACCATATACAATTAGATGAATAATATTGTCTTATTTTGAGATGAAAATTTAGTGGTGCTTGAATAACGCAGATATTATAATTTGTATTAATCGACTGATAAGTGACAACCACCATGGTTCTTATGGTATAAATCTGTTTGAACGTCCGATTATGAACGGAACATTTAATAGGTGCAATAGTTAAGTACGGTAAACAAAATTAAAAAACAAAATAGCACTTTGCTTAAAAATGTTAAATTAACAAATTAATTAAAATAATACAGTTGTTTTTTTCGTTATATTAAAAATAACCTTTTGAAATAGTGGCCGTTGGAAGATACATTGTTATTTATAATGTATATTTACACTATATGTTAAAGGTATGAGACAATTTTTTATTTGGTTAACAACAATTAAAAGGCAATACACACTTAGAGTTTAAATCAATATTAGTAAAGGTACTGTTATTAGTTTATCCAATTCTGTCTGCTGGAGAATACACAGTTTATTTACTTTGTTATGACGGTGGTATGCATGTTACATATCCAATTTTATTACATTAATATATTTTTTGGTTACCAATGCGTCTGTAATAGCTATTACGTACGACCTGGCTTAAGTAAATTACCTATGCAGGTACTCCAATTATGTTATCCTACATATTCACTAATCACTATATAAAGTTTTATATCTTGGAACTAACATATAAGTCGAACATTTTATAAAAAATTGTAAGGGTAGTATAAAAGTGAGAATTAGATTTTAGCAATAAAGTAAGTTATAAATGTAGGTCAGGCCAATGAAGTGAATGTGCTGGGACCACATAATTACAAGTTGACCATTGTAATAAATCGCGGCCGTCACCGCGAATTCGTCGAGTGTTAAGCTGCTATCGTAAAGAGTTCGGCAGGAATGTGTGTGACGGTCGTGTGCGGACAAGTGAATTGTTTGATGTTTGTTATAAATCAAATAATAAAAGTGACCAAAAACTATGTTAAATTTTATTCTAATCGTTTGACGTTCTCGATTTTTAACAGAACTGTACCGGGATTTGGGTGCTCAAAAGTCGATTAAGTTTTTCTTTTTTAACTCACCATCATTTAGTTAGTTGCGAGAAATCTCAAGTCACTCTGTTATATAAAGAACGAACATAAAATAGACAAACGCATGCCATCGTGCCTCCCCAAATCGAACAGTGCTCTCCCAAATACCCAAATAATTTTAGAGAGAGCCAATAGCTAAGAGTGTACGAGGATACGACGAAGGCAGGTTTATTGCTAGAAGTGATATGACAATATTGTGAATATTTAACAAACGAGTGATCTAAACAGCGAAATATAAAATAATATTGTTACTGTACAAACTCAAGACTTTTTAAGTATTATTCTCTTGACAATTTATGGAATTCATATTATAATAATTTTAAATACATCTAATCAATCGAAAAAGTAAAATAACTATTTTGTGCACCTACATAAATAATATTATGAATAATGCAGCAACAGTAATAAATTAATAAATCATTTTATGATATTATCGAAAATATGGATTTGTGAACTATGTACTTGTATAACTTAATATGTCGAACGTCAATATGTTTTTGTCTCAGTTTATCGAACATGATTGTGGAGTTAAAAAGAAAAAAAATATAACATCTGTGTCCAATATTTCCCAATCAATAGAGAAAAGTTTTGTAAATACAACATTCTTTCGGTACACACAGACATGACAAAAAACAATTTATTGTAAAACCAATAGTGTCAACGTTTCATTCGAAATCTAATAATGTTTCAACAACAATAAACATTATATTTTTACCAATACGTTAGAACTGAATAATAATAAAGGTTAGTCAAAATGCATACTATACAAAGTAATTGTAACAATAATATTTTGTACTTACAATTATTTTATGTACCTGTGCATAGGCTAACCTAACATAATCTGGCCGAGTTTCTTCAGAGTCGTGATAAATAATATTGAATTTATCAATTTTAATTTAGGAACACAAAAATAGGATACGATTAAGTTACTAAAATCATGTTATACAAATTGTACCTTTATTACTACTACTAAATGTGTAAATAATAACAATTGTATTCCCGGTACTTAACTTATAGGTATTTATATAATTAATAATACATACCAAAGCATGAACGTAAACATATTCATAGTATGTCAGGAATATATAAATCTTTACAAATTAAAAATATTAATATGTTGTGTAGTATACGCAATAAAATTTGTAATATTAATATTGTCACTGTATAAAACCGTAGGCTGCTATTAATAAAATGTAAATTGTTTTTTTTCGATATCGAAAATTTCAAAAAATAGTTCATCAATCAAAGTGTATAACAGTGACAGGCCAATATCGTCGAACATAAGGATGAATGAAACTATTTCCGTTCAAATTTCGGAGCTCAACAAATAATAATAATAATAAAAAAAAAGTCTTCAGTAAAAAAATTAATCGTACAGATTTTCAATGACCTTAGTTTTATTTATTAATGAACGATACAAATACATTCATCGTAATTTTTTTTCATCATTTTATAATAATATGTACAGCCACGCGTAAAACGATTGTATAATATAAAATAATTTTTTTCTAAGTATGTATTTAATTTATATTTGGAAATCTACGTATCTTGTACTGTATTGTTATGCACTATAATGATGTACAATCTCAAATATACTTTCATGGTATTATGTGTTTATATAATATAAAAAAAATATTAATGCTACAATAGAAAATCAAAAAAAAATTGAATTGTTACTGTAAAAAACGTATCAATTACTCATTGTTAATAACTGAAGGTTACACTGTTAGTCGAATACCTTTTTAATAGGTACAGTTGTACAAATAACTGGCAATTAAAAATTACAATATACTATATTATAAGTAATCAGTTGTTACAGAATTTAAATAGAAAATAATATTAAACCGATATAAATTATTATGATCCTCTCCTAAAAGTTATATAATATACCATACCTATCTATATTGAACACGATATTGTCTTATTTGAAATTTTTAATATTAATTTACGAAATAGTCTGACAATTTAATCAATTCAGATTATAAATTGATGACATGGTGAATATTAATATTGAAATTAAAAGTAAACAACTATTCGCGTATAAACAAATTAGTAATTGTTAACGTTACTTATACTAAGAGTATTAGGTACCCTTTATTAATAATTGAAATTTTATTTTTAAATTCAGTCAAAAACGTTATTAATTTAATCATTTGACATTTGTTAAAATTCTCATAGTATTCTATTCAAGGCCTGTCAATATATATTTTTTCGATTACGTTTTCATCTAATGATTTTGTTTTCGTATAAGTATAAATATATTATAGCAACCCATGAGAATATTTTAATCTGGTTTGTCTGATAAACGAACTTTAAAAAAATAATTTATTATAACCAAAAAGTATCAAATAATATTTAGTATGATATAATCAAATAATTTTCTGCCCTTGTTATGTATTATGTGTATTTAAAGAATGATCTTTTTTTTGTTTTTGAATCGTTACTAATGATTAATGAATAAAAATATGCACTTCGGTGGTCGAAAAGTGAATACGTGCAATAAATCATAAAAAAAAATCATGTATAACTCAGTAACAAGCACTACTATGTATGGACAAAGTTTAAAAACTTTAAACGTTTTACACTATTATAACTCGAGAAGTATCATGAGCGCAGTAGAATGTATCATGTACTGTTTACCCTTTAAGTTAGACCTCCCAGAAGAAGTCCGCTGCACCACAAAATAAAACACATGTCTGCTACACCAAGTAATCTAACCTAACACTTTATATTATGTATTGTATAAAAACATATAAACGAACCTTAGTGCCTTAGTATTACAGGAAGTATAAGGTCTATACTACTGATACTATTTATGCTAAACAGTCACGTATAGTATTGTCATCATATCGGGTTGATTTACAACAATTTTTAGATGAAATACGTAATTTTAAGTTTTAGGTGAATAAGTTGTCTGTAAGTCGTGTTAAAACTGCTATGATGGTATTAAAAAATATAAATGAAAACAAAATCGAGACGAAGAAAAAAAAAACCGAGGAAAAAATATGATACTTGAGTTTTTGTCAGAAGCCATACATCAATTGTAAATCTTATATATTTCTTTAAAATTCACACTAAGTTAGTACCTATAGATGATAACGTCAAAGGATCTATTCTTAGTTACAACTGAAAAAAAAACTTTTTTCAGTTCTTTGAAATGATACTTTAATAGTTTATATTATTTTTAAATAAATAATTCGATTCCAACGACGGATTTTTTGTTGTTAAATAATTAACTTTTGTAATTAATTTATTTTCGCAGGCGTTCGAATACTATGAAATCTTGGCCCGCGGGAAGAGGCTCTTTAAAAAGTAAATTAAAAATTATATTCCGCGTATCTGATCTAATTATTAACCTTAATGACGTTTAAATTATAATGTCTTTTGAAATGTAAACTGTGTCATATTTTTTTACAATTTCTTATTTTTTATTTTAATTTTTTTAATATTTATAATCCATAGTGACAGTGCAAAGTAAACGTTTTATTTCCATAAATGTATTCTATAAATATGTAATATTTTATAGGTATCAATTTTAAATCTAAAAATAACTGTTTAAGAAGCTTACTTAAATCCACTATGTGTTCAGTATTCAGTGTGTTGTCCAAATGCACGTGTTTGTTTTTGTTTAGTTAAATAAAGATCCATGGCTGTAATAAAAAATAAATAAATATAAATATAAAAAGTATTACAATATATTCAATATTTACGTAAATATGTGTTTATATTATTTGTTAGTTTAATAAAACAAACAATGAAAAAACTACGTACACAATAAATGTTTTAGTCAAATACAGGTATAATTAATGATATTCGACCAAATATTGTGCAGAATAATAACAGATTTACAGTAAGTTTTGTTTCCATGATTAAATAAATATATGATAATAATATATTCATATAGTTCTAAATATTAAATAAACACCACATAAACTTATATTTTACTTTTATCTCTCTAAAACAGGATTCATAATCATTGGGAAACTCTATTCTTAAGTAACTGCTTGGGTCTATACTTAAAAATAATAAATTGTTAACAATACATTATAATATAAACATTTTAAGTATAAGTTATTATTTTATAGAAATATAAAGATATTTATCTAGTGTGCAGCACTTGTTGTTTCAGTATATTTTATATACATCCATTGGATAGAACACAAATCGAGTATACCACATAATAATAATTTTGAGAAAACTATTTTAAGAATAAAAAAATGACTTTGAAATTAATAAATAAATTAAAACAATTTTTTACGACTTACAACTTATACTACTTTTAAATTCAATAAAACAATAAGTGTATCAAATAAATATTTTAATACTATGGCATTGTACATGTTTCAAATTGCCTAGTGTCCTGTAATTGAAAAAAAGGTAAGAAAACAACAGCTTATAATAATGTATATATATTAATGGAAGGAAAGTCTGCAAGAGAATATGAACATACATTTTATAGTTTTAAATTCAAACAAAAATTACAAAAACTACAAGAAACAATACATAATCGAACAAAAAAAGTTTAACCTTCATCTTTTAATAT
Source organism: Myzus persicae (assembly GCF_001856785.1). Classification (NCBI taxonomy): domain Eukaryota; kingdom Metazoa; phylum Arthropoda; class Insecta; order Hemiptera; family Aphididae; genus Myzus; species Myzus persicae. The sequence goes on from NW_019104444.1 coordinate 475,008, forward strand.
CGAAAAAAATCCGATGGAACGATTAATCATTATGAATTATCAAGTGGTTTTACAGGTAGCAATTTTCTCCATCGTCGTTAACTCGGTACGCGTTAAATACAGGGTGGTATTCTCTAAGCATGCTCGCCCTTCTTTCGACCTTTAGTAATGTATATTTTATTCAAATGTTGCTACTTACAATTTTTTATTTACACTTAAGAGTTAAGACTATATTATTTTCAAATACTCATACTAAGAATATATTTTAAACCATTTAAAATATAATGTCCTGTGGTGATTCAAACAACTTTATTCCCAAATTCAAACGACCCGTATCACTGTAAATATTTATATGCCACAAATCATGATTAAAGGAAAGCTCACAACGTAGGGTGAGTATGGCTAATGGTTCACACTGTATAACAGGTGAGTAATAATAATACGGCCGATTATATTATTCGAAAGTCGATACACAGGTGACAGGTAAGGTGATGGAAAATATTTGAAAACATCAATCCAAACAGGGGCTGTTTTTTTTTTTTTGGCTGAACTAGAATATGACAAAGACAAGACAAATGTCTATCGGAAACACAACTATGCGTGTATAGATTATACACAAACTACTGTTCAAGAGAACTAGTCCTTAAGTTTTCCAGATGACAAGAGAGCAATAAATCACTTTTAGAGTTTCCTACATATTAGTATTATGGCTTTGCTTAGGAAGTGGAACTACTATGTGATCAAGTATAGTATAACTAATAATATATGTTTTACAGTGTCTTATATTGAAGCAGTATCGACATCTATTCATATATATTTTCAAAATGTAAAAATATAGAAATTATTTATTTTTCGGCGAGAGAGTAGAACAGTTCATTTTCATTTATAATATTTGAGTTTCTTTTTGTTTATTAAATTCGTTATTATTATACAAATTACTCTTTAATGCTTAACAATTTTTATTGAAAAAATGGACCATAAATAAACAAAAAATGGAGGAAGTATGAAGTAAGTAAAACTCTCGTGTATGATGGTAAGGGTCAATTGATACTTAAGTGTACTGATCTTTCCGTTGAGTAAGATTATGTAATGTATATGTTTTATCAATGATATTGATTTATTTTCAGCCGTTACTCAATTCTACCTAAATATTTTTATTTTGAAAAACAATAGAAAAATGAACTATAAATAAAAACAAAGGATATGAAGAAGTTACGACTCTGGTGTATAGTAGGTGTCAAATGTACAGAGAATCTCCTTAATGTTACATGTCAAATTTGAATTCAATGATATTCCTATAGCATATTATATAAAAAACGATCCTGAGCAAATACGGTATGTAAGCCTATATTACTAAGTATAGTTTATGACATATTTAAACTGCTATCATAAAAATGTCTTTCGTTATTAGTAATGATTTAAGTAAAATTAATTTTTACCAAAAACATTGCATTCATTTTATTATTGATGTTTAATAATATTATTATAATAATAAGTATTTGTATCATAATATAATCTTGTATAGAAAATTTCACATGCCTACAAATAGTTTGAAGAGAGTCAACATATTTTGAAAATTATACTATGTATATTATAAAATTCTAATATAAACATTTTGTAAAAGTTTCAAAGTTTCAAGGATCTGCGGTTTTTGAATTACAATACAAAATAATAAAACCGATTTTGAGTAAAAATTACTGTTTTCTTTTATTAATTTTTTCTTTTTCTTTGATTATTCTGAATAGTACTGAGATTTTGACCTCTTAAATGTACCAACTAAATCTGATTTTCTACATAAAACTCCCCTCAAATTTAAATTGTGAAGCATTTTTTCTACTTTAAACCGTGCACACAAATCAGCTTGAAAAAAACCGTCATTGTACAAAATCATTGTAAAATAAACACGCTTTCTTCAGAATCTAAAACATAACATTTAGATGGTGAACTGGAGTCATGTGTCAAATTGTTTGTGTTTTAAACGTACTCACTCGAAAACAACATTCAAGGGGTGGTATTAAAAACGAGTTAGAATATTATACAAGGGTAAAATAAAACATGTTTCTAATTTAAACACCTATCTACGAGTATATAATAGTCCCTTTACGTTTTCTTCCACTTGAACCTCTGAGGTTACAACCGTTTCGTATAACCTGGGTCTACAAACAAGTCATTAGTCTGAAAATCTCGGATAAATTGAACCACAAAACGTGATATTATATAAAATGTGATATGCCACTATATAGTGCAAACACAGATATTTCACATTATAAGGGTCAATTTCCCAAATTAATTTAATTATTCCAATCTCGAAACTGTTGAAACTGTCTTCGGCCTTGTTAATGATGAGCACGTATAGTAGATATTATTAATGACGTGCAACATATTATAATATACAAAGGTGCTTGTTTAATTGGACATAACGTTTGTAATATATCGTGTACTGTGTAGTAAGTTTACTGTTTGATGGTCAGGTTGAATACCTCAATACCATATGGTTCTGGGAAGTTATTTTTATCGATTTCACCTGCTATCGGTTCCATGTATAGTATAGCATGACAGGAAAAAAAGAATAAAATAATAAATTTATAATAACTTAAATAGCTACTGAAAGGGTTTATTATTATAAAAAAATTAAATATTATTTCAAATGTTTATTTGGTACCAGTTCGATTTCAGTATAAACATACCACATATTTTTATTCAAAAAGTCACCAACAATTTTGTGCTTGTTTTTTTTTTCATTTCATAATTTATTTTTTTGCTGATTTTACATTTTTTTAGTTCTTTTATACGAATCATTTCGTATTTACCTCCCCCCCTCTTGGGAAGCGATAGCCAACGTCTCATTTATTACATAGTATTGAATTGATTTTCCCATTGTCTTCTGACATGTGTGTTTTGTAAACGTCAGTACACTAATATAACAATAATAGGAATAGTGCGATCATATTGGAAAAAATTAAGACAACTTCGACCAACAATCACCACACAATAATAAATAAGATTTTTTTCTTTGGATATCTTAATTTCTTAGAAATCTGGGAAATAAATATTCAATTTGGGATTAAAAGTACACAGTTTCAACCTTTCGGCATTTTTAATTTTAATTAACTGCAAAGTCACTAAGTAAAGTTAAGCTATCCGTATAGTATACTGACAACACTTGTAATTTTAAATTTGATTCCCTTTGATGATCACCTCCACGATCAAACAAAAATATCTGTAACTAAATCAAAAAAGTCTATAATCAAGTATTATTTAAAAAAAAAAATCACCTCTTAGAAAGTGTGTCGAGACAACGAGACGCAATGCTGACAACAATCCCATTTTAAGTAAGACGCATAAGGTTGATTTGATTTTCCGGTAAAGAAAAAATTTTAAAAATAGGCCGACGTCATTAATGTATATTATCGTTATCGAAGGTGTGTTGGTCTAAGTCCGTTTACATTGAAAAAAAAATGTCTTGACTCAGTCGAGTAATCAATAACTATAAATGCTTAAATAAATACATTAAGTGAACCTATCGGCAAGAAGTCAAACATTTAAGTTTACTTTACAAATTTACTCTAAATGGCCGCTGAAAATGATTATAAACAGCTGTTATAGGCGCATAAATAGCTAATATAACTGAATGTAAACAGCTATTCATTTTTAAGCAAAGGTTTACAGTGTAACATACTAACATTATATTTATTTATTATTCTGAAAAAGTATTTCACCTGTATTCCTTAGTGTACCTTTTAATATAACAGTATTGCTATCACATTTATGAAACAATATTACGAGTTCCATGATATGAAGGTAAACAGTTGAATCATAATACGCCATTTGTTGTTTTCTAAAGTCTTTAAAACGTGTACTCGAATAAATCTAAAGAGACTATAGTTCAAAATAAAATCAGAAAATCATCCTTTACTATGAAAAACCTACTACAAAAATTAAGCATTCAGTATTCAATTAATTATGAGTATATTGTAAAATATAAACTCTATATTTTAAAAATTACTTAAATTATGAAATTCAAAATTAAAGTGTAAATATTTACTATACTTTTGGTAATATTTTGATAAGTGTTAATAAGTGAACTTAGACATTTTTTTGTCACTCAAATCATTGGATAAATTTTACAATATATTCATATACATATGTATATTATTTATTTGATTAAATTAGTTTTGAATTAAACAATAACTATCATTTTATAACATCTGACCACAAATATTACGGGGGGGAGGTGAACAGTGCTCTCCGCAATCGATACGAACATATTACCTTAGCAGAATGTTTCAGCAGAATCAATAAACCCCTAAAATTACACGTAATCACAAAGATAAAATGCTTACATACATTTTAAAATTGTATTAAACCCTCAAAAATAAGTAGAAATCGAGTAAAAAAACGACGCATTTATTTGTGTGGGTAATTAAAAATACATCATAGGTGTACGTATCATAATTTTAATAGGAGAGCAAAAAAGTTGTATATACATGCATTTAATTTAAAACCATACACAATAGTGATGTTTAAAAACTAATTAGTAATTATTTTACACAAATTAATTTATAAACCAACATTGTGTTACCTATGTGTATTTTTTTTTTTTTAAACAATGTAAGTAGTTAAAAATATGTGGGTGGTATTACTAAATCATATTATATTTTTATTTTAACGCGATTGGCTAATGCACTTCTACCTGGAAAAAATACCCTGGAAACTCGTTTCTGCTGTATATTAGATTTCGAGTGCACCTCTTTTTTTATTGTATGCATTTAAATAAATCACTATACTGAAAGAGTGTTCAATTTTAATTCAATGTTAAAGCATTGCATAGGAAAAAGATTCAGAGCTGATGAACCAGTATCTTTTTCAAATGATAATTAAGTAATGTTAAATTATTAATATTTTTTCTCGATTTTCTATTGGTTGAACTAATTATTTCCAAAAGCATTGAGTATTAGTTTACAAGCCAATATCAGACATGCAATGGAAAGTTTATTTTTTATTTACAACACAATAACTTAAGTTGCTTGATAGAAAATTATATTTAACGTTATATAAACATAAAAATGTGCTTTAATTAAAAATTTACTAGTGCCTCGGAGGTATTTAAAAAAAACCACTAGAAAAACTATTAAAAGTTAAATTTTTAGGATTATTCTTAACTTCAACTTTTGAGACATGAAAACATTTGCAAACATAATAATTTCTGCTTTTAGTACGAACCGTTTTTAATATTGTACTTTAAAATATATAGTTTTATCTTGTCTTTGAAAATTAAGCCTATTTAATTCCTAGTCTTCGTTGGGGACTTTCATAAGACAGCGGTTCCGAATAAAAACTAATAGTGTCTAGTGATAGATGACATTTGTATGTTATTTATTTTAAAAGGATAAATATTTAAGATTACAATAGATCAAAAGTACTATTTTAAGAGTTTATAAAATGTATGTGTTTTCAAATATGTGTGGTATACTTTAAAAAGCTTCGATTCTGAAACGTACTCAAAAACAATTTTAAATATTTAAGCAGGTATTAAACCAATTACATGTTTCTAACTGTTTGCATATTATGATATTGAACAATTTTTCGAGTTTTTATAAATAGCTGTAGGTACTCTGTAAATGTAACCAGTTCATTAGATGCAAAGTATTACTTTAACTTCGAATTTGGCTATATATTATTACTATTATGATCGAATACGCCGTGGAGACTAGCATATTATTGGACCATATACGGTTTGAATGTTCGGGACCAATCTAAATTCAAATAATATTATAGTTATAGTCGTGTTTAAAATTTGAATTCGTATTTTCAATGAGCGATATGATAGTGATTATAAAGCAACGCGAGTCGTGAGGTGAGGTAAGCAAGTTGGTTCTAACTTTTGAACATATTTTTACAACGTGCTAACGACAAAAGTTTTCAAAAATTTATATGCAGATACGAATATATTATTTGTGATAATGAGTGACACACAAATGTCAAGAAGCTACGAAAGGCTCGTGGTTGATATACGTTTATACGTATATATAATAGCTTTGTCGTTTAAACATCGCTTTTTCGGAAGTTCGTCTCTTTGAGTGGGTCGAGTTTGGCTCATTCGGGCCACCGGGAATAATATTTAAAACGACGGTGACAATACGATAATTATTAGTGTTCAAATAAACGCAACCGAACTCTGTGGCTTATCTGGAGTTCTAGGGGGCGAGGGGGCGTTTTGTTATTTTTAATACGGCTTTCGGTACGCCTCTTGCTCGCCCTTTGCGTCCACATCCATTATTGACGAATTGAATTTTTCTAACCATTAAGGTTTTCCAGTGAAAGTTGAACCGATTTTAAGTTTGTGTCGTAGTTTTTAAAGTATTTCGTTGTCATTATTTCTATAATAGCAGCTATAGACGATGGTATTTCATTATAATATTGTTCAACGACGTACTGTAGTTATTTTCGATGTAGATTTAAATAGTGATGGAATCAATGGGTGGCAGATTTGGTTTGTGACTTTGAAATGATACGTCAATATCAACGTGATATATTATGATATTTGTATTATATACATGCAAGAATTAACATTCAAACAATGCGGTATTTTACAAAACATTTTTAAAACATTGTCGTTTGTAACTTTTCTATACTATATATTATGACACATCGTATCGATCATTACGATGATATTTATCTCTATTGTATAATGTACAATTAGTTACGGAATAAGTTTAAACAATTCATTGAACCTTTTTTTCATATAACTTATCGTCCAAAATAGATCCTAGCTCAGCTATCTTGTACATATAAAAATATCACACATAATATTACAATGCACAATATATTATGTATTGTTAAAACGGCAAATAATGATTAGTATTATTTCACGCCTAATAGCAATTCATGTCTTCATTAGTGGGGGTATACACTTCCGAACTCGAAACACAATATTATATTATTATATTATTTAATTAATTGAAAATCACTACCTAATAAAACTGGGTTCTGATTCGAACAAAATTGAAAATACTGTTGTTGGGCGTAATAGATCGTAATAGCTTCATTAAAACGTACATTATATATAATCGAGCTTATCGAAACTCCTTCATAGTCATTCTGAAAATTGTTTACATCAATGTCAAAGAAAATAATATTATAATCTACATTTAAATAAATTATTTTCTGAATTCAAATAAAGAGGGGTGCATATTGCTAAAATATTATAATTTAATTGAATATGAAATAAAAGATAAAAAGTTCCTAGTGTGTCACGATGTTTGGCCTCAGTCACAAACGTATTTCGAGGTCAATCATCGGTCAGTGTTACTAGTTCCCAGATGGGTGACCACCCGAGTTTAATTGACAAATCCTTGCCACATAAAAGTATTCTAACTGGCCGTACCCTTCCCCACATTTCAATACCTACTAAAAACCCTCAGACTAATGGCTATAGATGTTGAAACCTTAACTCAATAAAATATTAAAAAATAGATATTACATTTTAGTATATTATCATATATTAATACGTTATCATTTGGGCATTATTGATATAATATTATAAAACTATTATTACAATATTATTAAAATCAGTGACAAAGGTGTAGCTAAATTGCATAAACAGAGCGCCGTGTTAAGATATATTACAGTTGTAAATTATTATAAATTATAATATTCATAAATGTTAACATATCTATAAAAACATCCATCTTTACACCACCAATGTTAAAATATTATTTACTTAAATATTTATGTAAGTATACTGTTTTTAGACTTTATTCGAATATCATGATTTGCATGTAGAATACAATTTAATTCATGTTAAAATGTTGTGAAAACTATTTTGCGACTTTGTGATGATAGCACCTATGTCAAATTTATACATATCTATGTATCCAGATAGTTTATTTTACTATATTACATAATAGCAATATTTATTTACTCAAAAATGTATTCATTGGTATTTATATAGCATATGGCAAATATTATTTGTTTGGACAATCTAAAAAAAAACTACAGGATTAATTTTTGCATTATTTGCCCATTTAAAAAACATTTTCGTCAAACATTAAAAGAAAAGAATTTATTTCAATTAAATCAATTTCAAATGTACTAAAAAGAAAACGTAGTTTTGAAAAGTACCATGTTTCACCTTAGTCAGAACCACTCTCTTTTATGTCTCTATCATTTTTTAAATTTTTAATCACAATTTGATAACAACTTTAATATTGTTGCTTTTTTAGTCCAATATTATCACATGTACTGGATTGTAAATTTGACATAAATGGTACTTAACGCACCTAAATTTTTGAAAATGCAAAGTCAATCAGGACGGATCTGGAAAGTACTCTAAGCTTACAGTGATCACCCAGTGATAGACAAAGATTGAACTCCCCTCAGAAAGAAAACTTTTTAGATTATTTTATAAGTTTTTAATAACCCTCGAGACTTTAAAATATTCACTGTGGAGAGTTTTATATCTGAGTAAAAATTTGCAATTTTAATTACGCGAAAACCTAAATATAATACAAAACTCGTGTGTTTTAGTAATATAATTATAATGCATATTTATGATTCAAGAAAAAAAAAACAAAGCCCCATTTCATAAATATAAATATACTATTGAACTGTTATCATCTAAACTTGTTGAAATATATTTTGTGTGTCTGACATCACATTTAAGAACAGAAAATGTTCTTCAGTTAAGAAAATTGAGAATAATTTCTGGTTGTAAATTTTGTTCTTGTGGTATATTTGATCTCGGAGGAAGAGGTTAAAAATGGCAGGTTTTCTTAATAAATGGAAAGAACTAATATAATATATCGAAAACTAGAAATTAAAAAAAAAACTTTTTCTTTAATTGTAATAAAAATTGTAATCAAAACTAAATAATAAAATAATTATATAGAGATTTTAAATTGTCAATAATAATAATTTAACAAACTATTTTCGAGACATAATATGTAGGTACATAATATTATTTTCAAAATATTTTGAATTTTTTAGAGCTACATATAGACATTTGACTTTTTTATTTATTAATTGTATTATTTATGTAAATAAAGTTATTGTTTTACTACCAAAAACTTGAAAGTTTAATATACGAATATCTCTTACAGTTTATGTACAGTAACATTTATTAGCTATTTATCCTTTTTTTTCTTTTTTTTATTTATTAAAATAAATAAAATATATAAACCCAACCAAGTGGTAATTATGTTTACCGAAGGTTAACTTAAGTAAATAAATAAATGTATACATTTGATTTACTTATTATTTTTTCAAAAATTATGGTATGTAATTCTGGCCAAATCTCAAATGTTGTGAATAATTGGAGTTGTACAAGAAAACGAAGTATTTTCGTATTCCTACAAATCATCATGATCGTTATGTGTATTTTGATTCACAGTCAAATCTTTTGCTATTAAACAATTTTTCCATCCAATTTCTGCATTTTCTAACACTTCTCACAGGAGATGGCTGTATTTGATTTTATGTTTTTCTAAGTCATAATCTTAATTGCAAATTCACAACATAAAATAATACATTTTAAAAAGTCATCTTCTTGAATAGTTACTTCATATATTGCCATATTATGTGTTCTCGTTTCAGTTACTATTGGTATTAGCTATACTGAGTATACACACATAATATATTTTATAAGTACTATAATTTGTTTCACTCTCTGTCGGTATATTATGCATGAGGTACCATTATATCTAAAAGTTGTCTTAAGCTATAAACGGGAAATATTTAACCAAACTCACACAAATTAGTACTTAGATTAATGATTATTATAGTTTTGTACACAATTATTGATTTACTTATTTATATTCACTCAAAAACAACACAAAAGTTGCAACTATTGTATTAATTAACAAAAAAATTATCGTTCACATTCATACAAATATTAGATTATCAAATGAATAGTATGCATACGTTTAGTAATATTAAAATATTATTTTATAATAATTCAATGATTGAAAAAATAGTATAAAGCTAATCACCAAAGCTAAAGATCAATTAAAAAAAATCAATTAGTAAACACAAAAAACAATACATTTTTTATTTAAGTAAGAATAATATTTTTTTTTTCTATATTTATTTTTCTATATTATATAGAAGTAATGACATACGCCTTCTCCAAGGAAATGATATGCGTCATGGCTATCATTTGTCTGACTTACTACTTATGGCCTGTGAATAATAAATACATATAGCTATTAATAATCGTTGTAAACCACGATTTGTAGTCAAGGTGTTATGGTTTTATATTTTAGGTGTGCACCATACTCCAGAAAAATCATCCCTCATGTGCATTCATTTAATACCCTGTCAAGCCCAATCTGATTAACATTTTTTTGAAGAACTACCAATGTTTGCTAAACACGTTCTAGAAACCATTTTTCACCTCTAATCTCCAGTGAATTTCCTCAAAATAGTACCCGTTGAAAGTATAACAACAAATTAAAATTAGCGCTTTACTCTGAGGTATTAAGTAGAAAAAACTACTTTTCCTCTTTTTCTGGAAGTATAATATAGATGAGTAATCCTCAACCTAGGTTTCACAAGTTCTTTAATTTTGACAATGTGATTATTTACAGCTACCAACATAATATAAATTAACCTATATACCCATGTAAATGAGAAGAATATATTAATGAATCATTAAAAAAATCGAATTTTTAATTTTTGGTTCATCACATTTTCTTTTGGCGTTCTTAGAACGACAATCACTGATATAGACCACTTTAAAACTGTGATCAATATCTAATCATATTTCATATAATTTTAAACATTGGCTATACATCAAAGTAGTAACGAAGAACATGGTAATTAAGAATTCAAGAGTAGTCTTTAAGACCTCCTTACATTCTTTTAATTGGAATTCTAAAAATAAAGTGGTTAATATTAATGAACCACCGAATTAATGGTCACTAAAGCATTCTCTTATAATTACGCATATTTAATTATTAAAATACATAACTACAAAGAAGTCTAAGAAAACCAAAATAATAAATTATGTTTCATATAAACGTTTAATTTGGCAGTTATAATATCTTATTAAATAAATATCAAATTTTTTCGTTGTATTTAATGACTTAAATTGTATTAAAACTAGAATAATTAAGAATTTATAGTATTTTTTCATCAATATTTTGTGTTTACAATAATTATTTAACAATAAATTGGACCATAATTTACAAAGTTACATTGGATTCAATCGCATTATTGACAGATGAGACCAATGATTTAATTTACAAAATGATAAACTAGTATACTTGGAGAGATCAAGTACTCCATGCTACCACCCATAGTTTTCTGGAAAGTATCAAGTCTGGTGGATACAATCAACCAAATGCTTCTCAAATGCCGACAATATAGCGAATTAAAACACAAGCTACGCCTACTTCTATAGTAACTTTACAATAATTCCCAGCCCCAACTTCAACTAAAAAAGTCAATATGAATTATATATCCAATTAATAAACAAAACCGCACGACCTCCATGAACCAATTCAATATAATCTTAATATATGATGTAAATATTATAATCGTGTTGGCTAAAGTTCTCGTTTCGTTGATTCCAAAATAATATGACGTATTATGTCTGTAATATATAAAATATTATTAAATAAGAAGTATTAGATTTCTAATTATGTTGATCAGGTGTAATACGAAGCTTATGCGGTTGTAGAATATTGTGGCTTATATTTTTTAACCACTTCCATCACACACACACACACACACACACACACACACACACACACACACACACACACCACACACACACACACACACACACACACACACACACAAGTATTTTAACTTCACGTTTATATCGAACAACTGTGAGTTGATGGCTGGACTATTATATTTACAAATATTTTCAAATTTACAGTTGTAAATATCACAATACACAGCATATGCACTACCCATAACATACTGACGAAACTATATTATATGGAAATATTACTGTTCTCTGTCCCGTTACGTCGTATAATATTATACTTTTACAGTTTTATTGACTTTTATGATTTTATGACACTGTATCGAATTTTTGTATGGACACAAATCTATATATGTTACCTACTGACAATTTATAAAATAATATGACATTGGCACCTCATAGTTTACCTACACCTATACCGTTATAAGAACTTGTAGGCATTGATAAAAAATCAATTAATGTATAATATCTAAAACATTATGTCTATTTCGATAAAACTAATTGTTTACATTTACCTAACTGTTAATGCGTTTCAATTTGTATTGCGTTCTCGGGGTACAAACACGAAACAAAATATTATCATTCAATATTATCATGTTAAGGTCGGACAAAATTACACGACTGAAGTACCTGCCTATTTGAAATGAAAATTTGACTTAAAATGATTTGGCGCTCTTAACAAAACGTTACAGGTTAAAGTGAATAATCCATTATTATGCGCACATACTGTACCCCGCAATACATAATATTATAGCCAATCAGCCATTATACGCAAATTGTATATACAAATTGTACAGAATCGCTTAGGGCTGCAATATTACATGATACAAATGCCCCACATGCTCATTACCTACGTATTGTATAAATGTATAATACACCATAGTCGTTTCGATTTGAGTTCTAGAATGTTGTACTCGATGATGGTTAATATACCGAACGTGGGCTGCAACATAAACGTAAATACTGAATAGTAAAATAAAGGTAAAAAACGTTTTTTTTTTATATAGTTCATACATATTATAAGTAGCATGCTACTAGATATTTTTCATCTGTAAGGATAATTTAGGAATCATTTAGATGTATTTTTATTGTTGATTTGCGTTTCTATTGCGATAAAAATCGATTACCCGAAAATGGTTATGATCAGAAAAAAGTTTTACCCGGCTGAAGAACATATGTATTGTTAAAAAAATTTAAGATGATAAGTTTTAACATTATTTCACTAAAATAAGGTATAATACTAGCTATAATAGGTAGTTTTATTTTTATTTTTTGAAGCTATTGGATTATCTAATTTAAAATCGTTAGTTACCGTTTTGACTTATGTGATTGTGTTGTGTTACATTATTATTTGCTAATTAACTCTATATCAATATATACTCACTGCAGTTTTGGACAGAATGGTGCATTTTTAAGCTGATACTTTTTGGGGGCAACAAGATACGCTAAATTGACGACCGAAAATTAGAAAATAAATTAGAACAATCACAAACGTGTAGCATTTGCACATTTTTTTCTAATTTTCTATACACGCCGTAAAACTATACAAAAACAGTACACAAGAACCTTTTTTTTATCATCCTAATTAAATTATCGATACGTCAGTTCGATTTACCAGATTTTTAATCTCATAATATGCTGATGGAAACTTCAAGCTTATAATATTATGATGTTTTCGCAAGACCACCCCTAACGCAATTTGTGGTTCATCAGTTTCATAAATCTCCGGAGAACAAATGAGCTAAAGAACTAGCTTATACAATCTTATCGATGTATTAATAATCTTGTTAGGGACTGTACTTATTCAGCGTATTCATACATTTTATGGTGTATGAGATTTTCAAACACCATAGTTAATGGCCTTTGAAATCTCTTCTGACAAGAATTAAAAAAATTAAGTGTGAGTAAAGCTAGACTCAATATTAATTTCGACTAGATCTGGTTAGGTTAGTAAAGTAAACATACAATTTTTTTTTTTTATGAAAGCAAAATAAAATTAAAAAATACTCACGATTTAAATGTACGGAATAAATTATTTATTTATCTCATATACAAGCAATGTCTGTGTTGGAGAAAGATAGTCTTTATTTAAATTAACAAAATTTAAACAAAAGCTATGAGATACAAAATATAAAATACTAATATTATGAACACTTGACAATTACTATGATAACAATTAAATAACTATAAAAGTCAATTACATACTAATAATAGTGATAAAATGTATACTTATTAATTATTATTATAAGTATTGCAATGAGGAAGAGAAAATAAATTATGCATTGTATATTTAGTAAACAGAAAAAAACGATGGCGAAAAGAATAGTTGTTGTAATATTTTTAGATATATATCAGGTGTAGTAAACATTTATATAAGTACTGAATAAATTATACTAATTTATACTAAGTTGATTCATTATTCATGAAATTAAAAAAGTTGAGACAATTCAGGAATCTGTTACCGAACGATGTGTTCTTATGAGCTACAATGGCATTAAATTTCGTGTGCATTTCTCGCAATATCAGTACTACGTTCTAGTCTTCTAGAGACATAACAATTTCTAAAAAAACCTTTTTCTAAATCTTTAGCCCCCAAAATCTAAAAACAGATTACATTTTGAGCAATTTATTTTGCAGTTTTTGGAAATGTCACCCATAACATTAAGTACACAATAACATTTTAAATAAAAATTAAAAACTGGTGATTCGAGATAGGCGACTGGTGAACAAATAAACACGATCTTCCACGATGAATATAATATGGAAATAACTAAAAAATTTACCCAGGGTATTGAGCGTGGGTATAAAAAATCCTGGAATATCTATTCTTCATTTTATACAATATTATTAAATACAAAAACTCGATGGTAGGCAACAATAAAATCAGATTATAGACGAATACGATGCCTTTTGGGATAAGTAGTATAATATTATAATAGATCACGAGGAGGAGTTTTATATTGGACTTAAGAAAGGATGTTAACTCGACTGCGCAGAATGTAGTTTTTCAAGTTCCGATGTTATCGGGAACGAATAACAAATTACCTCAATATAAAACCTGTGCAACACTTAAATCCATTTTGAAAATTTCAAAAAGTGGCTTTAGACTTCTGTTGCATAATGCCTGGGTACAGTAAAAATCTTGGATATTTATTTTAATTTTACTTACACTTTATAATGCTTCAGATGCATAATATAATAATATATTATTTGTAATATATTGTACAAAACGTTTAGCCATTATGCGTTTAAACTATGAAACCAACATTATTTTTAGTTTTTGGTGTAACGAGATAAAAACGTGTTAATTTTATGAAAGTTGGTCCTCGAAAAGTTTTGCCATTAATTATGCACCATCTAACTCGAGAAGACGTATTTTCAAAAGCGGTGAGTTACAAAGTTTGCAATTAAATTTGAAATATCAAAATTTGAATTCAAACTCAACAAATACATATTAAGTTTTGTGGTAATTTAAATAACGATAGAAATTATTGTACACATCTTTAGGTAAAATATGTGTTACTCTGATAACAAAAATAAAAATTTACCACAGGATACGCATACCGGATGTGTGACACACGTTTGCCGCAGGGTATTGTAGATGGTAAATATTATTATTAAAAATATCGAAGCCGATGATAAATCGTCAGATCCGTAAGGCCTTTAAACCGCTCTTTTCTATATTTCTTATTTAAAATGTCTGGACCAAAGTTGACGGCCGTATTTCCATATTTTCGTATGGTGAAATTGTGTGGAGAAAATAAAAAATGACCTCTCCGCAAAGATCAAACCATAATATAAAATATAAACAACATAATCCTTCCATAGACCATCCTTTCACCCTGAATAGTAGATACCTTCGGTCGTATGATCACGATAAAAAACCCATAATTTTAAAACCAATACGCTTACGATTTGTCAGTGACAATACAACTCACTCGTTGTAATTTAATTAACATAATAATATAATAGGTACTCGTTTATCAATTCTGTCGAAACGAAACACGTGGCCATTCTCCCGTCAATCCCTTCTTTTATTTCGGCTTATATTTTATAACATTTATTTTTTTCATCACCATTACGAAAACCTCGAGATCACTATTGGCAAGTACAGACTTTAACTGGCTAGCGGCCAGCTCGTTACTTCCATACTAACCAATTTCGATTATTTTCATAAATTGGGACAAAAAACAGAATACTTTTTTATACGTTATAGACAATAAATAAAATAATACATCAAAATACCGTCAGTACATTAAACAGCAGACGAAAAATGACGTCGACAGCCTTAGTGATCATTTCAAACAGGACCCTATCGTTATATTTCTGTCATAAATTCACTTCATACGGTTGAAACTATAAGGAGTGAGTTTGCGCATGACGTATTGATGACTTACGCATCATTCATTATAATTTGATTAAACGTGAATATTTTTCAGTTTAAATGTTTTTATTGGTTTCAGGGGCATCATTCGGAGAAAAATCGTGGGTGCATCTTGAATAATATCTCTAATTCAATTGCTAGATGTCTGAGAGCATTTGGTGGATAAAATAATAAACAGTTTTTGGTAGCAAACGCCTCCTGCTCCTTCCCGATAATGAAGCCTACGACTATATTACATTTTTTTTTTTAGGTAAGAAGCATGGTGTACTTATAGTGGTATTAGGTACACTTTTAATAGCTGGAGACACAATGCAATAGAACAATATTATGATGACTTGCATAAATATGCAGATGTATGTATTAAAATATGAAGGGATTAGATTCACTGTTGAATTTTCACCTACACAATAATTGCGATCTAGGACAAATCGCCGTCGCCACTTCGCCGTAAAACCATTTCGCCGTCTCCGTTTCGACGTGAGGCCACTTCGCCGTTAAAAAAAAATTAACTCATAGCAAAGCATACACTTGTAAATATTTTATAATAGTAATTAATTGTATTGATATATTTTAATCATTATAAGTATTTACATATAACATTAATAACAATAAGTTTTTTTTCTCTAAAACGTCTATAAAGAATAAAGACTGTTAAATTTCTTATTATGTTATACCTAGGTACCATTTACCTAGTACATATTTAAACAGTATTGTTAAAAATGATTTACTTTGTAAGTGCCTATTGTTAAATAAAATAATAAACCTAAATACAGCTGGTATAATGGTCAAAATTGAAAACCCAAAAATTGTGCTACCTATAATGCTATTTTTTTATAGGCAAAATCTTTTCGGTATAGAGTAAACAAACTACACAACTAAATGGGCCTACCCAATTATTTTGTGCTGGACACGCCACTGAAGAAATATCTGTTGGCTGTTATTTTATACATCATATATAACTTTCTTAATTCTACCAACGCGATTATAAGCTATGATAAACACAAACTCTGCAGCACATTTAAACCTTCAGAAATCGGAACATAATGAACTATTTAGACGTCGATAAAAGATTATTAGGTATTATTAAATATTATTGACGAAAAATAAATATTTTTTATTATTATTGAATATTAGAAAATGTGTATAATAAATAATAATAAGTAAAATGCTCAAAATTTTGTTTAACGGCGAAGTGGCCTCACGTCGAAACGGCGACGGCGAAATGGTTTTACGGCGAAGTGGCGACGGCGATATGGCGACGGCAAAACGGCGACGGCGATTTGTCAGTGTTCGCAATTATTGATATCCTATTAAAGCAGTTAATTCATTCGCCTTACTGCAATAGGCCAATAAGAACATATATTTATTGCATGCGTTATAAATTATTATAATATAATATTACAAACCATTATATAAATTGTCGAATTCATATTTTAATGCAGCATACTTACAAACGTCTTGAAAAGACATAATTACAGAAACGTACATAAATATTAAGATATAAGAGACAGTTTTCGAAAAAAAAACAGCAATAAAGACCATAATTACGATACTCAGAGTTCAGCCCCTATTTTTCCATACAATTCGTACTACACATTTTTTTTATGTACAATCATATGATAGAGAGATAACTCATACATTATTGATCGGTATAACTAAAAATCTATTTTTATTTTACAAACTAAAAAATATACTTGTAAAATAAAAATCTAAAAACAAATGCCCCTATTAAAATTGAATAAATACTTTATTTAAAAAATGATATTTTATTTAAAATTTAATAGAATACCTATATAATATTTGATTCCTCACAGTTATTTATTTGACTAACATAACAAAATGTACTATTTTGAGTAATTACCTATTTTAATCGTGGTAATCAGATAATAATATTGTTTTATTTTGCACCTTTGTAATGTACCTAGATAACATTTAGAAGGAAAAAAATGATTAGGAATTCCTTAATGATACAAAATATATCTAATAATAATACATAGGTATCTGGCTTGTTCATTATTCACAGTTAAAATAATAGTAGTAAAGGATTCTTTTGGTAAAATGTTACTGAAAACAATTTATTTTTCGTTATCATTGAACATATTATTCAATTGTCATGCCAGTGTAGGTGTTCTAAGGGTACCCAGGGTCGGTAAACAGTAGTCTTATTTACTACTACACAATTCTCAAATACGTAGCGCACATTCCCGATTTCGGACTACACACTTTGTGTTGGGTTCACTAAAATGTAATGGCTGGCAGTGCCGAAAAATATAATTTGGCATGTACCTATGAAGACGTGTTTGTTAACATACCATGCTACTGTTTTATGGGATCTGTGTTAATCACGCTAGGTCCCGACAACGAGTTTAACACCTATTATACAGAGATAGAAGTTTCGTCCTGTTATACACAAGAGTAAGACGAATTACGACCGAGTCTACTGCAGTTTCATGTATTTTCAAAGCACGATTTCGTAGAAATTATTTTTAACTCGAAACCAGTGTGCATCGGATCGCATATTTTTGAAACTGTATCGACTTCATTAGCTGTTTTTATTAACTTGAACTGATAAACAAACGTTACACCAGAGTCATTTTTAATCTTCAGTGTCTTGGCTTGTGAATATATTATAATAATAATACCTATTATCATATTTTATACCATATATAACGGATGTATTAAAAAGTTTGATATTTGTTATAATAATATTCACCGTACATCAGTAAGCGTTATCGATTATTTTTTTTTTTTTTTTAAGCTTCGGCAACTGAGGCCATTAGCTGTAGGTTGTGTGGTACTGTAGAGTTTTGGGACTGTAGGGGGGGGGGAACAAAAAAGTGTTTTTGTTTTGGCAGAATTTCTATTGGGCACCCGTAGGTTTCTGCCATGCCCGGTTGGGGGATGGCGGCACTTGTTCTCCGGTCACCGCGACTTGTCCAGAGAAAAATGCCGCCCGGTGGCCGAGGATCGAACCGCGATCGGCTGCGTCGCAGCGGACGCGTCAGACCACTCGGTCACCTCGTCCCCCGTTATCGATTATTATTGTTACTCCTAATTTAATAACGACTTATCCAATTTACGTCAGCTGTGTCAAATGAAGTCGATTACCTAACATAATTTTATCTTATTAAAATATCAACATTCCAAACTAAGCGTAAGTACTAAATCGAATTTATAAAATACCGATGAGATTTACCATTTACAACTTTTAGTTTTAATATTAAATCTAATTATACAGTTATAAAATATATTCATTTATAATTAGATAACACGATCCATGGACCAGGGACGGTTATGTTGTATAAATAAAATATGAAAATACACAAATACTATACAACTAAATAACTAATTAGGTTATAATTTGTTAAGTGTACAGTTATAAACTATTATAATTTGTTCATGAAACTAAAAGTTATTGATACCGACTTTTATGTTTAAATTTTTGAAAATTGATAAGATTACAAACTCAGATTTAAAAACAAAACAAATTTTAAAACTTAAATGTCCCTAGATAGCTATATATTTTGTTTAATTAGTGCTTTTAAAACAATGGCACTCGAATTAAAAGATTAAAATTATTAAAATTGTTTTCATAAAACTATTATTAGTTATTTTACCAAAGAGTATAACTGATGATATTTGCCATTAATCCTTAGTTTGTAAAAAAATAAATATGATATAATATAATAAATTGGCTTCCACTGATCTTAATTCTTGTTCTTCCCAATTCCTATTGTTCAGAATCGAATCGAGATTAACAGCCAGAATTTATACTTTTCATTTGAATACTCCAAATTGAATTACTTAATTTTAATTAATGTTGGTACTATACTAAATTAGTAACACAATATACTTTGTATTTTTTTGTTTCAGAGATTTCTTACATCTTAGTTATCCCCAAAAAAATGAAAACGCACAGATGTAATATAATGTTTTATAACTAATACATAAACATTGCATTTTATAATAAATTGGAAAAATATATATTTGTGTTCGATTAGGTTTCACATTTACATAGTATGCAAATATACTATCCAATATAGCCATGCAAATTTTCAAAAAAACATCGAATGATCAGGAAAATAATAATCAGAAAACGTACCTACATGTGTTGTTTTGAAAAACGAAAAATTTCAACGGACACCCACGCGACTCGTGAGTATAATATATTGAATAAGTATAAGTATCCACGAGATAACACAAAATTATGTTCAACAATAGAGATGTTAAACCAAAATTATACGAAAGCGGAATTACTCCTAATAACGTAATTCTTACTTTTTTTTTTTCGATTAGTATATAATCATTCACAATATGGTACTATCTTAATATGAGTTATGATTATTGTATGGTTGTCAAAAAAAATATTAAATAGTATTTACAATATGATTATTTTTTTAATATAAATAGAACCTATTGGATTTAGCACATACGTCCATAGTTAAGAACCTAAAAGTTCCGTTTAGACCACTATTAAATAACAAATGTGTAAACTGTGAGGATTTAGAACCTTTATTTCTCTAGAGTTGTCGAGAACTCTCGGAGTAATACGCATAATTATAGTTGTTTGTGGGCTTGAATTATAGTGCATTGAAAACAAACCTACGTGAATAAGAAAAATCAATTTAGAACCTTTGGATTCTGAGCCCACGGTCTGTGTATATATGAGATGAGTTTCGAACAGTAAAAATAAATTCGTTTTATAACATGGAATATTGCATAGTTCAAAATATTTTAAATTATGCTCGTATAAGAATAGTTTGTTAGTTCAACAATTTGTGTAAATATATTTATATATTCAACTCGTATTATATTCGTCCTAATGAATCTATATAGAATAATGTGATATGCTTAAGTCTTCAAACAATTGTTCACAGGATAATGTAATTAAAATAAATAAAAATAGTAAACAAGTACCACAAATTTAAAATTCATGTAAAAATACTTCTAAACCTGTAACTACTAACTATTGTGCTGAATAAAATTATCTATAATAATATATACATTACAGTGAATGTTGACATTCGCTGCTGTTTTTGGTGAGTATTAACTTTCTGAATGAATATTAAAAATATATCACCGATTAATGTAAACATTGTCAACATTCACAACAATTATCGGTATGTGTTGACAATCACAGTTGAATTTTGGTGAATGTTAGAATTTTGACCATCATGAGTATTATGGACCTGTGTTTCTATTCACCCGTGAAATGGCGAAATTCAGTGGGACATACCTATTCACACGTGTAAGTTGTATTGTTAAACAATACTTACAATTTATCAATACAACTAAAAACTACAAAAATAAAAACTTTAATAGTTCTTAGGTAACGAATAACTTGTATTTTCATAGTAAATTATTTTAATAATTATAAGTTGTTGCTTGTCAATGGTTAATATATTAATATATAAAAGCATAATTTATTTATAGTTTATCTTTTGAATTTATCTTTTTTAATTATAATCTTGTAGCGACAAGTAATTAATACAAAATAAAACAAATGTGATACATTTTTTTTACAAAATATCAAGATCCACCAAAAACAGATAGTGCATGAATACATTCACCAGTGGATATCTACATCTAAGAAAAAATTGACATTCGCCAGACATTTTGTTGAAGGTCACATTCACCTTACTATTATACATTAAGATTAATTGGATTTTTTTTTTAAATATAAATATAATCTTTATTTTAAATGTTTGGAATGATTATTACTCGGGGTACATATACTAATTCATGCTGTGCATGATAATTATTTACTAAATAAATAAACGAGTTCCGTGTGTTAACCAAACTTTGTTAGGAAATTGTATGTATATAGATGTGGTTTCATTGTAAAATATTTATTTAAAAAAAGTTAAATAAGATTTTAATAATATAACTCGTACACCAAATTGTGAATCCACTTGGGTAAATACCTCCAACGTAAATATTTAAATAATTCTGATAGAACTATTAAAGTGAGAGTACACAAACTTAACGTTATAGTCGTTTAGATAGTATATTTCATAAACTAAATTTACGTGACCAAAACTACATCATTCATGTTTTTTTGACTATGTTTTGGATTCGTATAATCATATATGTACTGTTAAATCATTTAAAGCAGTGTTTCACAACCTTTTTTAAGTTACTACCCTCTGAAGTAGAAATCAATTTTTTGACTCCCCTCTCCTCTTATGTTATAATTCTAGAATTAAGGGTATGGGAAGAAAAATAGGAAAGGAGTTAATGATTTATAAAATTCAAAAAAAAATTTTAATGATCTAATAACTCATGTTTTTATTTGTAGTTCTAGTAAATTCATTAAATTATACATGAAGGGTGATATTTCAAAGTGTACTAGCTATTGCCAAAAAATAAAAATAAATGAGTTATACATCAAAACATATAGAAAAAATGGCGGAGAATCGCTTATTATATAGCTATCTATTATTATAACATTATCTACCTAGATAGCTATTATTTGCATTTTAGTTTTCATTAAGGACTTAGGGTACTATTATTAATGAGCTTTAATTTTTTTTTTCGTTTTGTTTTGTTGACTTTATTTTGTTGAAACACACTAAACAGATTTTAGGTATCTATTCGTTAAATTAATAGATTTTTATAATATTTTAGTAATTATTATCATTGTACTATTAATAATGAGGCTAAACTTATTTTTTTGTATTTTTATTTTTTGTCTTTACAACACATATTGTTCAAACAAATAAAAAAATATAATAAACAGATATAGATAATATCCACTTGTTAAAAATTATTTTTTTATTTTAAAAAATTGTACTTATGTTCCTTTTGGCTTTTATTATGAATAATGATGCTAAACTTATAACTTTATTTTGAGCATAAGATTTGATTTCATAACTTGAAACTTCAGGAAACTTGAAATACATTTTGGAAAAATGTTGTTCGATATTATTAAAATTCTGCGATTACGTTAAAATTTACTATTGGAAATAGTTCACTATGGAGCAATCAACGTTTTAAATTCTCGATTTAAGTGGACAAATAATATATTCAAAGACATTTGGGCATTAAAAATATATCAAATATATTTATCTTAATTATTGATGACATTTTTATTTTTTTTTCCACTGTTTGATAACAGTTTACAATAGAAAATCATGTTTCTTGAACAGTATATGAAAATTGGCAATAGAACATTTTGGAATGAACAAAAAAAACTTAATTCTGTTATCGATTTATAATCGTATACCTTATAATTAGTTTGTTTTAAAAAAATATTGCTAGGCTTATTTTTTTTTGTAGACTTGAATTTTGATTGAATAAAAAAATAATAGTATTAACTCATCACCAATTCTATGGGTTCTCTCCGATTTAATTGGATTTAACCTACTGGATATCATTTAATTTAATTGTAAAAAGTAACAACGTTAATGAAAACCAATACACATGCACGGATCGAATCATACTAAGCACAAAAAGGTTGGTTAAGACAATAAGGTATAATAAAATATAATGTGCACTCACAATCGCCGAAATAATATAGATAATAAATTTGAAAACAATCAAAGATAAGTAGTTATTGTGCAATGCTCAACATATAGTACCCATTGGTGAGTGATGACTGATTGTTTATTTTATAGATTATCAAGTATGTATTATTTTATGTACAATGTGAACAAGCTTGCCGGCCCTCTTTTACCCAAAACATATTCTCCGACCTTCTACCCTCAAATAAAGTTCGCTGCCACACTGTTCTCCTCTACCACCCCCGTAGAGAAGACTGATTTAAAGTGTTCGATGTGAAAACCAAAAGTGTTGGTCGTTGTATTCTCCGAAAACAGATTCGAGATTTATTTACAACACAGCAACAGGTATAAACAAACATCTAAATGCCCAGGTGTACTTAGGTGGTATTTATTTAATTGGAATTGTTTCAACTATTCCTGTAGAGCAAACAAAAGTTGTTTTAATTCTATTTGCGTGTTCTAGTTGAAAATGTAGGACTTAACTGCACTTCATTTGAGTGCCATGTATACAAGTGCCAATAGAACTATAATATAAGAAATAGGCCCACTCGAAAACGAATCAACAACATATTTTCTATAGGATAAGTATTCTTATAGGTAAGCTACCTATTACAATTTGAAAAAAAAAAATAGGAATAATTAGAAATTGTTCAACTTACAAACTAAATGTTGATAAGTTTAAATAATAAATATCTAGACAGTTTGTGTAATTCAATACTGTTAAAAAAATGTCAATACTATTTGTAAAAATAAGTCATCATCTGATATGAATCTGAAATTCAATACATTCCATTTTCTTAAGATCTTGCTGTACAAACTTGTAACTTATGATTATCCGAAGCATGAAGCAATAACATAATATAAAAATAACTGATGTGTCAAATTGAATGACAACACAGATTTTCAAAAGTATTTTGTCCTGTCAATATTTACTTTTACAAATGTTACTCTTACTTGAATTGAATTGCATTAGAAATTCATAATCGTTTTGTATGTATTTCAGAATAAAAACGACATTATTTAAAATTAATAACAAATAAAATAAAGTTTAAATTTAATCACTTATACACAAAACTACGAGTCTATGATAACTTTTTTTAAAAATATTACAGTACAATTTGAGAAAAACTTTATTCATCAAGCATAATATTATGTATTCAAAAATGAAACTAACTCAATTTAGTTAATATTTGTCACGTAATAGAAATATATATAAAAAACTTAATAAAACCTTTTCAAGCATTGAAATTAATTAACTTTAATTAGAATAGTTAAGTTTTTATAATTAAATGTTCCCGTTTAAAATACTATCAAATTTACACACAATAAAATACGTATATTCAAAATTTTAAATTGTACTTAAAATCTAAATACAACTGTATTCAGTTTAAAATATTGTAGAATAATAATTTATTGTTTATATTTTAGTAATGTTAAATTTAATTTAAAGCTTATTATTAATTCTAGTAAAATATTCCTATAACACAATAAATTCTATTATATTGTATTTTCGGAATCGGAAGAATGTTGTTTTAAACAGAATAAATATCTATTAGATAATTATATATAACTGGTATTGGCTTGGGTACCTACGTAGTATTGACAAAAGTTTTATGAGATAATACCATCAACCAATTTCTATAAAGTAATTGGAAAAAAAACATTGTAGATTAAAGATAATTATGAATATAGTATATAATTTGAAAATTTTTAAAATTATTTATTAAATGTAATATAGTTATATATTATTATATTATGTGAATAAATGAGTAGTTCTACGAACGTTATTGTATGACCTTGTCAGTGTTCTGGTGACCTATCTTTTTCATCCATGAAGTTATTATAAGTAAATCTTAAAGCTACTCCGATTTCCAAAAACTCAACGATTCAGACTATATTTCACCGACAACATATAATATCTTATACCGTCATAATTCAATCTTCACCCGAAATTCTTTTTGATGAATAATTATTATATTATAATATTAATGTTAGTCATAATTTACTCGATTTTAAAAATAATAATAATTTATTATGTTCTTTAAAAACCATCACAAAATACATATTTGTATTAAATACAATCAACATATTTGAAGTAGCAAGTTTGTATAAGTGTATGAGAAAAAGGTCAAAGATAAAAGCTTAAAAAAGGTTTTAAAACGATTGTTTTAAATTCGCCTGGGATTTGAGACACAATGAAATCAAACGTATTATAAAACAATGTAATCCATGATACAAGCACGACGGATCACTTGATACATTTAATGATTCATTTGTTGAAATAAACAAATATCAGGGATTTTAAATTCATTTATATATATTAGCTAATGAATTAGTTACATTCGGAGTTCAGAGTCCAGATTTTATACTGTGAATTCGACAAGCAGGGCTGGACCAATTAAATGAATCAAATTAAAAAATACAACTCATCTTGATTAATTTTGGGACCGATTTACTATTTTATACCAAATTATAAACGTGATAATTCTCTTTGTAGATCGAACTCGTGAGCATAACAATTATAATATTATACCTATTGAGACGGGTTTGCCCAAATTTTCAGAACGGATGTGATTATACGAATTGTTTCACCACTGAACGGCACTTGTTCGTAAACAATGACGCAAAAACTGTTTTTATAGACCAATATTCGCAACCAAAATTACTTCACGTTGCACATCGGCCACATTACCGTACAATGCATAAAATATTATAATGCACATTTCATGAATATTCTGATAAATACATTCATATGAAATTGTGTAAAATAATTTAATGATACTCGTGAAATTATCGAAAGTGAATGACGCGAAATTGTTATATTAAACGCTTTTAAGTTTTGGTAATATCTCTCGACAAACGCATTTGTGGCTTCAACCCCTATTACTGCCACCCGAGATACATCATTAATAATCAGCTTATTTAATTAATGTATACAACTGAGTTTGACTTGCCATTTTCTGATAACTAAATAAAATAGATTCTTTCCTCAATCTTCAAGGCGAAAACTGTTCTAGTTAACCGTATTTGAGTCTACGTGACTAGTATAATATATAATAATATATTTGATGAAAAAACTTCAACACCAAGAGGGACATATCCAAAAAAAGAAAAAAGAAATACCTTTTGTTCTACCTATTCAAAAATAATAATTTTATGCACAAGACACGTCATGATCAAATTTCAATTATTTATATTTGATTCATATTAATTTCTTTGAGAAAGCAGTTGTTTAAAATCTGGTTTCATAATTTGAGAACACATCTTCAAATTCTTCAAAAGATTTTTTGTACTACCTACTTATGGAGTATTCTGGGAGGATACAAACGAATATGTATGAAATGAGAATTCCCCTTATCAATTGTAAATTATTTAGTGGATCATTTTTTAGAATATGTTGTCGAGTAGTTTTTGAATTATTTAACTTTGTGTACTAAGGATAGATTCATGAAATAGGGTTTGAAAGATATGAGGGCCACGGTGATGTGTACATTTTAGTAATATAAATATTTATTCATAATTTTGGTTTGTAAAAATGGTGCATGTATAACAATAGACACTAGATCAAAAATAGTATCAATTCTATAATTTTTTGAAATCATTTTGAAGGACATTTATTCTTAGAGTAAATAGTTTTATAACTGAGAAACTACTCGTTCAAATTTTTAGTCATGTAGGTACACCAACATTTAAAAAAAAGATTATCCACTATGTAATTTACAGTAAAAAAATGATTTCTCGTTGGAAAAGCAGAAGTTTTTATCGCCACAGCAGTACAACAAATCTTAATAATTTTAAAATAATTTGGTTATTAGTAATTTTAAAAATTCTAAAAATCAGAATTTGAATAAATTCATTATTTAAAGGAAAAATAGAGGTTATCATGCTTGGAAGACATTGGATATTTATCATTTAAGAGGTATATTTTTAAAACTATTTAAAACATTGTTATTATTAATTTTATATGTTTATATCGTGTTACTCTATATGACTACATAATATTATTATGCAGGGTAGACCACAAACATAGGCCAAATATATATACATATACATAACTCTGAATAAACATTTAGGAGTTTAATGCTATAACTGTAAGAAGAAATCCATGTAAATAAACATAGGTAATACAGATATAATGGTACACGAGCATACATAGTATACCGATATTTATTTATGATTAGTAATTCGATTCTTTCAACTAATGACTACTGCAATGGCGAGATTAAGTTTCAATCGGAAATGAGGCAGGAATAGAAAAAAAATCATTTAAATTTTTATTAATGGAATTAACTTTGGTCTTTAAATGATGTCGTGCATGCGTAATTCGAGTGTAAAATTTCAAGGTATGTGAACGAACGCCACTCAGTGAGCATACTGTAATAGAATTACAAAATTGAAATGGTAAAATGTATTGGAAGACTTAACCTATGTTTTGGTATTAGATTTTCGAAAACCCAATGTAAAAGTTACTCAGAAATATTATATCTTTTAAAGTGATTTTATCACGTTTATTGAAGATCACCGCTTTAGTTCATAAAAACAAATTTAAAAAATAATTGTATAAGTATTCGAAAATGGATGTGGCTCTGAAAAATTATTGTAAATTATATTATACTTTGTATATGTATTTTTGACATTATACGTATTAGTTTCCTTAAAAAAATAAAACCTTAAACATTAATATCACGTATTACTATAAAACACCGTACCTAAATGGCAATTTTAGTATTATTTTTAAGTGTGAACTCGGGTTAACATAAAACAAGTTTGTGGCAACCTCTTTACAAATCGTTTATTGAATACAAATAACCGTACAGTTTGCGAATACCTTATTTTTTGTAAATTTCCACTTATAATCAAAAAACTTTACGGAACTTTACTTAAAACATATATAATGAAATCAGTACTTTAATTGGAAAAAGAATAAAAAGGAAAATTCAAGAATATAAAAGAATTTGATTAAACGAAGATTTAAATTTTTTATTTATTAGGATATAATTATGAGAGATACCATCAAATCAGTCTCCGATTCAATAATTCTGAGTGAAATAATTGCAAAAATCAGTATATACCTCGGAATTTTCAATTTATTTTAATATAGTTTACCAAACCAAGTGATACTAAATAGTCGATTGAAATAAAATAATATCATGTAAAATACACAACTGTAGGTATACAATTATTGTCTGACGGGTTCGGGTGGCAGTATTGTGCTAAACAGTTCCCACCCATTCCCAGTTTCAAAAGGGGGGGAGAAAAAAAAAAGGTATACAATTATTGTAATCATCGTATTATTTCACACGAATTACTAAAATTAATTTTTGATACGTTGATTTCTTACGATTTTTTCAATTTTTAGACGCGGAGCCTGTTAAAGCTATAGTTTTTGCTAAACGTTTGCAGCGAACAGTATATATTTTAATTATATGATAAACGGATGCTCTACTTCTCCCTGTGCATTGTTTTTACTTTTGAAGTTTTCAGTATTATTTTTAACAAACATAACATAATAATATAAAAAATGTATTCTACTCTTTACATGCAATAAAGAGTAGGTATAATATATTATAATATTCTCTACATTTCCACAGTAGACATATTACTATTAATCTTAGCTCAGGAACCTCTTTAGAGATCGTATATTGGACACAAATAATAACCTTAGAGTTTTTGTAGACGACATTTTTGTAAATTCTCACTTGTAATGGGAAATTTTTACAGAAATCTATAAAGATATATACACTGTAATCATCATAGCTAGGCTCATGGAATTCCGATTTATTTTAATGTAATTTGTCAAACCAAGTTATATAAAATAGTCGATAGACGTAAACATATAATTAATTGGTATAAATATTTGATTAATTATTTTTAATTTTAAAAACTTAAATTTCAGACACTTCTTGTTACCACTTTACGTATAGGTTTTGAACTCAATATTTTCAATAGTGTGATAAACGTGCACTGCAGCATTCTGTGCATTGTCTTTGCTTTTAAATTTAACAATATTACTTTCAACTGACATAATAATATATAGTAGGAGTACACTTTAAATGCAATTAATTAGATGAATCTAAAGATCTATATCATTATCAGTATATTATATTATCTACATTTGCGCAGTATAGATGTTTCACTCTTAGCTCCATTTATTTCTCGATTTTCTGGGTATTAATGACGTTTCATCTTTGTCATCTCTTTGACAATACTCAGCTATATTTCATGTTCTAGTTTAAAATGAAAAAAAGTTACAGTAAAGCCTATATACTTTGCAGAGTTTACATTTTAAATGTATTGCCGTCGATCTATATATTATGCTCTCTGATAAATCACAAAATTGTAAGTTACGCCTTAGTTAGGTATATATACCTATACTCACGCAGACGCCAATATTGTAGTTATTGTGTCGTTATAGTTGAACATAATATGATACGCGTCGTCACATTGTCGAATTTTAAACGAAGCTTTCTAAATTGTTTTCAAAAATCGTCGGAACGAAATGAGATTTTCACCGACGTATACGTTCATAGTAATCAACCCCATTCGCCAGAGGTATCGGTTTTTCGGGATTGTTTATTATTGTTTCCGTGACACTTACCTCGTGCGTGGTGAACTTCACGCTGTCGATTTAACTTAAAAGCGCATTTTATTTTTGTTTTTATTTTTTTGTTTGCTCAAGGGATAACACGCGCATTTAAAACTCGTTAAGAAAACAAACCGTGCTTCTAAGTACACGGTGTAATCGAGTACTTTTAAAATGGCTACTTGTAGCGATCAATATTTTCGTAGATAAAGACTTAAAGAAATATTTCAGTAAATCAAGCGTTTATACAATACAAATATGGCACATTTATTATGCAATGTTAAATACAATTTTAATATGATACTGCGTGTAATTCCTTACTTTTCTTAGGTCTAAAGTTATGAAAAAAAGACGAAATGATAAGGCGAATAGTTTTTTAAAAAAAAACTTTAGTTTCAAAAAGGGAACACCATTTTTCGGATCATTAAATGCAACATGTGATCAAATACATCAACTGCAGTTTCACACGCCATTAACCAGTCAATTCGCTTTATGAAACTTCATCAATTATTAGAATGTCGTATTATATAAGTGTAGCTATCGTGGATTGTACCACCGAAATATCTAAGTTTAGATTATGGACTATGGTCATAGATATATACAATTAACTAGATAGCTAGCTGATTATGTTTGACGTGATGTATGGTTAAGAAACCGAAAGCCATATACGTGAAAGTCAATGTTTTATTTGTTATCACTTTATCAATTCGAATTTATAACCATATTTTTATTGTGTGATGTATATAAACTACTTATATCTTTGTGGCTAAATCCAAATACTTTAATGTTTTCAATCAATAATTAATATCAAAAATTGATTTAACGGATTTTAAGTACTTAATTAAAAATGACAACTACCTGTTCAGCTCATCGCTGTACAAATCGAAACACAGATTGAATCTACTTTGGGTGGTCGACCCAGTTTTCACAATACTTTTCCCAATGTGTTCTCTTACCAAATAAAATTTATAATAATATTTATTGTAGGTAAATACTAAACATCACTGTGTGTGAGTATTATTTTGTTCTAGTTTTATTTACCTGGTTATATTTATTTAATCTCTTTTCCATGGTTCATACACTTACCTAATATATTTTATACTATTTTTTTTAAAAATAAATTTGCATAATAAATTTTTTATTATTGAACTAAAGCCCGGAAACTATGGCCATTAGCTATATGTAGGGGTAACGGTTGGTTAGAACACGTATGTATGTGTGGCAAAGATTTTGTTGCTAGGAATCCCTGGTTGTCACCCATCCGGAAGTTTGGAATAACGGCCAGTAAGTACACTCAAAGCGTTTCCGCAGATTGAGTGTACGACCGCACCTCACCAAGCAAGGTATATAATATTAAATATTATTTAATTACATCTATTTGTTACACGTACTGAACAATTTTATTTTATATTTTATAATTTTATAATGAATTACCAACAATAAATGTATATTATATTAAGTGATAAGAAATGATAACAACAATTAATGTAAAAATTGACTTCCACGCAAACAGGGTTGACTTTCGACTGTTTTGCTAGTTACCTATCTAGTTGATTGTACATATCTGTGACTGTGGTTATAATTATAGATAAATCCAGAGAATAAAATATATAAAAATATTAAATTGGTTATTGGTACTACTGGCTACTACATAAATAGAATAAGTACTTCGGACGTGTATTAATAACCTATTTTTATCTATTGAGAAGTTATTAAAATGTTTAATACATTACAAGAATTTTTTTTTTATCTACTTTAAATACTATTTTTTAAAAGGTTAATATTAGGTACAACTATAGCTCAACAATTATATTATTCAAACTATTGTTCCACAAGTATTTATTTTAAACCACAGGTTACCTAGGCACTTATGATGGCAACTACGAAAAAAGACTTCAGTACTTAATATTGTTAAATGAGGTTAGTTAAATATAGTGCTAAACTAAATAGCTATACTTGTAGTAAGATCAAACAATAGAAAAAGTACTTCTTAATCCCCTCCCCTCCCCTCCAAGTAAATTTAATTTAAGTAACACCTATGTTTACGATGTAACAGTAAACAAATATTTACGGTTCTACTATTTTATTTTTAGTATTTCAATATATGCTAGAATAACAACCGATATTTCACTAAGAAGACGTGTCTGTAATAAATAAGTATTTTAATCATCCATTGATTGGCATTGTTTTTCTCCCATTATTATACATTTTGCATACAATAGTAAGGTCGAGATCATAATTAAATATTTAATTGTGAAAACTAGACATCAATGCAACACTAATAAATGCATAGTGTAAAATATTACGGAAGTAAAGTAAAACAAATGTGTAGATGAATCATCGATTCAAAAATCATAATTTACCTTAAAATATGGATCATTAACGAATAGATTATTCATAATACAAATGTATATACATCTGAATGACTATAATTAGTTACCAAGTACCAATCGCGGAAACGTAATGATATTAATTATGTTCAATGCTCATTGTACACATGCACAATTTATTATTTTTGTATTCTTTCTTTCGTACAAATACATAATACCTACCTAATCGAATACGCGATACGAAACTCACTATGACATAAAAAAAACTGTTGATTTTAAGTTGAAAATATATCAAATTCAATGATACCGAGTGTACATTATTTAACGTTGCTAATACCTACGTACAAAATAAATATTTAATCTTTTAACTGGAACACTGAGATTAGCTAGTTTTTAGTCAAGAAAAAACCATGCTGTTTTGTTCGGTTTTTGGTTTAAGTAATTGTTCAAAGTTTAGTAGAAATTATGTATAAACACGCGTTCCATAAAGCATAAATACAGTATTTAACACGCTGGTGGCAACAACATTAATATAATATATATATATATACATACAAAGTGATTCACCTAGCATACTCTCTACCATTTTTTAATTTAATATTGCATTTTGGAGTTTTTAAATATACTTAATTACCATATTTTTTAATTCTCAAGATTTTCTTCACTACTTGGGCGCAGTACTCTGACTACTTCAAAATCAAAAGTTTGAATGATTTGCAATGCACCAATTAAAATATTAATTATACTGTGAATAAAAGTCCTTAAAAATTGTTTTACCAAAAAATAAAATCGATGTGATATTGTATACTTATTTAGACCATTTTTACAAATTAAAAAGTCTATACATATATGAATTTTAAATGTTCAAATCACCAAGCCCTCACATCTTTCAACTCCAATATCATGTACCTATTATCCCTAGTACACTGAGTTGAGAAACTCAAAAACTACTCGATTGCGATACATCAACATTTTCAGAAAAATTATCCTTTAAATTATTTACACTTGAATAGGTAGGTCAATAAATAAAAAAAAAAATAAAAGTTTATATCTCCACAACTCTATAATAGTAGCAAAAGAAATATCAAACTTATAAAACTATTATGACCTCTAAGTATGATTCAAAAATCGGATTGTATTAAAGGACAACACCCGATCAGGAATCCAATAATTCACAATAATATTATTATAATCGTGCGCCATATAACATTATGTTAATATAGGCATAAAGTATCCATATTTGCCACCAGCGGTCGCAAGAAAGGCCACAGTAACTGTCGAACAATGTTCTAGACCCATTATTTCTTTAATTTTGAAAAATTTACTACATAATACCATGGATACTAATAACAAAGTTTTTTTTATTTCCATATAATACATTTTTTAGTGAAAGCAAATCGTTGTGATTTAGCATTATTAATTTCATGTGTTTACGGCTCGTATGTAATACACAATAGTATAATAAATTCGTTGCGCATTAATGTTATGATATTATATTATTTATTATAGGTACGCTTGAAACTGTGAAATGAATTTCTATTTAGATTTAAGTAGCAGTAACTATGCGCGCAGACCATTTATAAGTTTTTATATTTATTATTAATGTATTAATTTATTAGTATAATAATACGCTGTTTAACCAAAAGGGCTATTTGGTACTATTTATTTTTTTTAATTATTTTCGACCACGATTTTCATTTGCGACCTTGTCGTATCTCAAATATTTCAGATCAGACAGCTGCGTTATTATTATTATTGCATTGACGAGCCTTATATTAATTTTATTTATCCAGACGGGTACTTACATAATTATTATTTTTATCTGTTGAGCCAGAAGTTTTTTTTATATATACATATATATATATTTGTTGAACCAAAAGGGTCTTTGTGCCAATGCATTATTTAACTATTGGACCGGGCCACATGGCTCAAAATACATAGTCACTGTAAATTATATTATAATAATGTATATATCGACCATTAATTGCAATACTCGTATTTTATATTTTTTTTTTTTTATGGTTATCAGCTATCACTTATAATTATTTATTGTATTACCCATTTTTTATTTTATTGTTACCAAAATGTCAGCTGTGTTTTAAATCACAATATACACATTTAAGCTCACTGCACCAACACACAATACTTACAAATCCGTAGCGCAGCGCATCGGTATTTTCCTGGCAAACCCGACCATTATTGAGCTACTCACACTTCTATACACAATTCACTCCATAAAAGGTACACATAAATACAGTCGGGTCGGCGAATAGTGGTGCGTGTGAGTTGTTCTGGGTATAACTGTCCGTAACACCGTCCTCGTGTATCGTAATAGTGCGGGACTTACGGGAAATAGAAATCCTTGCACCAGCTGTATAAAAAACTACCCAACAAAATAACATTACTTTTTTTTTAGAAATTTTCATAGGTATTTATCATCTGATATCGTCATAGCATCGCTTAGCGTGATTTGTAAATGTAATAGAAAACAAATAATACCGGTCTAGAAGATTTGGATTACTAACTGATGCGAGTAACATCGAATTCGACATTTGCTTTTATTACATTAATATAAACTATGGCTGCGGACAAATTCTAACAAGTCAAGTTATCAATTTTTCTTGGCTGCATAGAGCATAGAATATCGAATTCGTATGTTTATTGTGTCCCACTATCTGTTTTCATAGTAATAAAAACAATCTCAATTATAAATTAATCTTAAACAATTTAAATTACTGATCTGAAATAAAAACTAGAGAACTGAACTCAAATATGAAATAAGATCAAAAAGAAAACTTTGTAGAATCTTCACTCCCCTAAACAACTTAATACTGTCAAAATTATTTTTCTATAAATATTCACCATGCATTATACAATTAACATTTTTGTAAGTTGATTTTGGTAATTTTCATACTTTTGATTCAAGCACTTTCGTTGTTGGAAAGTGTCTCCAAAACCCTCACATAATAACAAAAATACATAATTCCGAATTGCTTTTCTTTTTTCTATTCGACATGTAATTAGTTTGTATTTGCATGATAATTACATGCATAATGTTTAGGTCATCCCACAGCGCTCAAAAATACAAAAAAGAAAATACAAATAATAATGTAATCATAGTAGTGTATAACACAAAATATTTAAAATAATTATTAAAAGAAATATTTTTATGCAAAATCACCTATTTACATATATTTTACTAACAATTTCGAATTAAGTGAAATGCAATCTGCACACATTTTTCACATTATTTTACAACAGAAGTTTTTTCGTAGACAAAATTAATACGTTTACATCACCTAATAATTTATTCGTATCGTTACGCATCTTAACTATGGTTCTAATCTATGTAAGTAACTATATTAAAAACTATTTGACCTTATATAGCTAAATTTAGTTGAAACATGTGACCAATATTAAATTCTTGGTCTTTAATAAAATAAAGTGGTTGTTCCCAATGAGAACAATTGAATTTGAAATGAATCAGTTTGAACATTTTTAAATGGTCTCGATGAACAAAATATATAAATAAAAGATTATTTTAAAAATCTCATAATTTAATAAAATTAAATTGTTTTTGTAATGTACAAGCAAAATAAAAAAAACAGATAAATCCTCTTACTATATAGTCGGTCGTTGTCAATCTTCTTGGATTAAACATTTGAACAAAAACAAAGTATTCGTTTTCTTTTTTGTTTTCCGGTGAAAATATTAAAAACTATATTATTTTGATACATAAAAAAAACACCTTTCATAAATTAACTTATTCGTCAAAACATTTTACACGTAACTTAGAATGAATTTTTTGATGCTAAAACCTTTCATACCTAAACTAAACTATTTTACATAGTATTATTATGCACATTTTTTTCATTGGCATTCCCAATATAATATATCTACTATAGCCAGTAAATTTAAATGATAGTTTCATATTTAATATGCAGCTGTAATTGAAAACTTCTAACCATGTTATAAATAATACTATAATAGGGGGGGGGGGCTAGTCGTGTATTAAAAAAAACAATAATTATGTAGAAGCGATTGACACACATGGGGTACCTGATAACTATTTTCTGTATGCAAGTGATTTTATAATTATTTTTCAAACATATGTTCTCAGTTGTACTGTTTATTATGAAACGTAGACAACAAAAACACGAAACCTCATTCATCGTGACCAGAAAAACGCACCTATCAAACCTAAAAAGTGTGTGCCAGAGACGTTTTCATATGAATACGTTTGATGGAAATATACAATCACACTTTATCCAAAGTAGACCTACATACCTAGAACCATAATAATATGTCAATTTTATTTTATCGAGAATCCCATAATTACGTAACTAAATTGACATAACCTACATCAACGTAGATTAATAGTGTGCAATAATTCTACAACGATTTTAGTATCAATATAATATGAATGATAAAATATTGAACTTGTGGTACACTTATATTGTATAGCTATTATATTAATTAATAATCACAATAAGACGACAAACTTAGAGTTAAAATGACAATCTTAAAATAGTTCTGAAAATTATAAATTAGATAATGCTCGCAAACTAAACCAAACTAGATATAATATAAAACCGTATATTGATTCAATTTAATTTGGGAAAAAAATTAACCTGATACATTTTTAAATGTGATAGAAAACCAAAAACATTGTGTAAGACATAATGTGTGTGGTCTTTAATTTAATTTTAAAATAAATACGATTACCAAAAACACTTTTAAGATTATATTTGCTACCCGTTTACCTGATACCACACACTTCAAAGGAAAAAATATACTAAATATACCTAAGCCTTTTAGAAGATGACCACAAGTAATTTGTTTCATAAATAATGATATAATGTCCACACAGGCTACGGTAGAGTCAGGTTTAATGTTTGTCGCTTGTCTCATTTTGGTCATCTTAGTGGCGAATAGAAGTTTAATTTTGCTATTGTATAACGTACATGTATACATTTCAAATCAACTCATTAAAAAAATGACTCCGACTGGCTTAACTAGGATAGGATCTGCACGCCGACGGTGATTCTTTTAGTATTTTTTTTTTACAGTAATGTAGGTCATGTGCTTAAAAACACTACCATGAGCATAAAAACATTACCTCTTAAAAGTACCATTCAAATTAGATTTTCTATCCGAATTAAGATGATAAACGAAACTTTAGTTACTCTCCTTATTGTCCTAAAAAAATGTTGTTCTTACTTATAGAAAGTAAACCTAATTCTAAAATCAATACACCCTCACGTTGAGTGTTGCTGGGAGCAAAAGTAAAGGACATATTTAGGTAATACATACACAAACTGAAATAGTTTGTAAACTGAAAACGATGTAAGAAATACTATAATTTTGATTTAAATAGGTAAACCGTTGGCGTTTTCTGGAACTTTACTCTTAGTAAATATCAGGTCAGGATAGAATCAACAACTGTAAAACGACCCATAATACATATGGTTTTATTAGACACCCTATAAGACACATTAATTACGCCATTATAAATTGTTCATACTACATCTAAATTCTACAATGTACCTCACTTGAAAATAAACTCAGTGGCGTAGTCTAACAATGATTATCACATATATTTTGTGTGAAAAATGTTAAATGTATTATAAACATGAAGGCAGAGAACTAAAAGTTGCTGAGCGAAACAAAAAAAATTATGGTATAGGTAATCATTCACATCTTAAAACTGTTAAATGTAAAATAACGCATTTATTTAAGAGCACGAAATTATAATTTGTATCGAAAAAAATCATTTAATTTGTTATGATCTCTGTATAAAATTTCCTCGTTTATGAAACTTATACAATTGATAATAATATAATCAATGCTTAAACTATATCATACAAACCACATAAAAATGAAGAAGCATCAAGCCCTCAAAGTTCAACTAGATAAAATAGTAAATATTTCTGATGTGCTACAAAAAATAAAATAATAAATCAGTATGATAATATGCTGGATTACATACAAATGACTGAAATTAGAAGCTTTTGAACAACCACCAAATCATAAGTTTTTTCTAATGAAAATCAATTTAAATTATATTTATGAAACATTTATTCCTTTTCGACTAGACTAAAGAACATTCGATCTATGTATTTTTATTTTTTACTGTACCTTAACTGGTACTTGTAAAACTATGAACTTATGTGCATAGATATATAAAGATACACACACAAAATGGTTTTGTCTCTTACAGCCGTCGTTAAATACCATATACGAGTACTTAAATAGTAAACTAACGAAAACGTTCAAACAATTTTAGTTATAGACGATTGATTGCATTTATTTATGGTACATCATATATCATTTAGAAAATTTGAAAGGATATACACCGAATTATGTGATGAGATAAAAAATATGAGGTTAATATACAGTGTACATATTTTGGTACATGCAATGCAATTTTAGCTAAAATCTTGTATAAAGTTATAATAATAATATTTTTTTTAAAAATGAGGGGCTCACGAACAAATTAAATTGTAAATAATTTTGGTTTATTATAATTACGTATTTATTTATTAATTGGACGATCAGTAATGCAATGTTCTCGTGCATATTTATCAATGTTTATTCGTAAAAAAAATATAATAATAATAATATGTAACAATGGACGTGTTTGTATTCCCCCTAAATGGAACACTCACGATGCACTTGAAGATATACCTAGACATCTAAATGTCAGCTATTCTGGGGGCTGGGAAGTGTGAATTGTGTATAAACGTTTTCAGCATTATATACCTAGTGCACACAATATAAAATATTGAATATACACGAGAAAACGCAAACACGAAATATGAAATAAAAAATAGCGTGCGTGTTTACAGCAACGCACGAAATAAATGTACATTACGTTTTTTGGCATAACAAAAATAAATAAATGAAAAAGAAGATTTTTAAAGCGATTTTAAACGAAATCAAAGAATACTATTTTGATATTAATATTGCATTATGATTGTATACAGTCAAAAAGTAAAAATGTATGGAAAATATAATATAGTGGGTAAACATGTAGGTACAACACTATAGTGCACAGCAAACATATCATGTGATAAAAACAAAATCATAAATAAATAAACAAACGAGTATAGTTGTATTGAAAAAATCCAATGATTCCTGCTGAATATGTGCAAATAATATTCTTTCCGAGAACTTGAACTTGATTTTGGAACTGCCGTTTCGTATATTTTTTTAAATTAATTACATTATTATTATCTTATAGAACTACGGTCGCTTGTTTATAGTTGAGTTAAAAATAAATGATTTTGAATAAACAGCTATAAAAAGTTTTACTTCTGTATCTTATATTATTTTGTACTAATGTACACTTAATAAACAGAATAGTCTTTGTTATAATTTAATTACCTAGTTAATGAGGATCTTGAGAAAAGCATTACAGGAAAAATGTACCTATATCAGAAGGCTATCCGTTAAAACTTTAAAATAAACTGCATTCAAGTAATAAATTTGAAACATAAGCTGTCAACAATTTATCGTATCTGACTGTAAAAATACTAAAAATGTTTTGGAGTGCGTTTTTAGAATAGTTATTTTGTACTAGACATTATTATTATTGGGTTACTGGAATTGTTTGAACTAAAATAATTATATGGATTACTATAATTTATCAACAAAATATACTTGAAATGAAAATTATAATATTTTTCTTCCTACAATATAGGTACCTATCTATCTGTAATTTAATTTGATTGTAATTAATATAGCGTTTTATTTTTGCAACCACAGAATTAATGAATAATTTTATTCTACTTAAATTACATTTTATATGCAGTATAAAATATGTCTGAGATGTTTGAATTCCGTTTTTAATTAATTTTCCAATACACTTTTTGAAATAATATTTGATGTTCATTTAACTTTTAAAATCTTAACCTACAAAGGTGTGTAATAACGAAAAAAATCGTTCAGCCCTTTACCAAGACTCTACCAAGACATCTGGTAACTAGATAAGAAGCATCACAATATTCACAATTAAGATAATCTACTTATCATTTAATTGGTTCTTTAACTCATAAAAAGTTAGGATATACAATACAATATGTATCTAATATATATATACATGATAATTATTTTTCGAATCAATCTTAAAACTTACCTGAGCACAAATCCTATGGCAACGGTAGTGTCAAGGCGGATTTTCTTATCAGTTGTTGCCACGCGGAAGTGTTTCTGTCACGCAATGTGTCGTTAAATCCAAGATTCGTCATCTCCGAGATCGTGTCACCAACAATAATAATATGTCATTTCTTTCTCCCATATATTATGGACACCTGTTACACAAGTTACAAACACTTGTTGTGAATTCAATAGTAATTTATTTAAATCCGGAACATATAACTATAACACAGTTTTAAAATTAGAAATATAACTGTACAATCACGTAGATATACAATATAGAGTGTACATTAGTGTTTGTTTGTACATTTGAATTCTGTTGAGTTTTCATTTTTGTTCAGAAAATATTTAGGTTTAGATAAAATACCTATAAGTACAACAAAAAAATGATTTTTTATTTTAAACTTGATTGATTGTAAAATTAATTGTATTAATATAGTAGCCAAAAAATTAGTGCTTTTATATATTATCATTATAAATATGAAACGAAACTAAGAGAAAACGTTGTTTAGTCGTAAGTCATTTTGTATAACCTTAAGGGACTAAAAACTATTAATTCAAATTTGTGCTTGTCGGTTAATCTTAATGATCCTTGCACAACCATATAACAGATAAATTACATTGTCTTGAGTTGGGTGACTCACATAATTTTTGTTAGTTTCGTAAAATTGTAAAGAAATATTTTTAATATACAGATACATTATAACACAAAGATCTTATCGAAACTTTCTTTAATTTAATTAAACCGAAAACTATAATATTATTTATATTAATATTACATTTAAATTACTGATCATTAATATTAAAATAAGAATATCATTTTAATACTTGTACCTATATTTAACAACATTTTTCCATTTTGGAATATTACTTATTTTTAAAAATACACCAAGAAATAAGATTCGATTTTAGGTTAAGCCATATCATAATAATATATTTGTTTCATTATCCAATGATAATCTTACATAAATATTTGTATTATTTACTCATCAGCAATTTCTCGGCGGAGAAATAATAATAATGTTTATTATTATTATTTTAGTTTATTATACAAAACGATTTTATAATAATTGTATATAGTTTACGTAGTCGTTGAGCTATATTGTTTTAAACAATGACATACCATATTTTATATTAAAAAAATGTTTATTTTCGTATATTAATATTTTAATATTAACTATTGTTTATAAATGAATCATTGTACCGTAGCACAACATATTTTGTGTATGTAATACCTATTATGTGTAGGTAAAGTAGAATTACGTACCCTAATTTCGGGTAAAGCAACAGAACAATATTTTCCTCAGGGTGTTACAAGAACTTACATTTCATCAATAGATAAAGGTTTAATTATTCAATTTTATTAAACGTAATTATTTCATGTTAAAATAGAAATATAATATTTAACAGCTACGTATACACTATGTACAACACCGAAAACACAGCACGTCACTAGTTTTACACCATTGGAACAAATTTATAATAATTATGATAAATCGAGATCAACACGTTTGTATTATTAAAGACTTGTCAACTGGTGACAAAATTATTACATGGATAACCTATATTAAAAATAAAAAAATAACAGAAAATAATCATTTTAAAATTAACAATTAATCTACGTAACTAATTGTATAACATTTTTTAAGAGACAGGTGATTTATTTATGAATAAAAATATTTCAATTGCGATAAAATTTTTCTGATATTTGTGAAATAGCATAGCTTTTAAGTAAGTTTGACATCAAACTTTTAAAAATTATGAATGAATACATAATGCTAAAATAAGATCTACCTCTATTATTATTACTCTACATTTCGTAGTATAGCTGTTGCACCATTAAAACAAAAATTTCTGAGCGATGCACAGTTTCAACAATTATTTTAATAATAACGAGTGCTTATATATTTACACAATTTTATTTTCTTATACATTTCTATTTTTTTCTCAAAATTTACGCTTAATAAATTTTGTTTTAATAACAACGTCTTTTAAGATTGATGCTAATTAATTTTAATAGTTTGATATTTATTTGAATCAATCTTAAATTAAATTTGACTTATACATTGAATGTAGCTAAACTACAAAAATTAATTTCTTTTGTGTACCTACAACAATTATTTTTAAAGCCAGTTGAAAAAATCAATTATAATTCTATAAAAAAAATACCTTTGAAGTATTGTTTGTTTTAAATATGACTGAAAAGTGAAAGTGAATACTTTAGAAGTATAATAATAAGTTTAATAAAATTGTGAAGTAACTAAATTGCTACATTATAACATCTCAAAATATTGTTATTTATTTATTAAATAATACATGTCATTTATAATAATTATCAAATAAAATAACTATTAAAATATTAAAACTAATGCTAAGACACCAATATTGGCTGAATATGATTTATGAACACTATCATTTAGTAGATTAGAACCTGAAGAAAATTAAACGGTGTTATAATTAAATATCCATTATTTGCTTCTTAATGTCTCCTACTATAATATGAAAAATTATAAAATATAACTAATATACGGAACACCATTAGGCTAGTAGAAGTAATTACTTTATTTTATTACAGCACTAATTTAAATTTATAATATACGAATTGTGTTATGCAATAGTCACGAAAATGCTGAGCATTTGCAAATATTATTATTAATTAAAAACTATACATATTTATATTTTGTAATTTTATAGACATTAAAGAATCAGCTTTATCTTAATGAGTTATTTATTGTTCAATCATTATTATTTATAATTAAAACTTTATTTTAGTTTCGCCCCCACAAAAAAAAATACCATGACGATTATGTATTATTTTCATTTTAATTTTCTATGTTTAAATATCTTTCAGATATGTTATTTATTATGATTTACGGTCCTTTCATGTGTAAAGTGAATAAATCGGAAATTACATTAAATAATTTAAATAGTATCTATCAAATTTTATCGAAATTACATCATTATCGTTATTATAATATACGATAATCACAAACCACCGAACAAGTTAATATATACAGTAACTATATTACTCACACTACACAAAAATCCAATATATATTCTAATTTATAATACACATTAATATTTAATATAAAATTATAATTTAATATTATGCTTGTCGAGTGCTATTAATATTTATAAAAAAAAAACATTGTCGGATTAAAATGATTTTGTAGTATTCACTTTAATATTGTATTTTTGTAATCTATCTATTTTTTAATCCATTCGTAAGAATAAAATGTTAAACATAATATTTTAATTAATAAGTAATAAGTAATAATACTTTAAATAATATAGAATACGTATACAGTATTTCATTAAATATTTTTGAGTTAAACATTTTCTTAACATTCAGTAAACATATGCTAGGTTGACGTAACTCAATTTCATATTGGTTTCATTCCATATTTTAGTTTCCACAAAGAAAATAAACTAAATGTGCTCAAAACCTAACAGATGTATATTTAATTTAATAATTTATTACTCAAACAACCGATTTGTTGTTTTTGAATATTTTTGAATAGTTTATAGTTCCGCAGCTTTATAAAATGATACGGATAGTGTTAAATATAATGTCATTATATTTGACTCAAAGCATTGTTCTCTTCACACAGTACACAAGTATATTTGTTCATTAGGAATAAATATGATTGTTTTAAATGGAATTTTCGGTAAAAACTTTTGTTAATCATATACCTACACATTATACGGCATTCTGTAGCAAAAGTTTCTATAATATTT
This sequence comes from Myzus persicae, assembly GCF_001856785.1. Classification (NCBI taxonomy): domain Eukaryota; kingdom Metazoa; phylum Arthropoda; class Insecta; order Hemiptera; family Aphididae; genus Myzus; species Myzus persicae. The sequence goes on from NW_019104444.1 coordinate 519,394, forward strand.
GAATATTTTATATACAAAACTAACTGAATGTTTGCTTTTATTTTAATTAAATAACTAAGATTATTCTAAGATTTAAGCTGGTTTTGCCTAAAAGTCAGATTTAAGTATGATAAATAAAGTTAATTACAATTTAAGTATGAGTACTTTTTGTTACGGCGCTTCAAAAAAACTTTTAAATTAGGTACTTGAGATATGTCATTATTGATCCATAATTTGTTTACAATTACAAAGTTACAAGATATCGATTTTAAATGAAATTTAATATTAAATAAAACATTTATTGTCTACAACACAGTAAGAATAAAATTGTTTTCTATTTATTTCCTGTCTTCTTATTTAACTACAGACATTTGTCTTAATTTTAAATTAACGTGTTTATAGTGTTTCTGGATGTGTTTTTCTTGAAAATATTGTACTCTGTTTTCAATAACCCGACTCGTGATTCACAATAAGGTTGGTTGTTCTGCATATTTTATCGTAATTAATGTACTCTTTATGTATAAGTCATCAACCCCAGAAGAATTAAAAAATAATCAAAAGTTAGGTATGTAGATAAGTGTCAAAATGTGATTCATCTCACTTATAAAATAGTATGTATGTCTTCTTTTGTACCTGTATATCTATTTCGAAAAAAACGAGGTAAAAGGGAAAATAAACAATCAAGTATTAGCTTTTATTAGAGTTATTTAAATTTATATTCGTTATACAGTTTTTAAATTGTATATAATTTTAATTTATGAAACAATAATAAAAAAATAATTGTTTTTATAAAAATAATATTATAGTTGATAGTTGATACTGCCATAAAACATAACAAAACACTAACAGATTAATTTACAATCGTTTTTACGAGAGTAGCCATATAATTAATAAAGTTTACTCAAATATCATTAGGTGTGTAAATTATTAGATAGTTCCATAAAAAAAAATAGTTATGATACCATAAATTGTTTCCTATAGATTAGTTTTGTTATACATAGAATAACTAATACGGTAAACATTTGTTGATGTGGACTAATATACTAATATATATTTAATGCTCGTCGGTGGATAAATAAATAACTTATATTTGAATTAACCGAGATATTTAGTTATACATACTGCACGTAATACACTACTAGGTATCTATTATCCGCCGACCAAGATTAATATATTATTATTATGTTAATTGGTTCTTTTGAACTGCATCTTGTAGTATATTATAATTAATTTCATGATCTAGAATTTACAACAAATTTACACATGTTAATATTGTTGTTAATCTATACCCAAAGCAAGCCCTCATAATATAATATAATGCAATAGTGTACACCATACATATTGTATAATACGTATATCGAAGTGAAGGCAAATAATTTTCATCGCTTAGCAAAATTGTCTGCACTGTCTGAACTGAGAATGTATTCGACGAATTTGTGTACATAAATAATTAGACTGAAGTTTCACTGAGAATTCATGAATCCAACCATGTATATATATTATTAATAATTAGGTGATAACATAATGATATTGTAAAAATTGTGTTTGCGTGGTTTTTTAACACGGCGTTATAGATAGGCAATTCGGGTACACCTCCATCGCGGTTTCATTTTCTAAGACGCGTATCTCACGAAATATTTTATTATTTTTTTTTTTTTAATCACCACCGACGCTTTAGGTCATAATATCATACACAGCAGTATGCACATCTCGTTAACGTCACATCAATCCGCAATGTAGATTTTCAAGTTTTCATCGTCGAAACCATGTCGAGTACGACGAAGTTTCATCTGCGCACCATAGACACTCGAAGTTTTTCGTATCAATGCGTCAAGAACAGAATAGTTTAGTAAACACGTAGGTACCTACCTATTATATTGTTATCATTTTTTTTTTTTTTTTATTTGTTATGTTTGACATTATTTATGGGCTTCACTGTCATTTCAGTAAAAATTACATGATATCGGCGACGATCTCGATGGTGTCAATAAAATGTTAATAAAACGCTTATTCCATGTAATACGAATTGAGTTATCTTGGTCAGTCCTGTTTTGTATTTTACATTTGCCGCGAGTTGAACCGTCGTCGTAGTCGTTAAACGGATTATCTAAACCAATAATTTATCCGACCGACCTGAATGTGAATAATACAACAGTTGTTGTGATGTCAAATTCGAGTCAGTGATTAAAAAATAGAATTTATAATGCAATAGACGTGTTTAATATTATATTAAGGGCATATTAAATATTAAAATATCAAAAAAAATAGACTTCAAATACGACATTTATTATTGGGCACGAATTTTTTCGTTGTGTAGGAGTTCTTTGAAAGTATAATAATACTGAACTATATTCATATAATATTTTGATATGGAACAATATTACGATTCGTGTTTGTAGTGCAAATACTTCAGGAGGCTAAGTAAAGAGCAAAACGGTTAGACAGATTAAGTCTTACTCACATTTGGTTATTAATTAACATGCGTTGCAATGTATAATGTACATAATGGTCATAGTTTTAAGTACCTAAGTGTGAAGCATAAATAAGATAATATAAAAATGACTACCTTTTTAGATAAAAAATATTATTTTTAATAATTTTAAGTATCATTTTTTTACATTTCAAAATGAAATGGAAATCTTAGATAAATGAATTACTATTTTCCGATATTATTTTTGTGGAAAGGGGGTATTTTTTTTAGCTTTTGCCAATTTATTTTGTTTTATTTTCCCATGTAAATTTGTTACATGTGTTTTACTGTAGTTGTCTTTAAGTTTATTGTCCATTCTGTGTAAACACCGTTGAATAATAATAATTAATAACATGTTGTATGCGAGTTTTAAGTTGTATGAAAATTATCTGTATTTTATCCAAACCATTGTCACTATCTCTTTTCTATTATTTATATAAAATGTCTATATACATATTTTAAGTGTTATCGAAATAAGTTTTCAATGAATTATTTATTATTTTTTCTAGGAAATTTAAGCGTTATATTTGTTCGATGCTACCTGCAAACTACGTCGCTACGATAAATGTCCTTATAAATAGTTTAACTATATGGATCTGAAAGTTCTCTATCACGACTAGGTACGACATCGGGTCAAGAGTTCAGGACTCTTTTTTTACATATTATATTACTTCATCAATGATAAAACACTTATGTGAATGCAAAACAAATGCTTACGACAATATTTCTTAGATTCATTTTAATTCTTTATCTAAAAAAATAGACTTATTACTTTTGTGTGTGTGTGTGTGTGTGTGTGTGTGTGTGAACATGTTTTATCATTAGATATAGAGTACATATTTTGTATTTGACAATTTTACGCTGAAACTCAGTACACCATATCATATTTCCAAGTTACCCTATTAATTACAGCCGCTGTGAGTTGTATCTTGTATACAATAATATTTAGTGGAGGAAAAAAATTAGAATCTAACGAAAACGAGACTACGATACCTTTCGTTTTCTTTTTTTTTTTTTGTTTATCGTGTCCTTAAACGAATCTGTTGTGCCCGTGTCACCTAACTGTCACGTTTTGAACGCGGTCCCGCAGGTTTTCTAATTTATTTATTTTTTTACGATGTTGTTCTATTTGCCGTCGAAAATGCCTTTCTCCACAATTGCAAGTGACGCGTTGGTCGCTCCGACACATATACTCGTAAAATGTGCCAATTTGACGAGATTTGTTTACAGCTTGAGTGTTTTTAAAGTATTAGCGTAACGATAACAAATATGAATTATTTGCCACGAGGACACGAATTCAATTCATATGTATATAATCGCACATTTTATTCCCCATTTCCCCTGTCAGTTACGACACAAATTATTATAATACATAACGCCTCTATATTCGCCGTTATAGAATTTAAATGAAAAATATTTTTCGAACAAAAGTATAATATATTAATATAATAATTCATTCTGTTGATTTCTTGATAATGATTGCAATTTTTTATGAGATAAGATACTACGTTAAAAACATGTTTATTTTTATAATTTTTCAAGATGCCTACTTATACCTATAGACTACAATGCAAATCGTTAATAGTCGCTGCTGTAACTACAGTCTAAAAATCAAACTTAGTAAGTACTAATTATTTATTTATAACTTATCGTATAAAGTGAGAACTTTTCATAGAATATTCTGATTTACTTAATCATTTTTAAAAAAAATAGTATTTTATTATCGTACTCAAATATCGAAAAGTTTTTCTTCTTAAGAAGCACAAGTATCAGTATGTATATGTACTGTTCAATGCGTAAATATGGTTAAACCTAACCCTACGGTATTATAAATAACAAATAACCTTATGGGCATTCGATTTCGATGTGGCACTGAAAATGCTACATACCTACTCAGTAGTTTTCTGATAGAGGTATACGGAATAATAGGTAAATAAGTGATAAAGAATTTATATTAAATTCAATATTAAAATTATTTTAAATTTTAAATTTTAAAATACAAATCCAACAATAACTTACCGTACTGCCAGAGGGTTCTAAAAGTACTAATTGGACAGTTTTGAATATTTCATCAGCAAATGAGATTTATCATACATAGCTGGTACCTACATTGGTTTCAATTTATAAAACTATTTGTATTTTGGTTATTTATTTATACAACATACGCAAGCACTCAAGGGGTATATAGAATTTGTGTAAGTCATAATGTTCGAGTGAGTGACAGATTACATGAATATAAAGGGAGTATAAAAAAAAACTTATTTATATATGCATTTAAAAATTAAAAATATGTGTATTTATGTAGACTCAACTACACATTCAACAAAAGTGTTGATTCTAAAAGAGTACATTAAAAACAATTGGAAATATAAAAAAAACCCAACAACTAATACATCAATATACAAATTAGTGTTCAACTCCTTAATGAAAACAAGAATTTTACGATACATTGCAGGTTTAACATAATAATTTGGTGGCACAAAAATTACAAATTTAATCAATAACTAAAAATATATGCAATGAGTAGAATAATCTAAATATATATTTTAGGAAGAATATAAAAAGAACAATCAAATTAACTTCACCTATTTACAAAATATATTGTTTAAAAAAGAATGTTTCTATAGTTAAACAGTATGAATTTATTATTCATAAACATTTAATGTTCAGAGGATGATGCCATAATTGTTTATATTTTACCACTTTTTTAATATTCTTGTCTAAAATATAAAATATTTGTTTCGGTAAGAAATAGAATCTGCCCGCGAAAACATTATGGGTTCACTGAGCAAAAAGTAGTTTAAAAACACACACGTTACAACATAAATATATTGTATGAATGTTGTAAAATATTTTATCGTGTAATAAAAGCACATCAAATTCACACAACTTATACGAGCAACTTTTTAATAAAAAAAAATTAATAGAAACTCATACTTAAAAACTAAGTATAGACGCGCTGAACAAAAAGTGATTTAAAAATGTGCATAATATAATATGTTTTCCAATGTGACTAAGCTTGTGTGTGTAGCTCGTTTTATGGATCACATACAGTTATTGCTATGGTTTTATACTCCTTTTTAGTATGGTCGTTGACTCTAAAAACTAATTATTATGATACTGTAACTTGTCGTCATCAACATAAAGTGTTTATAAAAATAAAGAACTAATATTTTTGTTTCCTTTAGTGATTACCTGGTTACTAGTTTATAGATTCTCTCGAACAACTATTATACGTCACGATGGGTATTTTGAAAAAAAGTTAATTCTCCAGTATATTGCTCAAAGGGTTCTTATCTATGATTTATACCAAACCAAACATATTAAATTACAGTATTTTATTAGCCGTGTATACACAATAATTACACATAGCATAGTACTATGGTACTATTATAGAAGTATTCAGTGGTGGCAAGCTAGGAAATGAAGCCTAACTATAGTAAAGAAAATGGAAATATATGTGCTTATATAATTATAATTATTTCCTATCAACTTTAAGAATATTATATTCAGTGATATAATTTACATTTTAAAATACAAAAGTTTTTGTTATTATATATATTATTATAATAACAAGACAAATTTATTTTGTCTAGTATAATATTAATTACCAGAGTGCAGTAGTGCACAATACACACTTCGTCACTGTTATCAAAAATCAAGACAGAGATATTCGCGGAACGATAGAAAGTTCTCGACGAAAGCCGAAGATCCGATAGGCTAGTAATATTTAGCCTCAGACGAGTTGGACGGCCGTAATATTATAAAATATATCATAGTAGAGGGGAAAGTCGGAATTTTATTATGAAATGAGGCTGAACGATTTGGGCCTCAGAGATTGTCAACATTATCCATTAGTCATTTGTCTTAGCGATGTAACTTCCACTAATAGAAATAGGAACTGGGAGGTTGTCATAATTTAGTTTAGTGTAAGTGTATAACTATTACCTACCCACAATACTTTTACCTCAAACTAAAGATATCGGTTCTTATAAATCAAATGACAATTAACATTTAAAATAATAATTAATAACATATTATTATACATACCTAGTATATAAATACTTTTTTTTTAGTTTACTTTATTTTGACATTTGAGATAAATATTATATGGTTTATAATTTATATGTTTTTAAAGGTTTGAATTAAATATTAAATGAATTATTTTAAAAGTTAACTGAAACCAATTTTTATATATTTAACAGCATTTTTTCCCCATATATTTTGCAAATACATATCTGCCAGACAGACTCTGCCTCAACCATACGGTTCATGAGCTGCCACTGATGGTATTATATTAAATTACAGTATCTGCTCCTTATTTTCATCAATCACGTCCATGATTGAAATTACCAACGAATGTTCACGTTGATCATATTCTTTCCCAATCTAAAACGTATATGCTTGACCATTTAGAAACATCAAATGTATCAGAGCTAAAGTGCCATTGGCTTATTAATTAATTATATAAAATCATTAGTCGAAACGTCTTTGATGTCACAGTTTAAACTTTCTTTTAAAATCAGTACAATTTCGGTGACTATTTGACAAGTTAGCTATTCATTGCTTTCACCGAAATTCATGTAGAATTTTCAAACAGTAAATCCAATTTGTATTTATAACGAAATTCCCGCCGAATATTTGACTATAAAGATCGATACATTTATTTAATGGTTCAGAGCATGTCAGTCAGTAACGTAGTTATAATATAGAGGTAAACATTTTTATATACCGTTGGTCACATCGCTGACCTGTATGCATTGCAATGCAACATTTACTTAATATACCTGATAATATACTAGAATATTTAATAAATTGTATATCCATTCGGCAATACTTATCCAAAATTATATAAACATAATAATATATAAATAGATGACAAATAATTATGAGAGCATCGTATCAATTCTAGTGTGACAAGACTTTGAGACATTTCAACGCAGGAACAATAAAAAAAAAGTATAGACATAGTTGTTCAACATAGGATTAATTCATCAAAATTTACATTATATTAGAAATAAGTCGAAGGTAAAAAGGCCAAGTTATGTGCCCAAGCTGCCAACGAAACAAAGATTTATTAATATTTACTAATAATTATAATAAATACACTTTTTTTCAAATCAACGTAAATACCTACACATTTTTTTTTTTGAAAATATGTAAAATGTACTTTTTTAACAAAAATAACTGAGTGTAACATTTAAGCTATTTCTGAATATTTTTTGGTGGGTTGGTAACACAACATTTTAAATACAAAAATATAATAAACGTGTGAGTATTAAAAAGTTCGTTTTTTTTTTTTCAATGAACGGCGACTTAGGCTATTAGCTGTTGTATTGAGTTATGAACTGTGGTAGGGGTAAGGTTGGTACGGTAGGTTGTTTTTACGATTGTTACGGTAGATAGCAAGCAAGTGTATATGTGGCAAGGTTTTCAACTACTTTGAACCTGGGTGGTCACCCATCCGGGAGCTAGTAGCCGTGGCCGCCATTACCTACACTCCCAATCGCATTCCAATTATAGCAGCCAACGCGCCACCCCAAGCCACAAAAGTTCGTTTATAACTGACTTAAGTAAGATTTTATTTAATAATTTGAGCAAATATAAGACAAATAAAATTTAAAGTACAATAAATGTATTAACATTTTTAAATCAAAGTATTTTATTTTAAAAAAATCACAATTTAATGCTTTTTATAAGTATGTGTAAGACTTTAAAGTATTTAAGTGTACTGTAGATCTAACATTAATTATAGGAAAGTACTATATATTGGTATTACTCGGAATTGGAACACGTTGGGATTAATATTGTACAATCTTCACAATTTAATTTAATTATGTACCTAATTAACAAATAATGCAATATATTTGTATTAAAACTTATTAATACTCTCGTGCAATAAAGTGTACTAAATAGTGAATATAAGTAATTATGTTGATATAATATTCTGCTTTTTTAATTGTTAATATAAATTAGCTACATTTCCTAGGTCAAATTTGTGTCTCCATGAAATTTCATAAAGAAATTCGTTAATTGAAATAATTTTAAAAAGCTAATACTACAATATTTGTAATATTTCTTCAATAGTATTATACTATAACTTTAATTGATAATTTTAGGTCTTAGTTGAATGAGAAATATAGTTGTTTTATAATTATGTTTTTATAAAAAAAAATGCATGTTTATATTGTATACCTATTATACATAAATACAATACGTAGGTATCTATAGTAACTCAATAGTGAAAAATTTGATCTAGACCAAAAATAGAGTATATTATATAGTACTTTTAAGAGGTAATTTTCATATTTTTTTTTTGTGGTACCTAGCCCTAACCATAACAAAAGACTGTAAAATGTTTGAAATTTAACTTAAGTGCAAAATACGAAACCAATGAAGGTTATTTAATTGTGATTCATTCAAGTAACAACGGGTGCCTTATACAGTTTTTTTTAAAAGACCCATTTTAGTTAACTGATCTCTATTCGTGTTTTTGAGTTTTCCAAATACAATAAGATATCACATAACATATTAAATATTTATAAACATAGTACAACACTACTTTGAGGGGAGTGAGGCATAGTTAGCTAAGTGTAGAGTACGTGTATATTTTTACACATTATATTTTACAGACGATATACAATATTATGAAATATGAATGCAATTCAAGAGACTCCACACCCGCATGTCACCAAACTTACAATTATACGTTCACACACTTAATTTTGTTATTTTTTAAAATCTGAGTGAAAAAACCTATTATATAATTTAAAGGTACTATTATTACCCAAGACATCTGGGAGACTTTTATTGTTATTTTAATTACGCAAGTAATATAAACATTGTAAATATGTATTTTTTTGTACATTTTAAAATTAAAATATCATAAAAGCCTCTGAGGTGCCCTAGATGATAATCTTTACATTTTATAATAGGTCAATCATTCTAATTTAAAAAACCAAAGAGTAAAGTAGATTGTTGTTTAGTAGTTTGTTAAGTTCTTGGTTTATAAGGTGGAGACAACATGAGTGGTTATAATAATTCTTCAAATTTTTTAAACTAGATTTTTTCAAACTTCAATCGATCAGTAGTATTTTTTAACACCATAAAAATAAAGCTGAATAAGTGTTTTCATAATAATATGCCGACATGTATTAATTAGTGACTTTTACGATTTTCTGATTTCATCACGTTAGTTTGGTTCACTGTAGTGTACGGACAGATTTTTATTTTGTATTTGAACAACTATCATCTTTCATCGGATAAAATAAACAATAAATTTAAAATTGTGTTTGTTATTTCATTATTTGCTTCAAATTATATTTTATCCAAATGCATAAATAAGTTTCAATAGCAATAAGTCGTATCCAATGTAATTATCTGAACCATTTACTGTTTTTTTTCCTTAAACATTTTAGAATAATTTTCCGCTATTGAAGACCTCGAAACAAGACTTTTGATTAAAAAATTGAAGAAACTTCAAAACAATTTTCTTAGTCCTATATTACAGTCGTGCATTGTGTATTTTGTTTTACCTATTGAAGAAAGTGTATTACATTTAAAATTAAAATTAAAAACAAAAACTAATACATAAACTATACAAACGAGCATACCAATAAATTATTTTCAATAATACAAATATACAGTTATAGGTACAACTAAACCTTTCAGTAAAAATAATTTCAAAGTCAGATTTAAGAATTTATATTTTTTAATCGGAAAATCGCTCATAGCACTATAATCACCCCAGGTCTCACACATACATACTTTTTGAGACAATGATTTCAATTTTATCTTTTTCATTTAAAGATACAGATGTCTACTGGTTTTAATGGATATAATAATATCATTATGTACATAATAAAGATTTTACAGTGTAAATCAAGTCAAATAATTTATTGTTAATATTATGTTGCGATATACTATAGGTAGGTGATAAAAACTTTTATTGATACCATTCGTTATTTTACTATATTATATTATACGTTATATAAGAAAATCTATTTAATGTTTGAAATCATTTTCAGTACGCCCCCCCCTTCCACCTCTAGAACGCTGGACATTAAAAACTAACACTATTATTCCAGTCTCCGATATTCTATTTTCATAATGGGATACTTCTGCCTCTGCGATGAGCGTTATTTTAATTGTATTATATTTCTAACCTAAACTTGCATCTATGATAGGTAGTTAATATTTATCGATTAGTAGAATTAATCGATTTAAATGTCCTTCAAATGTAATTATTTAAGAAGTGTGTTATGATTCGACATAGACTTTTGGGACCATACATTATTTTGTACTCGTGACCTTTTAACCAAACCGCTAATGGAATCCGACTACAAATAACCGCATTGTGTGTTCGGGTGGTTTTTATTTTGTGACAGAACCGCAACCGTAGGTATATACTGTCAACAAAATACCTACGGCCCGGCGATCCGTTGAAGACGTATTGTATAGATAAAACCGCTTCGTTTTATCGAAATATGACGTCGGGAGAAAATTATTGTTTGCCGTCCGTCGAAAGCGTATATTGTACAATAATATATGTGTGCTTGATATACGCAGGAATATATGTATATAAAAAGAGCACTCACAGGAGACGGATTATTTGTTTAATAATATAAAGTAGCATGCACATAGAGAGACCTATAGTTCGATTGTACCTTAGACCAACGTCTAAAATGGTACACAATATTATGTCAAACGTGAACACTGAGGAATAAACTTTCGCTTGAAGAACTTCGCGTATAACTACAAGCTTATAATACTTTGTCCACAGATCATAAATTATGCTGTACCTAACCGAACATTAGAAGATATTACATTGTACGATGAATGGGATTTAAATACCAAAACCCATTAGTTATGAATATAATATTATAATATACTTAATGCGTAGAAGTTATAAAGTTTTTATACATTCATTTTTCAATACCAACGTGCATGACATATGTCACGTTGTTCGAGTAAGACATAAAACGCATGTGATTTTCTTTTGGAATGAATTTATTCTGAAACGATACGAAATATAATACTCTTTAAATCGCATAAGTCATAAATCGGTTCCATACAGGGGATATACAAATCGTATAATAGTTGTAATGATATTGGTTTTGGAAACCAACAAGTTTAACAATCAAGAGTACCTATACATGTTAGAAACGTTAGAGTATATTTAATTTACTTACGAAAAAATTAGAAATTTTCATTAATATCGACATCAAAATAAAGATCTACTTTTTAACTCCAGAGAGAAATTAAAATTAATAATGTAACCTAGTATGGAGTTTTGATCAATGTGAAATTATATTTTAATTTTTAATTGAACTAAAATATCCTTACAAGCAACTTTTTTCAACAATTTGCTTTTCAGTTAATATTATTAATATTCAGTCGTTGCGATAGCAATTAAATCATAAGTTTAAAATAACTTGATACAAAAAGTTGAAAAGTTGATAATATTTTTTAATAATGATTATGTCGAAAAAAAAATAACAATATTTGAAATGAAAATGTAATATTTCTAATTTAAAATCATTAACTGATGTAATTTTTATATTATCGACATAAAAGATAAATCCAAATTTTTGTGTAATAATTTAAAAAATAAATATTTAACCCGGCATAGAAGTTTTATATTAGTGCTAATATTTAGTTAACATCTTTAGAAGGATCATTATGAGAATGAGTTGAGTAGAGTGGCAAGACAACAATTGGTCGAGGACGTCAACATACCTCGAACTCCAAAGTGGAAAAATTGTATAAAATGTAATGTATCTAACACATTTTAGTACTACTTTTTTCTAAGCTTCAATAGCCAAAAATATTTGACATTTTAAAACTATAAAATATAAGCCACTAGGCTCAGATAAATGTTTTTACAATCAAACGTTTTCGAAAAACCAGATTTACAAATTGGCTATTTTGAATTTTTCAAAAAAAAGTTATCAATTTCTAATTTTTCAATATGAAAAATAAAATAAAAAAATATTATATTATACATGCAGCACAGCCGTTATTGAATTATGCATAAAAAAAATTAAAAAATATTGATTAAAATATGTACATCATGAATTGAAAATAAATTATAAATATATATAATTTATTATTGAAACTTCGAAACTATACACAAACATAACAATTTAATTAATATATCAAGGACAGACCTGCAATGCCATACCACGGTATAATAATGAAATCCAAATTTCATCACTTAAGTAATTGCGTTTCATAAGCCAAAGTATGAAACAAAAGCCAATCAAAATGACGTGTATAAGTATTTGATGTGATAATTATTTGTTCGTCTTGTTTAAAGATAGGTATGACGTAATATTAAAAATTTTAAAACAACGTAATTTAAAACACGATTGTAACGTAAAATAAAATCTTTTGCCGATAAACTATAAATTACTAATATCAACATATTATGTGCTATCATAATTAACTAATAGTATGAATAAGTGTAATGCTTTAGACAGATTTCAAGTTAAAAAAATTCGTCTTGCTCAATACATTATTATAACGGTTTGTTAGTACAGTCATATTTTTATCATTCGAAATGAATAATTGAATCGTCAATATCAGCCACAAGTGCCTTTTATCAAACTACTATTATAGACACCAATCTGCATAAGACTTGAAAAACTTTTTAAAAAAAAGTGGTTACTTAAAAATTCATAAGACAAAAGTTTCAATAAGCACAAGGGTAAAAAATCCATCTCTATTTGAGTATTGGATACAAACATTTTTTTTGTTACCTTTATTCACGAGTACAACAGAAAGTAATAAAATTCGGGCAACCATAATACAAAAAGGTGTGTAAAACGTTAAACGCTTATGCACAAACGACGCCGTTAACCGATATGTGGTTTCGATACTTTTATTAGAAAATGGGTAAAAGGCGTCTCGGACGTTTAAATCATTCAAATAATTGAAAATGAAATTCAGTAACGAATTTGTGGTATACGTTTAATCAAACATTCAACACTGTCTACAAGATTTTAACATTCTTTAAAGCGCCTTTAGAAAAAACAAATTTTTACTAACACAGCTTCACGTTTCGGGTTTTCTGAATATTTGAAAAAATTAATCATAATTTTTCCGAGCTCCATGACCATTGACTATATTACATTATATTATTACAACAACAGCTACAGTAATCGTAAACATCAAACAGATGGTCTCATTCTCGTCTGACATTTTCGTTGAATTTGATCATTTTAAACGACTGAGGCCACTCTCTCTGTGCAGTATATATAGTTGACTTTATAACTGTTAAGATATGTACTGTACCTAAACATATTGAGTTAGATATTTAACTATTTGTTTATGACTTGTCGACAGATCGTTTGTAAATCGACGATAATCGATGTTTTCTGTTCGATATTGAAATGTCTTGTCTTGCAGAACAAAACAATAATTGAAATAACGATAATTCAAAAATAATAATTTCCGGTATCTCGGGCGTCTGGTGCGCATACACATACCTCAGAACCGGCAGCAGTAACAGTATCCGTTTGGCGCTTCACCTCGGACACCAAAATCCGTCGGAAAAAAAAATAATAATAACGAAAAAATTTCTAATTAAATATTAACAACGAAAACCGGCAATCACGAAATTAATATATTAATAACACTGCTGTTTGGATCTCGCGAAACGATCCGATTCATCATTTCCGAGGTTGTCGTCAGAGTTCCGTTCGCATCGGCGGACTGTAATCGACAGCGACGGCGGTGGAGTCTCTAAGCGCGGCCAACGTGTTCGCGAGCGGCGCTTACCGACTACCCTCGTCGTCGCCTGGCCCGACCATCGCCGAACGAATGACGATGGGGTGTGTGTGTGTGTGTGTGTGTGTGTGTGTGTGTGTGTGTGTTAAGTAAAACATTTTTAGTTGTAACTTTTACAACTTCAGGGTATTTATGTTTTGTTTTTAATTTTTTATTGAAAGAAAAAATTACAATCTGTTTTATTTTTTATTTTTAAACAACACTATTAACCACGAAGACTAACGCATATAATGACGTTATACAAGATGACAACAGTTGCACATTTTAAAAATAATAATGCATTTTTTTTTTAACTAAATTGATTTAAGCACTGAACAACCAAATACACACGTCGAACACGGAAGTCGTTGAACACAGCCATGATGTTTTCAAAAAAAAAAATATTAGATAATTTTAAGAGTTTCGTGTAGAGACGAAAAAATGGGTTATTTTTTAACCATATTTCAGATATCGAATTTGTACGTACCTTGTGAAATCCTCACAGCTAGGTAACAATTGTATTATTAAATAGTATTGTACTATTTAAATTTTGATATAAATTTCTAAGTTTGAATGTTGAATAAATGACTGTTGAATCATAATATTCAAGCCATGTACTACATTTTGTATTATCTATCTAAAATATCTTTACGATCTAAACAGATAATTGTTTTTCGATAATGTTTTAAATTTCGATTAGTGATTATAGTAAATATCATAATTTAATGAATTTATCAATTTAGGAAAACACAACATGCCTATAATATTATTGTAAAAAACTGAATCAATCATTGAATTTAAGTGAATTTGGAGAGGTATAGTAATATTTTGTCGACAATTATAATTGTATTTGGGATGTGGTGATGTGTAGTCTACTATTTCTTCTAGTATTTCATAGTCAAAAATCAAAATATCGATGATCGTGAACGGTGTTAATTGTCGATTAGTGAGTTTCGTCAATTCGACTCCAACGGTGTTCAATTTTAACAGAGCGCACAACCCTTAAATACTCCGAAATATATTAACATCACTTACCGGATAAAGTATCTATACTAAAATTATTATGAGCTCATAATTTACTACATAGATATCTACCTAAATATTTTAGACGAAGATGCATTTACACTTTTTTAAACAAAAAACGTATATAATAATATTATAATGCATGGACTGGAAATTACTTTTACTTCGACTTCCAGAGGAAAAATATTTATTATTCTGTATTTTATACCACTCTTCAAAAATAACATCACCGTTTTTTTTTTTAATCAAAATAACGATAATTGTATTATAATATAGGCATATTAATATTACAATATAATCTCATTAGTATAATTGTGTTTATGTTCAATATCAGAGTAATATCAAAATTTTAACAATTGTTTTATGGCGTTTTTGTGCCATTGCGCAAAGTGAGGGACCGAGTTAGCCTTAATTTATTTTTCATAAGTCAAAGCGTATACCTTTTAAATTAATTAATCTCTAAACTCGGAGGACGGCGATAGATGTTTGTCTTTATTCTAGGTTGTATTTGAATTTTCTTTTCTTTTCGAGTCTCCGAAGATGAATTTCTATGTACATTAACAATGATACGCGACACTGATTTTTAAACAATTAATTTATCACCGTCCATTCTCAATAACGAGTAGGCCTAATGTTCATAAACAGCTGAGATTTACGGCCGGATTATATAAACAACGCGATGTTGATATTTGAAAGTTTAGAGTTATACTTGAAAATCTTCCCAATCTTGAAGCGAGACGTCTAAACTACAGTAAAGTTATCTTTTTGGTGAAAAACACGCGAGGTATTTTATATATTAAACGTGTCATAAGACACCACTATTAATAATAAAATATTATATTATATATTACGTTGGTGTCTTGGAGATTCCAAGGAAAAAAATAAGTCATCTCGAGATCAAGTTTAAGGTATTATAAGATGCAATCTTCGAGGAGGAAAAATTTTAAGGGGGAAAAAAATTCTAAAGTTCTCCAGCTCACTGTAGTGCAGCTCCGGCCAGCTTTATAACATTAATAATATAATGCAGTTAAAAGTAAGTAGTAAGATATTCAATAAAAATATGGTGAAACCTACACAATTAAATTCCCAATAATTTCCCAAACTATCATCAAATGAAAGAGAACAAGGCCAATGGGTGTAATGGGAGGGAAAGCTACATATGCCCCACCCCGCCCCCTACAGGGTCACATTCGGTTTATCAGGCCCCGGTAACCTAACGCAACCTAACGCGTTGGATATACGACGAATTATTGTTGTAGTTTAATATGAATGCATTCATACCTAGCGATGAATTATTTATTTTTTTCATCATGTTCTAAGATAACAAAAAACAATATATTATCAATACGTATTCATATTTCAACACACGAGATATTTATTCCCTTGCTAGGTACCTATTAATAGATTCATCGATTCTTAAAAACGATTTTTATTATCTTTCATCGTCTTCGAATTTCACTGTTCGTATAATTTATATACTATGTAAGTATACGAATATTTGATACAGAAACTCGAGTGCATCGACCATCGATTAATTATTATTATGTCTTATATATAGGTATTACTATTTGTATTACTACATTCTGATTTCTGGGCTAAGCAAATGCTGGCATAAATGAGTGATTTTAATTTTAATTTTAGTTTAAGTTTCTGTGAATTTGAATTCGTTTCAAAATTTTTATCCAGCACCTCGTCGGATATACCGAGACCAGCAAATTCTACCACCAGCCGTCCAGTCTTGAAAGTGATTTGGTTCACTCCCATAGGTTTTTTAAATGTGTTACGTAAGATTACTGATCCTATTAAATTGAAAGTTGTAGCGTTATATCTGTTGCACTTACATTAATTTCGTCCATATGAAGGTACAACTAACTGTTTTTATAGATAAACATTCAAAAATATACAAAATAAAAAATAAATTGTTTTTATGGCTAATCCCCGTGGACAATGTTCGTAGCATTCGTGGACATCCATTTTTAGGCACTAACCAATTAGTTTGTAAAATAATGCAGGGTAAACCATGGAAAATATACCAAAAAGGTATTTCGTATTGTCTTAAAGTTTTTCTCTCGTAGAAAAAATACATAATGTTATTTTTGTTATTCCCTTACGACGCACAAACGCCGTGTTAGCCGGCATGTGAACGCGTTCTTTAAAACCACGCGCCAACCATTTTCGCATTTAAATCGATTCGATTATATTTTATTGTTGCAATAATGATACCAATAATAATAATAATATTTTTCGCAAACATCGGTCGACTACGGGTTGTACAGGAACGTGTCGATTACCTAATAATATTTTACAGATCATTCGCATGCACCGTTGTCAGACGTCTATTTTTTCACTTAACATCGACGTTCCAGAATACTTGTATTGTGATTTACACGATAGGTATCATATTATATATTATAAAATACGAATGACGGCGAAATAACAATAATAAAATACCATTTCGGTGAGGGTATTCATTCGTGTGATTTACGCGCGTCACTATATATCGTAATGTATAATATTATTTAAATGATATTATCGCTCATTGTCTCGAATCCATATTATAATATTATTTCGTTTGTTTTTCCGGTTACATTATTGTATTGTACTATTTCTCGGGAGTCGGATATGTGGTTAAACGATTTATATTGGACTCAAATTTTCATATTAATTCATAATTTTATATAATGTAGATTCCTCGGTATTCTGGTTAAAAACGAACACGTTTCATAACACCCTAAATAAAACAATAACTATAGGTATTCATTATTAAATATTTTACGAATAAATACATACTTCGAATTTTTATACTTGCCTTATCACATACATAACATTATGTTGATAATAATCATTATTCTGCGGGAAATATGTTCAATCTGTCATAAATCTTAAAAGTCGACGTCGTAAATGAGATGAAATGGGTAAACGAGTTTTTAAGCCAAATGCCATTCTGTTATACAGTCTATTACCATAGTGAATATTAAATTGTTCTAGTTCGTTCATTTGTTTTTTCTATTCAGTTCTATTCTTTTATATAATTCAAATTTTTAAAATGAATGTTATATAAAAACTTTTTGTGCAATATTTCATGTTTTTTAATACATATTTTGGCAAATAATGACAACATAAATACTCATTTATTTTGACTTTATTATTTTATAAAAATCCACGTCCTAGTTATTAATTTTTAATAGTCGAAATTGACTGTTGTCATTCAAATACTATACCTATGAAACTAAGGCAGGGGTGGCATTAAGGACACTTGTTAAAGAGGTGGAATTTTGTTGTCATCATTATGGGAAAAGGGCCCTCAAAATTAAGTTTTGCCTAGGATAAAAAATCACTAGAGCCGGCCCTGAACTAAGCGATAATAATTATTATACTTTCCGTTTCTATATTATGAATTCTGCGGAATAGCATTTTGCTGGTACGACATATAACTTCGGAGGATTACTTGTACATTAGTCACAACACGCATTAATATAATATTATTATTTCATCTAGCCCCTAGTCGAATTGATTAGGGTAATTATATTCGCATCTATGATTTGCAAACTACAACAGGTGTAATGCCCACTGTACAAATATTATTGTAGAATAACACTCATGAAATTACTGTAAACTTTGATTCCCCGTAATACAGGTTTAATAATGATAATAATATAATATTGAGGTACATTACCTCTGCCTAATATGTAAACACACAAAACTTTCCTGATATTCCCTTAAAACAAATCGTAAAAAACTCAATATATTTTATGAATGTTTGGGCACCATCATAAAATAGAGTAAGTTTCGTGAAAGATGTATAGGTTAGGTTTTCAGGTATTCAGTGGCAAGGTTAATTTTGTTTTATATTCCATACTCATATTTATATTTATCGTATAATGTCCCAAAACATAATGTATTATAATTTATAAAATACATCTTTGAAATTTGTCGCTTTCGCTTTAGGCGTTGGGTGAGCACCTCGTGAGAGTATGTACGAGTGTTGCAGCGTCTGCGTTTGTCTGCCCCATGTAATAGCAGAAAACAGGGCAATCTAAAGTTTTTTTTTTTTAACTTATTAATGGTGAAGTCGATGCCTTTATATCCAAAGTTAATTTCAGATTTCCTACTTTTTGTTCCTGATATTCTCTCCCTCTTAGCGACTATAATTATTTATATAATAGCTTATTATCCGTATGATGAAACTGGCCAATGATGACCCATAGTACTTAGTGTAATTATTTACTGTTCTTTCTTAAATATTTGTAATTTTCTTGTTAGTTATTATTTTATACAAAACAATGTAATTGAACTCATCTAATATTTAATATAAATAAATAAATAAATAATTTCAATCGAAATAATAAGACAATACAATCCTTATAGGATACAGTATCTGAATGTTAGGCGCTTATATTGATTCACTCACATCGATATACAGGATAGTATATAAATATATTATAATATTAAATAAATTATATTAATATGGTGTGTCGTAATATTAAATTTTGTAAGTAATGCCAATGATCAACTGTCAACATTTATGTTCCATTATTTTACAGGTTTTCTTGATATCCTTAAAGACTAAAAATACTACCTGAATAGTGAGGAAATTACTCCTCCTAAACCATAAAGTCGGTATTGAAGCCTGGACATCAGTATTATAAAGTGCTGCACGATCCTAGTTGGGAAACTGCCTTACAGCCCTTACAGCTCTGAAAAGTGCAACACAAAGACACCAACAGCATTGGGCATAACCAAATAACACTTATCCAGCCAAAATCATAATAAAACAATGTCATATTGACTTTTCCGGCTTTAAGGACGTTGACGAATTGTAGTAATGATTAAATTTTCATTCTTAACTCTACCTATTAAAATGTATGATAAAATAAGTAAACTTTCCATTACTATTTTCATAAAATATCACACGGATACTTCAAACCTTGATGGATGATACACATCACATAACTAATGTCGGTCACGATATTGATCGGAATATTATGTTTAATTGTTTTAACTCATTTTAAATCTTCGGCCTGTGGCTGAAGTATAGCATGCACTACATTCTATTATAATAGTAAATTATCTTAACATTCTTAACACAGGTATGTTATAACTTATAAATTACAATCAAGGATAATTAAAAAAACTCTAGTTTGCCAAATCTATCAAAACATCTATAATACAAATTATTATTGTTATTACATATTATAATATATGGAACAACGCATGTGTTTTAAAGGAATCAACTCAAATGGTTTTCGATATATTTCTCAATAATGTGTGTATTATTGTATGTAGTGTATTTTATTCGACTAATGTGTTGATGAAATATTTAATCAAAGTGTGATTCGATCAGATATTCTTTATATGATTTCATATGTTTGAGTCACGTCATAACTAACAGTTGTTGTCATCAATGTTTCAATAAATTCATCAGCAATTTTTTGCTACAATTTTAACGATTTTTTTTCTGCCGAGCTTACGCCGCTATTGGCTTACCGATTGTATCCAAAAATGATTTTATTAGTATCAAAGAGACATATTGTTAACTTTAATCGGCTCAACATCCAAACCGGTTGTCAATCGTCAATCATTCCATTTGTTAATTTATTTAAACTATATATATCTCAACTGTACCACATTATGAGGTTATTAAGTATAATAACTAAGTAGGTACACCTGCATTAAAACGTATTTCATTTTTGTGTGCTGCTCACCTCCGACACAATTTTTTTTGCTTACGTTTTGTCCGTACAATAGCAATAGATTCACGCTTTGGACCCAACACTGACAACAATAATGACCTATTTTTAATGGTTTTGATACCCTCTGGCTTTTCACTAAGACTAATTAAGTACTAAACTATATCCGGTGAGAAAGTGTCCCAGTGTATTTTATTTCCCCTTATCAATTATTTAACCGTATTTTTATCCCTACTAGCCCCTCAAAATCCTTCTATATTTTTCATAACTATATTTGGTTATATTTTTATTAATGATTTTTCCTATGTAAAAAAACAGAACTAAACAAATACTAAACGTTCTTACCATTTAAATGTTACATTTTTTTCATCATCAATTTTAAATTATAAAATAGAAAATGGTCGTATTGCGTTGTTCTACTTTTATAAAAACTTGGTTATTAAATATCAAATTAAATTTAACATTTATGTCAGTTACAAGTTATTACGTAGAGATTTAAAATCATAACTCAAAACCAAGAAAAATTATAAGTAAAACCAAACAAAGTTAATCTTATACAAATAAATATATATGTATTCCTTCAGGCTATGTAAATATATGTTCTGTAACAAATTTTTATAATTCATACTTCACACGAATAAACATTTTATAATTAATTAAATACAGATAGATAATTGTCAAATAACTTTTGTGGATAGAAAAAAGAAAAAAAAATGTCACACATAGATCTTATTTTTATTAATATTTTTTTTTAATAAGATATGCAATCTATAAGTACAATCAGAATACATATGATTTAAGTGTTACATGTTTCATGTTACAGACGTGAACAATTGAACGAAGAAGCCATCCATCAGTGGGTAGTGACACTTGAATGATAAATACGTATATAAATTTAGAAACATTTATTTGGGCAATTTAATTCCTGTAAATGTAATTTAACCACATTAATGACTTAAAATAAGACATCAATAACGATACTTAAAGAAGTTATATTTGGTCGGTTGATGTTAAAACGATGTTATTCATGTTCGACAAATAATTCTAAATTAAATGTTTCTTTTAACTATTGTGGACGTTAGGTGCCCTAAATTAATATAAAAAAAACACTTAAAAGTATTTCTTAACACCGAAAACAAAGCTCAAACAACTAAAAAGCTAAGTATTTATATGTTTGTATATTTATATTTACTAGAGTTTCTTTGAAAAGTAATATCTTATAATCTTGAATCTCGAAAAGTATTTAAGTTTTTGAAAATATTAATTAGCAGTCATTACATAACCACAATGTTATTTGTTACTTTAAAGTTTGTATGGCCAGATTAGTGGTGAACATAATGCTGAGTACCAAGAACACTTCACTCTCCTCATCTTGACTCTTAATATTTATAACTATAATTATCAATCATTTTAAATTTGTTTGTTGTACTAAAAATATTTTACTTCGAAATAGACATTATTATCATTCCAAAATACAAAAAACTTAATAAATAATAGTAAAAATACAATTTTTACAATAATATTGCTTTGCTATAACTTCAAGTTATTGTTAAAAAAAACTTATATACATATATTGTTCAAAATGTAAGAAAAATTTTGCAAAAAAATCAACCTGTATTTATTTAATTACCTGCACACCAAGTGGAAATGTGTAAAAAAAATCTTTCATAAAGTTAAATTATCAATATATGTAACCCCTAATACAACAGATGAACTTTTCATTTGTAACAGTATAAACAAATACTCTTAGAATGTATATATATATATATATATTATACTATGACACGTTATAAATTGAGTTAAGTAATTTAGGTTAATGATCGAAAATGAAAAACAATTAATTATAATTGTATACAACCTAAAATCCAATATAAGTTTTACAGTCAAACTATAATTCCTGGAAGTTCAAAAATCTGAGAAGCTATCGATCTTAGAATTTGATCAAACTATGTTGCGAATACATTTAAATAAATTATAAAACAAATAATGATAATACCATCATCATTTCTTGAAAACAAATGTTATGATTTAATGTAAATTAAATGTTCCTAAACATTAGTTTAGATATTTTACTATTCTAATGACTACCAAAGTCCACCATGAAAAAAGCAAGTAAGTGGATGTCGCTATGCTATACATTAGGTGTCTATGAGGTCACTGTAATGGAGGGCATTAAATTTTAATTCATTGATATCAAATCACTGTATATGAAAAACGATTCTGAGCGGAGACGGTATGTCAGCTTAGGATATTTTATATTGTTATTACTTAGTATTAATATGGTAGCCGGTAAGTTGAACTAATATTATTCCTAAATTATTAGTATGGTTGGAAAATATTAAATATACCTATTTAAAATTGGAACCGAATTACAACAAAATGATAACCTTTAAAATTATTCTTTGTGTTAATATGCAATTATGTCCAAATTTGAACTTCAAATGTCTGTAAAAAATAACTGTATCCATATATTTATTAGATTTATTAATTATGGAAAAAACTACTTAAGTGGAACCTTGTTTTAAATTTTCAATTCTTAGCTATAAAAATTGAGCATTTTATACATTTTTAACTACAAAAATTTAATAACTTTCAATTTTCAACTTGATAAATATTGTAAAAAATTTAACTTTCAATGCTTATAAAAAAAAATCGTGAATACATATTTTTAATATTTTTCAACTACTTTTGAACAATTTATCAAGAGTCTTGTATTAAATTGTCGTGCTTTTTGACACAACCAATACAATTTCATTGACATTTATAGAAAAAAAGGAAAATGGTAATGTCCGTCAACAGCCTAAAACGAGTCAGAAAATTTTGAAAATTGTATCAAGTATATGAATTGATGAAATAAACATTTGGTGTAAATTCAATTCAAGCGTCTACAGTAATTCGTTTTTTAATTAGAACAAAATAAGAAAATCGCTACAAGAGAAATCGAGTGAATATCCAATGTTGTAAAAATTTCAACTTCAAAAGCTCATAAAAATTTTATTTGACTTCCCGGTAGAAATTTTTTTGATAAAGATAAACAAATTTGTAAGGAATGTTTTATTAAATTTTTAAATGTTCGATGTAAATAGAAAATTTCTTATGAATTTATAACTAAATAAAATTTGCTAATTTTCGTGATTTTTAAGAATTTTGTCAAAATTCTAAGTTTAAACACTCATAAATAATTATTGTGGATTTAAACTCAACTTTTTTTTTAATTTCCATTAACAAAAACTTATAAGGAAGTTTGTATTACATTTTCAAGTTTCTTGACCGGGCAAAAATTTTTTATCAGCTTAATTTTAAAAAAAACAAACAATAATTGAAAATTTAATATGCCTATAAAAAGTTCAACACAAATTAAAATATTTTGAAAATTTTATGGTATATAGAAAATGTTCACACAAATATTCTCAATGAAAATTTCATGTAACTACGGTTATTTTTGCTAGAGTTACGCTAAAAACCAAAATCGATTATTTCGAAAAATGGTTTTGCGTAAAAATTGCCGTTTTTCCTGTTGCTTTTGAAAACTATTGGGAATTTTAAATTTTGACCTCCCGAACGCACCAACTAGATTCACTTTCCTACCAAAAATAATGGTGTTTTTTAAGAAAATCGAAGCACTTTTGCTGCAAGAAATTGTGATGACAGATACAAAAAAAACATACATTATTGTAAAATCAATACATTCATCACTCCAAGCAGAATCTAAAATTAAATGAATTAGTCCAAATAAAAAATGAAAATAATATACTGATATAACATTTCTTGGAAAAAATTAGATGCATGATGCGTAGTTATGTCTATAGGCCCTGCGAAAAACTCCACCTACTTTTAATGTTTCATTTATTAAAAGAATATTAATGTGGTTATTATTTGATGGTTAAATGCATAAAATAACAATACAAAATAAAATGCCAGTTGCTTATGTTTATTTTTAACAGATAACTCATCAATCATCATTCTGTATGGTTTCGTATAGTAAGTCAAAGAAGAGTTACCCCTAATTAAATTATAGCTTGAAAAAATCCTGCGCTCACCTGTAATTATAAATCTAATAAGTTATTGTAAGTAATCTGATACACAGGTTCACAGGTTTTAAAAATCACACTGTGGACAAAAAATGAAAAAACATAAGCGCATGCCTTACTTATGAAATAATAAGAAGTACGACAAATTTCTTGATTATGGAAAACGTTAACATATTACATAGTATATTGTTCAAATAATAATTTATTTACATGAATTCCTCATTTTTTTTTACTCAAAATTGTTTGTATAAATAATTTTAATAATCTCCTTAATCGCTGCCATCATTGTATATTATCATCTACACAATGTTTTTTTTTAATACTTTATAATAGTCATAATACAAATTATAGTTGTAATTAGTTTAACAAATATTAACTTTTTTTTTAACCATATATATTTACGCTTTATTTATTTACTGACTAACACTGTTCAAACACAAGTAGGTAGGTAAATTAATTAACAGTTTTAATTTAAATAGGTATCAGCGAACTTTAGAGATGTTAAATTTTGTTAGACACGTGATGGTGTACTCAGTTGCCTGAATTATTGTCACATGGAGCACCTACCCTAACCAATTATTTGGCAATGTGCAAAACTGTTCAGCCCCCATATTATGGTGCCACAATAAAATAATTAAATTGAATTAAAAATAAAATAAAAAAGGTGAGCCTATTAAATTACCTCCCAGATGCGACACTTCTAATTCTTTATTTTCCTATAAATATGTTCCTTTGTTAATTTTTTTTTTGTCCATTTATAATCAGTAGTTTAAAAACAAACTACCCAACTAGAAAAACTTAATCTATTAAACATTTTAAAACATTTTACACATCACATTTTACACATTATACACATCAGACTATGCTATGAGCTGTGTATAAAATAATTTATACTATCATATAAAATAAATATTATGTACTTAATTTTAAGTAAGACAACAAACAATATTATAAGGGGCCATGAACTCATAAATTACAAATTAGTAATAATTCTCTCTCCTCATCGGAGATATTAATCGTATTATTATTTTAAACTTTGATGTAATTCTAAATATTTAATTGATGAGGTGACTTCTCAAATAATTGACGAATAAAAATATTATGGGCTGAGATCGGTTTACTTTATAATATATATATATTAATATAAGATATTTGATTTAAAAAATGGTTTACGTAATTTCGAAAATCATATCCCTATATTTATAATAATTGCCTGAAGCGTAAAATGTATATTATCCTGGAATTCGGTGACGCATATTTTATTGATGAAAATTAAATAGGTCGATTTTCGAACATAAGAATAATGTGAAATTTAGAGTTTTTTTTTTAAAATCGTAGTCTACATACCAAACTTATTTTTTTAGTGCGCTTAGCAAATAATTCATTTTTTTTTTAGTACCACTTTATTAATAGTTAAAAGATGATATAAGCAATCTTCAGATTATTATAAATTTTAAATGATAAATATATGATATTTGTATATGAAAATATATTAAACGTCCAACCATGGAACAGCAGCAGCTAGCTCATTGATGAATAACTTCACTTCAATAACAGTTTGGTACATTTTTAATATTAAACAAAGTCATAAACAAATATGAATGTTTCACCACATAACAATGTTCGTAAAATATCAATATCAATTTTATTATAATGGAAATTATAATATATGTGATGTTAAATTAGTACATACAACTGCACATAATGGTATCGAATAGCGTCGTTCCATTCGTAGTAATTCAGTGTTATTTAATATTTGTTCTCTTTACATTGTATACATTTTTCAGTTATTATTATTTTTTTTTCTTTCATTAAAATCAATTTCAGAATCTGATACCCATTATAACTGAGCGCCAAATTACAGACTCCAAATTTGTGCACGTCATATGATTTTAAAACTACCTTAACTCTAAAATCTTTAAGCTAAAATGAAATATTACACCTGCGATACGATACCTGAACCACACGATGGTGTATATATTATAGAGAATATACATACTTACTTTTAAATGTGCTGTAAAAGTTAATATCTAAAATTAATTTCACATTATTCATGAAATACTTTAAGTATAATAATGTAAGAAACTAAAATATGTTTGCCAAATTCCGTTTATTTTATATATATATGTGGAATATTGCCAACTACATCTGTCTTACGGTGGGCAAAATGCTTTAAACCTTGTAAAATTAATTTATCATAACTACGTGATAATATAAAATTAAATAATATAATTGTATAAAATCTAAAACATTTGTATAATGTTATCGAGATAAAAATATTGCTTATTATAATCGTTCGCCTACACCTTTTTGATGTCGTTGTAATATCAATTTATAAAAGTTTTCTGAATTCTGATTTAATTCGTATCAATGAATCACAATTCACAATTCATCAATGAATCGCGTGCCGTGGGTTGGCTTCGTCTTGGGCACTTACTAGACCATTGTTATAAATTAAACCTTGCCAACCACTAATAATTACGGTAAAAACTTCTTGACTTAATAAATGATCATTGGCAAAATTCTAAAGTGTTACTATGGCTAAAACGAACATTCCTTAGGATTAAAAATATAGGACACAAGACTTGTGATATTACGAGTGAAATAAAAAGTAAACCACATCAAATATAATGTAATTTTTTAATGTAGGTACCTATTTACTTAAAATTAGTTGTGAGTAATATAATGCTTAAACATTTAATTAAAATAAAACCATTTTGATCAGTTTTTCTTTATCTACGGTACGATTGGTACAGCTTTGTTTGTTGAAACTTTGTATATAAATATTAAATTACAGTATATTATAATGACATCTCCTAAACTGCAGACATCTTCGAAAACATCTCCGATGTACATCGGAATGCGTCCGAAACATTAATCATAAAAAGGATGATTTTTATTAAAAAAATTAATATTTAGCATCGTATAATATAGGACACCCACTTAATCCCTCTTAAATGGTATAATAAATTTAAGTATTTGAAAATATGGTCCTTTAGTTAGTATATTTAAAAATTCAAAAAATCATGATTTGAATAAATTAATTATTATAAAATGAAACATTGTTGTGGCGATACTTGGTGAATCACCCTTAATATATATATAATACAATTTAATATTCAGAAAATGAAGGTGAGCATGCTTGATGATTCACCTTGTATGAATATAATATATATAATATATATTATGTTTTACGCACAAGATGTTTCTAATTGAAAAGTAATTAACCCTAATCCCTAATATATTACGAATATTTTAATGATGTTGTGTTAAATATAGTAAAATGTGGCATATAATATAAGCATTTATCACCATTCATCATATCTGCACTATATCAGTATAATATTAAGATCAAAAAGGATGCCATTAATCATATTCTATTTAATTTAAAAACCTGCTCAAAAACACTTGCTCTGGCAGCCTGAATTAGGGTAACTGACTTTCCAATAAATTAACACCATATCTACCAATACCTAAGTAAACATATACGACTTAATATTAATATATTGGCATATTGCAAAAGCGCATAGTATTCGGCCAACAAACACGATCTACTTTCAATAGTCGTTACTCGTTATAATAATAATAACCAAAACAATACGATAAATATCCGCAAAAATGTGTTAAACAGCATTACAATGATACGTACCTAATGATGTATTAAAAAGTAATTACGGACTTTTCAGATCGCACACAATCAGCAACATTCCGAATCGAAGAGATTTAATAAACGTATCGCAATATTATTATGTTGCTCGTTCGTTCATTGTCATGATTGCATCAAAACACGATCGTCGACGTCTCGGCGTTTCTATGTTTACAGCAAACACATTATTCGTTATTTTACATGATAATAGGCAAACAGTATTTCTCGAATTTCTCATAACCGATGTCGTTTTCATAGAATACGTATAAGCCATGAAATCGAGAATTGAAACGGATTCAATATCGACTTTTCTCGGTAAGTTAATCGTCGAACATTTACAACACACATATGTGGCCAGTTCGTATAAATAAGTAATCGACTGGTAATCATTTTAGCAGCGCCACCTCTTCGCCCCGATACAAAATTCAACCTTTTGGCAACTTGTCTAGATAAAAACATTTACCTAGAAGGCTAGAACAATATTATTAATAGACTCTCGTCTCGTTTTCTTTAGGAAATATCATTGTAAAAATATACCAACACTTACACGTGAAAAACAAATGTAAATTATTACGTATTGTTTTATAAGACTATTCAAGTATGAAAATAAATGTATTGTTTTCATTGACGGATAATTTATCTTTAGTTACCTAGCTATAATAGTTGATATAGTCAAACGTTTTGCATATAATATGAGCAATATTAAAAAACGCGTGGTCTTCGATGTTATCACATGCGTGTTACCATGACGTTATATTTATGCATGATTTTAAACGTTGAAATTTCGTAATTAAAAACTATCTTAAGGTTGTATAAAGTATGTTATATATGGTTAGTTACCGCAGGATTTACAAATACTTTTGAAAAAAATATTTTAAAGTAAATTGAGGACTGTTGATCTTACTCGTAACTACCGAACAACGAAATCATAATCGTAAAAGTCAACAACGCCAATAGTACAGAATTTGCATTCAAAAAGAAAATACAGCGATCTGAATAAAACTATATTGTATGCCACAAATTTGGAGAGAGAGTGAAAAATCACCATACCTACACATTGTTAATATAACAATAATTAAGGCTATCTTTTATTTATTCAATTTTATTTGCAATGTCCTTAAACAAATTTAGCTAATATTTCCCACAAATCGCCTCATCATATTAATATCAATAAACTATTAATTTTATTTTTTTATCATTTAAGCATAATAGTATGCTTATCACTGCGTATTTTAACAACATTAATATAACATGTTATAAAGAGGTAGATTTTTAAATTAATTCCATACTTACCTCCACAGCCTTAATTCGCTCTTTCCACACGACCACTAAAATATTTTTCAAGACACATATTGTTACCCTATAGTGTCATATTAATACCCTGAACATTCATAATAATATTTATTTCAATGATTTTATAAAACAAACCATGATTTTTTCTTTGGACTCATTCAAGAGAAAGACGTAAAATGTATTAAAAATGGTTTAGCTTGCAATAAAAATATAACCTTAGTTTCCCACTTTATTCATTTAATAAAAATTATAAAATGCTTCACTCTAACTCGGTAGGGCACAATTTTTTTGGGAGCAGTTGAGTGTTAATATCAATTTTCTTAAAATGACATACTATACTAGCTGATACAAGATGAATTTGACCTTTTTTTGTTGTAGAAATACATTTTCATGAGGGAAAATATTTAGGGAGAAGGAGTAGTGGGTGACTCTTTAATATCCCCACCCACCGTGTGTGAAATTTTACTAACATAACTATGGCTTGGAAATTAATTTGTAATTTTACAGTTAAATTTTAACATATTATTTTTGTTTACTCATAAACAAGCATACTAGCATAGTTCATCATACTTGACGAATATTTTACAATTTTATATTACTCCACTTATTATATTGACACAATATTATTGTGTTGTCAACGGCACTGTTTGCTGATTT
Source organism: Myzus persicae (assembly GCF_001856785.1). Lineage (NCBI taxonomy): Eukaryota > Metazoa > Arthropoda > Insecta > Hemiptera > Aphididae > Myzus > Myzus persicae. The sequence goes on from NW_019104444.1 coordinate 549,952, forward strand.
ACACCTCTCGTCATCCCAGCTAGCACTTGCGCCTTGACCATTGGCCTGAATCTGAGCTGGTGGCCGCAGGATAACGCCGAGGGACTGTCGGAATTCAAGGACGAACAGCTAGAAAATGCGAAGGCCACCATGTACCTGGTGGCCATCGGCTGGTCGCAATGGTCGGGCGCCAACGTCGCTAGCGTGGGCCCTTACGCGCTGATGGTGTTCGGCGTGTTCGTGTCCATCTGCGCAGGCGCACTGGCGTCCGCGTACCCCTGCCAAGTTCACTGCGTATACGCGGTCCGCGCTCTCCAGGGCTTCGGGTCCGCATCGCTGGCAGTGGCCGTGCCAGAGTACATCATGACGAGCAATGCGAACGTCAATGGACCATTCCAAAGCGAGTACTGCGCTGCCGCGATATTAATTAATTCCAGGAGAATGAAAAGTAAACTTGAATAAAAGTTCAAGATCGTAGATAGGAGGATAAGTACCACCGGGGCATGTAGTTTTATTATTATACTTGTATACGACTATAAATATACAAATATAATATAATCTTCTGCCCTTCTATAATATAGTCTTTCGAAAAAGGCTCATTATTTCCAAAAACTATTAACATCTTTGAAAATATTTAATTTTCATAATTTTAAGTTGATACAGATCAAACATTTTGGAAAAACAATTATTATTTCCATCAAACATTTTTTTATCGTTTCTGGTTTTTACATTTTTACTTTTTAATGACAGCATATCAACTATCATTATTATTATTATTATTATTATCATTATCAATTCCTCGTTATAAAGCGAAATATTTTTCAAATTACTTACAAATCAATTGGACGGTTAGCTTACAATTAGATACCTAACTGAGTATTTAAAATTTAGAAGAGTAGAGTTAATTAGGGGTAACTCTCAAAATGTTGGTAAACCAATTGCACTCATTGAAACTTTAAATAAATGTAGCTAATTAGTAATTAAACTACTTGTCCAAAATGTTGATTTTTATTTATCAAAATATTATAAATAATATTCTACTTCGGAATATGAAATTAGAAATATAATATTATGTAATATCATTCAAAAAGTAAAAATAACTTAAAAATTGCAACTGTAAAAAATAGATAAAATATAATTTTTAAGTGTTAATAGTTTTTAAAGAACGAGTGTCTTATGTTAAAAGACTCATCTGAAATATTTTTAATTAAAAAATATGCCTATTTAATAATCATAGTTGCCTTCGAATAAGAATATTTTATAAGATATCTCGAAACAATTTACAAAATTAAGATTACAGTTAAGGACAATTAATAAATGAATCATTATGCTGTTTTCTCATATACTGAATTAATCAGTTAAAAAATGTTTATTTTGCTACTTAAGTACTGACCTACTACAAAATTATTTTAATCTCTTATTGTCCTCATGTGTTCAACAATTTAGTTATAATTGTACCACCGTAGGTTAGATAGTCAATCTCACCTAAAACTCACATTTCCGTAATTTGATACTGACGATTATTTTCCGGGGAATTTTTATTTCCATTATCTGATAATAATCTATTCAAATAAGCCAAGTCGAGTTGTACGTCTGTTTCGCATACCAGCTGTGTTATTTGTATAGTTACTTTAACCATACGTTTTAAACGTTTACCCGTATATAAATACTAGGTTTAAAAAAAAATGTATAGTATTATAAATACTTTAAATACTTATTAATAATTTATAGTATTACTTATTAGTATTCTAATTGATACACACATTTTACATGACTATGACTATGACCAGCTTTATTAGCCTTTGACGTTGTATTTTTTAAATACTGAAAATGTATTTAATTTATTCAAAATTAAAATAATAGAACAAGTTATATGTTTAGAATATATTCAAAAATTACAAATGCATTATTATAATTCTTTAGAAGTACAAATAATACGTTGAACATGTCCCCATTCCTGTCAAAGTAAAGTAATAGTCAACTGAATTTAATAATATATTTTTTTTTTATGCCTATACTAAAATATTCTAGTAACACGAGTATACGACAAGTCGTTGGTTAAATCCAATTAATTATTATTTATTATACTATATTATAATTTAATTTAATTAAAATAAGGTATGATTGTATAAATAATTAGTTTTGCTGATGATAAAGATGTGTCTATGTATATGTCTATAAAGGTAGATAAGTGGATTTTTAAAGCTTTTAAGACTGGAATTTCGATGTACAATGTACAAACTATAGTTCAGAATAATGGGACGGCAATTAATCTTTAAATCTTCAATGGATATGTGCGCAAAGCCTTGTGGTAGGATTTTTATCACGATTTCAATGATAAGTAACACCGCCGGTGTGTATCATGTAGTGCAGGCTTAAAATAATAAAACACTATACAGTCAAAATTACATTGAAGATTTCATGAAAGACGTTATGACACGCACAATTATCAAACATGTGCGTACATATTATATTGTGTTTCATAGACGGCATTTGAGTGGGTACTACTAATAATTTTGAAAATTAATTCAAATTTAATTATGTACACGACATATACCTTTATCAATTTAATATGCCTTATATTTAACTTAATGGAAGATATTATAATGTATGGTATGTAATGTATTTATTCAAACAACATATGTACATTGTTTGAATGAAACGAATTTAGTATTTAGTTCATCATCACAAAAATTAAATAACTGAACTAAAGTATTAAACCATCACAGTGATAATCTCTTCAATTCGTTTTTTTGTCAATTTTGAGTATTATTTAAATTTGTACGTTGAAAATTAAAAAATAATTTATAAACCTACTAATATGATCTAACTTGTAGTTGTTGTTCGGAGTTGGAATTTGTCTCTCTTATTTATTATCCTGAGAACAATATATTTTTATTATTATGACATAATATACATATAATTGTACACCTACAAAATAACATAATATACATTCACAACTATTTTTGTAGGGAAACAATATTCATAAAACTAGTCTTAATACGTTCAGTGTGTTACATTGATTGTTCATTGCCATGCTTCAAACTTTGAGTGCTAATAAAATTAATTTCAAAAACGTTGAATCACATTAATATTTACGTATTACAAGATTATAGTAAATTTAACCTTGAATTAAAAATTATAACTCATTAATAACAATTACAATCCAATTAAAAGTAAAACATGCATCGAATAAACGGATAACTTTGTCGGCTAAAATGTTCATTTTAAGTTAAAATAATTCACTAGATTAACTTAAAATGTATTTCAACCATTATTTATAGCATAATATTATAAAAGTAAAATTCGTATTAAAACAACAACAGGTATTATCTATATATTTTTTAAGTACAACATTAACACTAATATAATCAAAACACAATATTGCTCATATCAAGTACCTAATTTATGTAAAACCTATTCCTGTACCAACCCGTGTACGAGAATTATATTTTAAGACTGTTAAGTTTTATATTGTAATTATTGAAATGTTATTGTTTTTGATATTGTTACGGTATAATTATTAATTATTTCACATAATCTGCTCAAAAGTTCAAATACTCGCCTTCTTTCACCATCCTACAATGACTTAATATAACATGACTTTAAAATAACAAATTTCTGAAGTTGTATGTACTTTAAATGTAGCAACTTTTAGTTTTAATTGAATCTCACACTTCGTATATGATCACACATCCCCGTGTGCGACACATTTCACTTTATACTTATTTTGTTATTCTGCTATTTTGGTTAAGAAAATCATTCGTATCTCTAATAAAAAAATGATCACAGATATAAGGTTATAGTTTAATAATTTTTCAAATATGTAGTATAATATCATCAGTGTCTTTGCCAGTAGGGGGGTGTGTCCTTTCAAACCCCAAAATCATATTTAAATTCTTTATTGGTTTAATTATTGGTTATTTAGATCATAATAACTCATATTAACATTATAATTTATAAAAGCATTATCAGATACAACAAGGTATGATGAATTAATTACCAATTCGATCATTACTATAGGTATATAACATTTCCTTTATTTTAGGTGTTTTCCTAAAAAGTTTGAGAAATGAATTTAAATAAATTTTAGATTTTGAGCGGAGCGATAATGCGTTTAATTGTATGTGTGTCTTACGAGCATTGTTTGTACACTATAAATAGTCGGAATAATTCAATTTTTAACTCAAGTAATTTTTTTTTTTGCTGGGAAAGTGAATTTAATTAATGCATTTGAAAAGTCAAAATTTGAAATTCCCAGTAGTTTTGTAAGACTTTGGGGAAAAAATACATTTATTTAGCATTTAGACAAAATGTATCAAAATCTTGAAAATTTTACAAAATTATTTTGTAGTTAAAAATGTTTAATATGTTCAACTTTTAGAACTTATTTGGATTGAAAATTTAAAATAAAAGTTTTAATAAATATTACAGAGTGTAATCAAAAAGTCTAACAATTATATAAAAACACTACCTAATTAGTATATATTTTAAGTTTAAATCTATAACTAACATACTGGATGCATTATTATGATGCCCTAGAGATATATTTATATATATATTTATTAAATGTTAAGATATTATAAATAATATACTCAATTTTACATTTTACCTATGACAATAGCTTCGGTACTTGTTTGTTATCGCCCCGCCAGTACACCGTATACAATTTATCGCCCCGCCACTCTTGTTTGTTATAGCCCCTCCATAAATAAAAAAAATTTCAATGTATAATATTATTTTATTTTATTTTAATAGTTTTAAATATATAAATGTTTAGTATAAAATTTAAATTAAAAAATGTATAAAATATAAAATATGTATAAAAATGTAGAAAATATATTATGAATCTATAGTTATAATGGAGGCCAGAATTCGGAAATATCTTTGAGGATAGTTTCAAATGCGTCTTGTTCTCCGAGACGTGTTCTCCACATAAACTCTGCCAAATATGATTCTAGAAAATTTCTGTTAGTTCCACGACGCTTTTTATTGCCCCATTTAGCAGAACCCCACAACCTCTCAATATGTTGGGTGTGAGCCCCTGTGTCCGGATCGACAAAATTATACGTGTGGTTTACAGTATTATGTTTGAATCCCACTTGCTGCAAATTATTGTAAGCTTTCCAACAATCTGACAAAATTATTGAGCCTGGTCTTATATATCTTTGTATTATAGGTAACAAAGTTTTCTCCGATCGATCTGGTACACTGATTATAAAACACGCTTTAGTTTCCCGACATATTCCACCAAAAATCCATTGTTGTGGCAGAATACGCCCAGCATTATTTTTTCTACGCACAAATAAACTTTCATCTATTTCAACAAAAAGACCGGGTCCACCAATTTCTTTATTTTGATTATTTTCAAGCTTCCATACACATACCTCACGTAGATAATTACTCCAATCAACCACAGCATTTTGTCCCATATTTAATTCACGTTTACAAAATGTTACTGAAGACATTTCTCGGGCCCAGTAGTATATGAAATGGACAATTGTGTGTATTGGTAGTCTAGAGCCAGTTAGCCAATTATTAATTCTTAATCCTTTTTCCTTTCGGCAACTTCTTTTCTGACATCGCCATCGCGATCCCTTGATAAACATTATATGGCCATTTTCACACACTTCACTAACTTTAATTATATTATGTTTTTGTAAAAAGCTAATTCCAGTATCACTGTTTGAAACAATTGTAAGTAATTCAGTAAAATTCATAATTTAATTTAATTTTTCGAATTTCTCAGTAGTAGGTAATAAGTAAATGAAATAGTAAACGAATGCCAGCAACGAACTAATATCCTATATCATAAAAATGATAAAATATACTTTTCTCATTTTCTAAAATAGATCACAAACGATTAGCAATAGCGATAAATTGTATGCGATGTACTGGAGGCGCGATAACAAACAAGAGTGGCGGGGCGATAAATTTTATACGGTGTACTGGCGGGGCGATAACAAACAAGTACCATAGCTTCAGCTGAATGAAACTTCTCGAGATTGATGAATATCAAAACATAATAAATTTGAGAAATTCAATAAGTGAAAATCGATTAAATAGTTCGGCACTATTTTCATACAGTGACATTGAAATAAATATATTACACTAAATTGATCATCGGCCATATTACAATTGTGAATAATTTAATAAACGTTACAAAGTATGTGGGTATTTATTATACTAAAAACTAAAAAGTATTATATAACATTAATTGTATTAACAGTTACATTTTTCTCGTTCTAATTCATACACTTATTTTGTATAACAGAATATTTGTTTCACTAATTTTGCTCTATAACTACCTTACTCAAATATCCGATTTTCATCCATCTAATCTTTGCTATTTAAACTATCAGTTTTCATCAGTTCCACGCTACGGAAGAATATCGGGTAACAAGATTTACGACACCACAGCTTCTACATAGGTACGACCTAAGAACTTGTCTTTTCCTTATAATATGCTGTGGTAAATGGCCGTATTGCAAAGTACTTTATGCTCTGAGCCATTTTTAAGAAAGGTATCACATAACCTTTAGCGAAAGTATTTGTATAACTGTAACCTAATGGCTCTCACTATCATGTAATTTGGTAGTATATGTATAGTCTACTTTATAATGCTACGCATGATCCATTACTTACTTCCTTTGCATCCTTTAAAATTAGACCTAACCTCTGTTTGTAGTTTTAAATTCAATATATACACCTATAAGGGCACAATAAGTATAATATGGGATACGGATAAGATACATACATGTATGTTCAACTGCAGTTGAACATTGTAAAAAAATTTAAAATTTGAAACAAAATACCTAAAGAATTGAGACACGAACAAGCGTTGAGGTGAAAAACCAACCTCCATAATGGCAATGACAGATTTATTTTAGATTCTGAGCGAAGTGATATTTTTAATTTATTACACTATGCATTTATGATGCAGTACTTACCTACTGTTTATTTATTTATCTGCAGGTATTAATGGCCATTTGATTTTTATAAAATAAATAGCAATAAAATGTGTACATAATAATTACAAACATCGTAACTGAAGTCTAAAAATGAAAATAATACCAAGAATCTAGATATATTATGAATTATAGAATGATTTGATAAAATTATAATATAATTAGGTTAGTTATATTGTTATTATTATTATATTATTTTATTATAACATTTTCATCCATTATTCAAACGAATCCAATAAAGATATAGCCCATATACCTACAATAGTATAATAACAAGTGTAGGTCTACAAGTCTACAACTCATTGATCTTTTTCTACATTTGAATTATTTTATTCAAATCAATGGATTTATTTCAATATACTACAATTTGATGTACATGAGTGATTCTGTTAACAGTGTTAACCAATAAAAACATAATATTCTGATTTCTGAGTACAAAATAAAAATGTCGTCTTTAAATAAAATATCAAAATATATTCAATAAGACATGTGATTTATTTATTTCAATTCAATTTCACTTTGAATACCAAAGACATTTTTTCCTTTGATTCTTCAAAAGCTTTTCTATGTATTTTTACCATTAAAGTAATAATATCATAATTTTATGTAATTTTAGTGGATGTATAAAATATATCATTTTAAAATTTATTAATTTATAGTATGGCTAGATTTTGTATACAATAACCTACCTACGCTAATAAAAAGCAATGTCTAAACTAAACGATCCACAGTCAAGTCAATCGCTCTAATGGTCAAACAATTTGGTAAATAGGTAATCTTATACCATAGGATGTGCACCTAGAATCAATTTTTATAAATTATGCATCTTAGAGGAGGCCTCACACATGGATTAGGTTAGCACACGAAAAATAATTTTTTCTATTGTTTTTATAGGATTTTTATCGGTTACAGAAAATAAAGTAATGTTTTTACATTGTATATAATTTTAGGCTTGTGTTACGTACATATTTAGTCGTCAAAACCATCCAAATTAATATGTTAAAATATCAAATATGTGTGGTTTACATTTAACGGAGTTTAAGAAAGGATAAATTCGCTGGCACTTCAAAAAAATATTTTTGGCTGATTTTAATATAATAGTAATGTATTCTTAATATTAAATTATTATTATTTTCCTAATTACGTCGCAATAATCATTAATGCACTATCAACCACTATTTTTTTTTTAAATAATATATTTTTTTTTTGGAGAATTAATTAAAAAAATACTATCACAAATAGCTACCAGAGATTATTTACTATATTAAAAATTGATTTTTAACAATTAAAAGTTATAATAATAGCTTAATCTAATTTCTTGTATGCATGTAAAATACTTATATGGCCCTTACAAACGTGTCTAATTGATTTGTGTGTCTTGTGTATTACATGAAAAATATCGTATTAATACCGCACTAATATAAATTGTTCCTTACGGATTTACCTATATCTGTGATAACAAAGAAAATCAATATTTAAGAGCTTAATACCTATAAAACCTTTGTTAACAACAATTTACAACTTAATTACAACAGCCTTTATATCATCATCTTAAAAAATTGATTAGTTTCCAGCCAATCAGAATATTAGCACTTTAACGAGGTTCCAATAAGAAATATATCCAATTCCTATATATAGTATAATACACTATTTAATACACTTTTAATTTAATCGTTCGATATTTTATTAAACAACTATTAAGGTATTTACATAATTGAACACTTTAGCAGTAACATAATATTATTGTGTAAATCTAATCTACACGAGTGATAATGCATAACATTTTAACATTAGTTTTTTGCATTGCTTCATGGGCGAGTTGAATAATAAAATGTTATTTTATTTTAACCCTATTAAATATGGATGCACCAAAGTTGAATTTAATCTCTTACTATAGTTACCAAAACTATTACATAGGTATATAGCCATATAGGTATCCTTGTTGCTATCATGTATCATGTATGTCACAATTGTCACAGATAAAGTACGAAAGACAAAATTTAATGTGAACATTACCTATTAGATAAAGTAAAAATATTATTTATAAAACGTGACATTTAGTACAGTCCAATATGCTTAAATATTTAATAATAATATTTTAGTTTAATTTGTTTTAATACACGTGTCGTTTATAGGAGCTTTATTATGTAAGGTATTTATTTTAATTTACTTAAGTTTCAATAAAGGTAAAACAAATTTTGAAAAGGTACTTACATTTTGAGAGTCGAAACAAAAATTTTAGATCAAGAACGTAGTGATTAATCCCTAAAGTGTCTCCGGTAATGAACACCGAGGTTGATTCCAAGTGTATCTGATTGAAATGCAGTCAACGGGGGTTAGTTAGTTCAGGTTTAATGTGGTATACAAGGATCACCTTAATAAATACGTTCAACTTAATCCCTTAAAAACAAAGGGTACAGAGGAAGTTGCATAACATACAAGTACCGACCTATATCTTGAAAGTATCTATAGTTGCTATTAGTGTCCGAGCAAGTGTTCGTGATGATAAGACTTTGGTAATATTTTATTAACAGCACGCACTACACAGGTGAACATTGGCTGGATAATATATAGGACACATTATATTTGAGGTGGATAATGTACACACTGCACTGCTCATATGGATAAGATTAACATTACTCAGGTAGAACTTACACCACCCGTTTTTGGGGTTTTTGACCTTACCCATGACATATAAATACAGTAGTTACTCTGAATATGAAACTCGTAAATTGTTTTATTATAAAAAATGCATGTAAGAAACGCCAAATCACTGAATTTTTAAACTACTTAGGGTTAGAATAGAATATACAATTCTTCTGAGTTGAAATCCAATATTTATTTTACTATAAATACGAAGTGAAATCGGATATATTCAATATGAAACGTTTAGTGTGAAAAAATGTAATGCATGCAAAAAAATAAAAATTGAATTTATAAATATAAATAATGCGTATCATTGAACCAAACGATATTATCGAGAACAATTCTCAATTACTATTTCGTATCAACAATCGATAAACCTATTTTGGATCGCTAAGTGTTAATTAATTTCAAACACAACTAAAATTCGCAGTAATTAAAAATGTATTTATAAATTAAAACTTCAAAACATAATGGACGTGTGATTGTGTGAATAATAAAAATTATCGTTTTTTCAATCAATATAAAATATTTACTGACTATGCAATTGTTGAATCCGATCAATTAAAATACCTATTGTTCTCGGACGTCATTACTTGAGCGATGATATTGCATGTACCGATCCATTATTGGCTATATGAAAAAAAATTGTATTTAATATTTTTTTTCCACATATTTTGTCATACACGCAAAGCTGTAATTAAAATGTCAAGTTATATCGCCTTCAGCGAATAATGTTCCTGAGTGAGCACCATGTATAAAATTGAGCTGGGTGTAAAAACCAACTGGTATTTATTATAGGCACCCAGATATTAATCAATTGATGTTATTATTATTGAACTTATACGGGGAAAGTTAAAAATATATTTTACACGTTTTTGTTTTACGAGATATTTTAAAATAATTTCATTATTAGGAGCTAGAGCTAAAAAAAAAAAAAGGTAAATACTCGTTTAAGCTATATTTTTGGGTTAAGATGTATGTTACCTACAATTTTCTTTATAATACTTACAGACTTCAATATATTTGATATCGTAAAAATTATAATAACAAAGTACCAATGATTATTTATTACATTTTGGTATATATAGTTAGGTTACAGCGGCAGCCGTCTTGTCCTTGATTTTTTAGGAAGTTTTGAAAATACAGGGTGATCCATTTAAGAGGGTACACTAATTATTTCAAAAAGTATTAACTTTTTTTGAATTTTTTTTTTTAAATTTTAGATTTATGCTTTTCTAAAACTGTGTAATATTTTGATTTTTTTTTACCCTAATATTTATTGGTGAAACCACTATCAACTTTTAATTTTCAAACGAAAGCATATGAAAAAAAAGATCACAAATTATAATTAAACTATTTTTTTTATGAATTTTCCTGTTAACATTTTTATTTTTCGTTATTTGGTTGGGTAGATACAGTTCCTTAAAGTTTGGTGGTTTAAGGAGGTGTTATATTATTTGTAGTGCTACAAATATCCAGCTATCCAAATAACCAGTTTTCTACTAATCATTCGTCGTAATTGGGTAAGTCTAATTATAGTCCATATGCTAATAAATGATTTGGGTTCAAAGTACAATAGTTATCACTTATTAATTGTTACCTTGCGTTGAACCAAGTTTGGTACCAAATTTATTACTTATAGCACCTGATTTTTACAAATGAAAAAATAGAACAATCAACACCTCCTTCAACCACCAAACTTTGATTAGCTTTTTCTCGCAAACGGCATAACGAAAAATTGTATTGCAAATATTCATGAATAAAATTGTTTTATTAGTGTATGACTTTTTTATCATATGTTCCCATTTGAAAATCAAAAGTTGATAGTGGTTTCACCAATCAATATAAGGGTGAAAAAAATTTAAATATTATACAGTTATGGTAAAGCATAAATCTAAAAATTTTAAAAAAAATTTAAAAAAAGTTAATACTTGTTAAGATAATTAGTGTACCCTCTTAAATTGATCACACTGTATAGCCAAATGTTAGAGCTCCGATTTTCCATTGTATAAAAACTATAACGTCGTATTTTGAAAGTGGTATTGTAAATATAAAATGATAAAATAAATATTTGATGAAAATCTTAAGTACCTACAGTTAATAGATTTTTTAAACAACAAAAGAAGAAAATCGTTGAACGAGAATTTCTTAATATTTAAGACCGCTCGTTAAATACTAATTTGAGTTTTCTGTAAGTTTTTCTTTGATAAACCTAGACAAACTGAAGATAAATCTTGTTTAAAAATGTCAAATATTGATGTACATAGAAACATTTTTATGAATTTTCAACTCGAAAACTTTTGAGAATTTTTTTTTTGACCCCCCCCCCCCAGTATAACTAGATCAATTTTCCTACCAGAAAAAATGCTGTTGAAGAAAATCAGAGCATATTTACTGTACCAAAAGGTGACGACAGACACAAAATACACATAATTTTAAAATCAATACATCAATCTGCTCAGTATCTAAAATATTATTATAATTTCAACGTATTTTGTAGGTAGCATACAAAACGAAAATTATTTTCGATGTAGGTAAAGCATAGAATACTTCACAAATACAATAAACAATAATATACCTACACACAAATAGCTTGTATAAAAGTGAAAAAGCAAATAAATACATGCCACCCACATCAGATGTGCCTATTAGTTATGATTTCTACTCATTGGAGTACAATTTAATAAAAATAAAAAATTGATAATATTATTGAACCCGTTTCAAGCTTCCTGATCTTAAAATATTTGCCAAGTACCTCTCCCTTGATAGCGTATTATCTTACCAGTAAGTGATGCAAAGCGTCTTAAATTGTATTTATCTGTGTACAATAAAATAATACAGCTACTGATGGATTTCAGGTTTCATGTTATGTTTAATCGAGGTGTTCATCGTGCTTGGAGAGCTGATTTCACACTCTCTAAGCTTACTGATGACGTGGAATCATGTGAATCTCGCGATCACTGGTATAACTTCGCTGAACATAGTTTCGTTGATTCTGTTACACTTAACTTCCCGTCGTTACAATGACCGGATGACAGTGTGTCATTACCACCGTGCTGATAGCTCGGTAGGCCCCTACAGCGAATTACTAAGGGATCACAACGTAAACGCAAACCAGGTAATTGACAAAAAAAAAACAAACAAAATTCAATTTATTTTTGTAATCTTTGTTTGTTTATCATTTGATATCATATTGAATTTTAATGAATCAAACACATATTATAGTATCGATTACACCATGTTATTATCATATGAACGATTATAAGCTAAATTCGATATTGATAAATCAATTCTAGAAAGTTTGCTTGTGTAACCATTAAAAACATACTCTCCCTATATCTATTTGAAATAGACTATTTCCAATGTTCTTTCCTTTCCATCATAAATGTTAACAAATGAATAACGAAACTTAATATTATGTTAACTAATTTAATCATCATCTCAAATATTAATACAATTAGATTTAGAAAAACCACATTGTTTTTTTTTTTAAATATTATTTTATTGAAAAAAATGTATACAATGAAGACAGATTTATCAATATAATGTGTACAGTGTACAATAAGTATATGGGTATAAATAATAATAAGGGCCCATTAATATTATAATGATAAGGGCTGGATGAAAACCTAAATCTTGGAGTCACTTGATAGTGATTTATGAAGGTACTCATTAGAGACATACTCGTTCTGCAAGTGGGCCTGAGCTCGAATTTAAATTTCACATTTACTGTACTATTGACTGGAGTGCACTCCACAGGTGGGTGTTTTAGAGTACCTATTCTATTTTTCTGAAGTCAAAAAATTCATTTCGACCATTTTAAAATATACTTTTCGCGTGGTATCATAAGACACACACACACACAGACACAACCGAAACTATAATAGTATTATAAATATAAGTTCCTACTTATGACGTACATTGTTATACCGTTTTCAGGACAAATCCGTTCCGAGCTCAGCCACTTACCAGTTCGCTGATGGTGACAAGTGCTGTAAGAAAAAGATCCAGTGGTGTATTTTCGTCTGTTTGGCTCTGTTCGTCTTCCGCGATTTCAGCTGCGTCCACGTATTCAAGAAGAGCGTACGTTGCATCTTCGCGGAATTGAACGTCAAACCAGTGTCGTACGAACAATGCGCGTTGTTGGTGACCGCATTACAAGTAACCGAGAGGAGTGGTAGTATATTATGGCGACCAGCGCAGCTGTTTCTAAAAACCCGCGTGTTTGTATAGTTGACGGTTACGACATTTACCTCGTTTCTGGTCGAGAAGTACGGCCGGAGGAAATTCTTGTTGACCTCGAGTCTCGGCATGCTCTTGGCGGCCACGGGTCTGGGGCTGATTATGTTCAACAGTGAAGCGATCACCTCAGTGAAAATACGTCATATGTGCATTATGTATGCGTTAGTCTTATACATAATATGTTTTGCTCAAGGTATCAGCTCAATTCCTTGGGCCATGCCATTCAAAAACATTCAACAAAATGTAAATATTCGTCAACACGCGCTTTAATAGTTGTATTATCGTTTACTCATTACAGTACCTACCTACCTATGTATTCTGTTTTATTTTAAACATAATACTAATAGGCAATAGTACTATTTACCCAAGTCGTTTTACAATTATCGTTTAACATTTTATTATTGGACGTTCAGTAATCAAACATAAATATAATATAATATTTTTTTTTTAATTCAATTTTAATTTTCAGGTCAGGAGTTTCACCATAGGTTTCATAATCAGTGCTCATTTTTTGTTTTTAATGACTGCCGAATATTTTAGTTTCAATGAGAAACACTTTCTTTCCGCAAAATCGAACGCTGCATATTGGTTGATGTTTTTTTGCTTTGGTCAATCTATTTTTGTGTATACTTTTGTTATGAACATAAAATCTTAATTATTAATACTTAATAAAATGTTATATGTTATGTGTAAATGTTTATCAACAGAATTAAAATTAAAAGTTTGTAAAATGTAAATACCTATTATAGTATTATTAAAATTTAAAATTTAAATTTTGAAAAACTCAACATTACATATAACCATAATAATAATATGATCCTAGTTCAAAACGGCAACAACTCGAGTTTTAACAAACCAGAGTATGTTCCCCATCTTATAACGATTTCAGTTCAAGAACGCAATAAAATTTAATTTAATTACTCTCCACGAGAGAGCATTTTTAATATTATGATATTTACGTTATTTAATACTACGACACTTCATTACGTATAAGTTCTAAATCAGGAGACTAGTCCATAGCTAAGTGAAATTTTTAGGGACCAAGCGCCAATAGAATAGCATTTATGGGGACTAAGCGACGTTGTTACACAATAGAAACGTACAATTCCAAAATAACCGATTATAATTAGTTATCACTGATAACTTATCAGTTTATCACCGACAAAATCAAATATCGTTTTTAAAATTAAACTGTTAAAATTCATTCAAGGAATATTGGAGTTTATTGTACTTTATAGTATTTAAGTACTATACAGAAGAACGAAGATTATAAGGTATATACATCTGATTTCTTTTAAAATCAACTTAAATATTATAATTAATTAAACATAATGTAAATAAAATATATTAATAATAGATATTGATTAAAAAATCAATATTCTATAGGCGCAATACGAAGTTAAAAGGGATAGCGTTTTTAAATTTTGCTTGAGTTATAAAATATAATGAACAAAAATATGACTTACCCATATTATTACTAGTTGTATATTACTTGTGATTTAATAATATAAAATTTAATATAAAGTGATTATTTGTATATATATATTTTATTTACAACAGTATTAGGTACCTATAATACGAATGTATTACACAATTGTGTTTATTTAATTATTCAGGTAATATTATTAGTGGAAAAACTAATAAGGATCTAGTGACAAAAAATATATTATCAATAAAAATTAGAGTATAAACAACAAAATTTCAATTTTTTTCATAAAAATTGCTCTTCGTATTTCAATTATAGTTTTAACTCATTAAAAATTACTTAGCCATAAAGATGACCAAAATCTGAATAACAATAATTACAATGACGAAAACCCTAAAAATCACTTTTGAAAAACGTATATGAGTTCGAAATGTAAAATAACATAAAATTTGTTTTTTTGCACCCTTGCAAACCTTGAAAAATGTTGCTTGGCCCTTTTGCCTTGTAGCCATTGATAACACTCGAAACAAATTTTTTGAGTTGTTGCATTTTTGAACTGGGACATCGTTGTTATGTCATAACATCCTACCTATCTGTTTCTAATCAAGTCAAATAAAAATAAATGTTTGAATATAATTCAATTATAATATTATATCAAATGGTTGGCGGTTGGTTGTAAATTGAGATACCTATATAAAAGTATAACCAATATACACTCAAGATACGTACGTCGTGTCATACTAAATATGGTCTATCATCAGACGTTATTAAATATTTTAATTGTCCACTATAAATAATAAATTTAAAATAATGTATTTTATTTTATAGTTAACTAAGTCATTTCTCACTGAAATGTAATTGTTGTACGAAAGTATACTTTACGTTTATCAAAATATTTTTAAATTACGAAAAACAACAGGATTATAATTCATTTCATACTGTTTCATAATATAATAAAATACGTCTTGATTATTTTTGTGGACTTTACCCGTCGTGGATGGAATAATTGGACCATTTGTATGAGTATAAAATAGTACTTATACCTACAATAATATTAATCATAAGATTTTCAATTACTTAATAATAATGTTATTACTGTGCCTTTGAATAAAAAAAACGAACGAAACAAAATGTTGACATAAATATAAATATATGCCATTTCAAAATTAATTTTCTAAGAAACCATATTAATAAACCAATTTCAAAAAAGCTCATAGTGACCATAATAAAAGTGTTTCATGTCAACAAACGACGAACATCGCTATATATACATGCAGAACAGTATAGGATTGTTCTGTGTCCTGTGATGGTACACGGGTAGTTATAAAACAGCATTATTATAATTATATAAATACAATAATAATGTTCTACTATTATTATAATATTAATCAAAGTGAAAAACAATAGATTTTTAATTCATATTTCCGACGAAAATAGAATCCTAACGCAGCTGTGATGGGATATACCTGAGCACTTTATTGTCATATTGTGGACGACGATAAAAGCATTGAACGACGAGTCTAATTTATTCCTGTCCAATGAAGAAAAAACGAGTGAGTATATTCAATTCGATTCCTCAACTTTTAAAGCATTGTACAATCGTGTATACTGTCTCTTTTTGTTTTTTTTTTTTATGCAAATATAACAACACATTGCCCATATACTTACGTAAAATCCCTAGACATCGCTTCCACGTGCAGACGTGCTGTGAAATTTACAATTTGTGCCGAAAGTTATTTGACATAATAATATTGTGTTGCAAATCATCACCAACACTCACTCAATATAATAATATAACAACTTCACTGTACCCTCGTGTTGCTACTTTTTACTTGTTTATCCAACGAACACAACTTACTGTAAATAACTAACAGCGCAAGCATCTTATTATGTATTTGTTTTTTGTTTACCACAGGCTGAAAAATCAAACACAGCCGACGAATCAAACGTAAATATTTCTGTTAACGTGACAGCTAGTCGTGTGTGTTTATACTGTTTATAGTATATCGACTTTCT
The DNA here is from genome assembly GCF_001856785.1 of Myzus persicae. Lineage (NCBI taxonomy): Eukaryota > Metazoa > Arthropoda > Insecta > Hemiptera > Aphididae > Myzus > Myzus persicae. The sequence goes on from NW_019104444.1 coordinate 567,229, forward strand.
AATGACTAATAATGCCTTGCAGTGCTTAGCCGCAAATGAAAAATCTTTTTTTACCAAAGACATTTTGAAGACAACTGCGCTATGTACCTACAGCGTTGAAGGATTGTGGACACAATAAGGACACCACTGCATTTTGTTTGAGTACCAACGCCAAATTTTAAACTACAAGTCTACAACAAATTTTCTACGACGCCCGTCGTCACGACCATAATGTTATCTGAACAACACGCTAATTAAAAACAAAAAAACTATTTATGTTTTGCAAACCATTATTTGGATCAATAATAAACTGCACTACTGCAACATTTATACAAGGTCCAATAAAACCGTCAAGTGCATGATCGGCAACAAAACATTGAAAACCGTACTTCTTTCAGGTAAATTTACTATATTATGTTTAGCAGTGGCTTTTTTGAAAGGAAGTTGATATGAATTTTCGACTTTACTCTCAGACCACGTTATAAATACATTTATCGGTGTAAAACATATTTTATATGACAAAAATAAGCAAATGGAAGGGAGGGATATGATACCCTCATTCTCCCTTGAGCATATCCTTAATGTTATGTGTGATTATATCTGTATAATATACGTGCTATGTAGGTATAATATGATATAATTCAATTTGATAAATGTTGTCAACAGTTTAACTTTAAATGCATATAAAAAATAATCGTGCCTTTGTACTTTTTAATATTTTTCAACAATTTAATATAAATAAACCTATAAATACAACCTGAGTCAAAATATTTAGAAAATTTTTTAGAAAATGATAACACAAACATTCAGTAAAAATTCCATGTATCTATGGTCACTTTTATTAGAGTTACACTAAAAACCAAAATCGATTTTTTCGAAAACTGGTTTTAGGTAAAAATTCCCGTTTTTCCTTCATTTTTTGTTTGCGCCGACTAGATTCACTTTCCTACCAGAAAAGTTGTGGTCGAAGAAAATCGAAGCACTTTTACTGCCCAAAACCGTGATGACAGACATAAAAATAAATAAAAAAACACACATCATTGTAAAATCAATAAATTCATCGCTTCACTCAGAATTCAAAATAAGGGTGAGTACATGCCATATAGTATTTTTTTATTAATCATTTTTATAATCAATTTTTCCTAAGTTTTTGAAGGCACTGGTGAATCAGGACATCCGTGACTCGAATTGATCACTCTATGTTATTATATTGCACAACAACTATGAAACACATCCGCATGCCCTTAAAAATTGCTTTACCTACCCTGTCATCATACATAATTAATTGATATTTAGTTGAAGTAGAGATAATTTCATATTTTCTCCCAAGAGCAGAATTGTTAATGCAAACTTTGGTGGATATTTTAAAATAGGTACCTATTGTATGGTTGATAAATTACATGCAGTCTGCTCCGTATTTTAGTCAATATTGTTTTGAAATGATTTTGAATAACACAAAATAGCATTAGTAATATTATTAATACCTATAATAATTATTTTTATGCATTTTGTAAGTATACATTAATAACGTACAGTGGCAGAATAGAAAATCCTCAAAAAAACGATAAATACCTAAATGTGTGAACACGCCACAAATTATGTCAGAGACGTGTTTTGCACGATTTTAAAACAATACGACAGAAGTAAGTTTTGCTAATCTAGTCGACACAACTTTTTCACATGTACCTTCCGTCCTACAACTACAATATATAAAATATAATAGTGTTTAATGATACTAAACAGCTGGTGTGTCACTGTGTTATTTTAGAAACATCAAATGTTATCCAATTTTAAAATCGTTAAAATATATATAGTCTTTTATCATATTTAATAATCAGAAACAATTCAAAAGACTCAAAAATTGGATCTATAAATGTATAGCAATTTTAAATAATATTATGAATAATAATATATGACCTACAGAGTAGTTTTTTTGTATTCAAATTTCTAAAATAAATACAGACGTGAACTCATAGCATACGTTATCATTTATATTCGATATCACGTACAGTATTTCCGTATAGTATATTATACTATATATATATTATTATTTTCACCACAATAGTGAACGTGATATAATTTCTAATTCTATTACAAAAATGTAATAAAATGCTTGCCTGGTGGTTTTAAAAGATGAATTGACTAGAAATTGGTCAGAATTAAATTGCATTTGACATTTTCCTTGATTAGCCTTTTCATATCATGCTATACAATCGGTTTTGTGGACTTTTTTTCGAAAAATATCCTAATTTTCAATAGAATAAAGTTAATGCAATGGGTAATTGGATGTACAATTAACACTGATTTTAGTTTGATATAAAAATATAAATACCAGAGTTTAAATCTATATAATAGATATATTGGTCAGTCTATGCTCTATTTAATATTTTATTAATGTTGTATCTAATTCAAACAAATCAGGCAAAACTTCGATGAATTCAATAAATAAATAAAAGAGACATGCATTCCATTACCATTTAAACGTTAAATAATACATTTCAATAACTATCGAACTGCTATAGCTTATTATTTAGTACATAACAGAAATGTATTCAAAACTTTTTTTTATTGTGTATAAACACGAGTGAAAAGATGTTTGAAATTCAAACCTATCGAAATAAACTCTATAAATATCCATTATACTTTGCTATATTTATTATGATAAAACGTAATCTATATCGTTAACATTTTGTCGTGGTTTTCTTATGTTTTCCTGCCGTTCTGTATGTATTATATTTGAACATTAATTTCGATTTTGCACGGTGCATGATTTGGAATCAATTTCACAATAAATATTCTTCCAGAAGCCCACAACTCCACAAGGTCATATCCCCCACACCTCATCAGTGGAACACCGTTCGTGTTTGAAATATAATCTCAAAGTTTGAGACGAATGATAAAAACTCACTGTTAACAAGACGTAGGTGTATGGTATAAAATATGAATATGTGCCTTGAACACAAACCCGACGGAAATTAAATGCCATTGTTATGGTGATATCAATAATGTAATAATCGCGTAGGTATTAACATTTCACATACATCTAAAATAATCTATGTTTACCTTTGATGTCGTAGGTGCAGGCGAGTTACCTACAAAATGTGTCAGCAACAATAAAACGAAAATAATTTTATTAATACATATATAATCACTCCCATATTTTCTTTTAATAATTAATTCATTCAAATTATGATTTTTGAAATGTTCATTGGACCTTCAAAGACCATATTTTTCAAATTCATGAATTTATATTGTACTACTCGAGAAATGAGTATTGGTAATACAAACTTCTGTTTTTCAAACGAAACCCCTTTACTTTTACTGTAAATTATCAAGAGGGTAATATTTTTTTAAATGCTGATGTATCTAAATTCAAACGAGTAGTTTCTCAGTTATTAAAATGTTTGTATTAAGGGTAATAGTCCTTAAAAGGGCTTTACAAAAATATAAAATAGATGTAATATTGGATCTAGAGATTATCATATTTGATCCATTTTTAAAAATTGAAATGTTGATAGATAAATATTAATCACATGCATGTTTAAATCAACATATCTTCTAAACCCATTATCATTTACGTACTACAAATAAGTACACAAAGTTAAACAACTCAGAAACCGCTCGTCTAAATTTTTATTCTGACTGTCAACGTTTTCAGAAAAACTACAAAGTTAACAGTAGAAAAGGGTGGTTCTCATTTGCAAATCCGAAACTCATATCTTCATAAAACATTAGTTAATAATACAAAAAATCTCAACAATTTCAAAATGTCATCATATTTAAAAATTACAAAAATCAGATTTTGAATAACTGTATTATTGAAGAAAAATAGGGTTAACTTGCTTGGTAAATCATCCTGTATATAATTCTGGAGCAACAGTTTCTTAGGCCTCGGCCAGTCAGTTGTGTACATACGCAAATGCTCCGTCCTAAGTGTTACCCTTAGTTATTTTCAGCTAGATAAATAATGTTTGTTTTTACTGTTTGCTGTTTGCTTACTCATTATATTGCAATATAATATAATACACATATGGTGGTCCCATTATGTATGCAATTCACCTGGAAGTCGTCCGTTCTTTAAAGAAAAAGGCTTTTCGATGACGGCGTATAGTAATGGAATTTACATAGTATTCACCTTTACCAAACACAATCGCACTCGTCTGATATAACAGTATGTTCGATCAGTACATTAAACAATATTTTTTATTTACTCACTAGTCGCGAGGGTTGTACGTAGGTAAGTACTGAAGGGATATTGCAGAGCTGGCCCCGGGACAAATTTTGTTAGGCGAGATCTCGAAATAGAATTGTTTATAACGCGAGCCCAAAATGTCATATAAATGCTTGAAGCCCGGGGCAGGGACTCTAACAGATGAAATATATTATAGTCTATTGTATGTGGCTTAAATGTGATGTAGTCGATGTAGCTAAGCAGTGATACAACCCAATCTCTAAGTAACAGGTGCGTTACAGCAGTGAAATTTCAAGAGTAGTATGCCATAAGAGGAAAAATATAAAAAATTGTAAAACAAAGACCTCATGTTCACTGACCACTGTAGATGGAACAATGAAATTTAATCACATATTTATTCGAAACAAAAAATAATGTATAAAGTGATAAGAATTTTGGATATCCATGAGCGTTTAATATTATGTTCACAATAATTTCTACTGAAAATATCCGTTCGCCGTTGACTTTGCCATGTTTTTTCTAATTGAGTTTAGAATGCTGAAGGCACAACTATTATAATCGCATAATATATTATTCAAAGCGAAAATTTTATTTTTCCACTTACAACGCACTTAACAACTATCAATTAAATATTTCCCATAACTATCCTAGACCATAATACATGATGGTTATTACTCATCCCTAAACTACGAGTGTATTGGTTTGATATGATCACGTTTGGTGATTCATGAGTCTTGTCTTGAACACATTTTGCTACTATTAAGTACCTAAGTCAATATTTGAAAAATATCAGTGAGAAACTGCATATTATAAAAACTAATTAATTTCTGCTACTATTGTTTCATCATAATTTCTATCATGTATGTAATTTAATATAACTATTCTATAAGGTAATTACTAATTATGTAATATTACTATTACTATGATGACTGTAAAAAATAATGGTCGGTTAGGTTGTATAACTTGTGCGTTATTACGGATTTACACCCATCAAGTTGAAAAGTTGATAAAAAATAAATAAATACAACCGTTTTGTAATATAGTTGTAGATAGTTTATTTTTTAGTTTTCACATAGGCACTATTTACTGAGCGTAGGATTTTACAGTTTTCCGTTACGGGAATTTAATCCTACGTACTTGGAAATGACTCTCCAGTGTTTTACTACGAAAAAGTCTGATCTCTTTTAAGACATTGATATGTAGCTTTTCAGGAAACCATTATTTCTAATGAAATACCTTTTTTCAATATACTATAACAAATATTAAATATACTATTTGCGCAATACAAATCCCCGCAAGAACCGCTCCAAATATGTTTCTGGGAAAATGTGACTGAAAGGTCACAATAATCAGCGATAAGTACGTCTCTAAACGAATAAAATATTTAAATATTTTATGATCGAAGGTCTGCATCAACTATAAAACGATTTCCCTAGACATTCGAGTATATAGGTGTGACCGAGGAGGATATTTTTTCAGCGCCCATATTAAAAATACGCTGCATCCCCCTCACCGTAGTCAGTATGGTCTTCACAACGGTATCAACAATTTTACAAATTGTTTTCAATTCATTTCCCTGCAGAATTCTGAAATCCAATTTCGTAAATATTTGCAAATTATTTACAAAATTACTACGCAGTTTTCAAATAAACAAGTGTTATCGTGAGGAGGGGGAGTGATACCCCTTCAATAATACACCTATGATGACATCTTTGGTTGAGCCTTAAGACATATTACTATGAAGATCGATTTTCGAATTTCATATATCAATTTTTGATTACTGGCAATCATTTGAAAAATATTGGCACTGGCTTGGAACTAATTAGACCATGGTCCGTGAGGTAGACGACGTATCGAATGCAACCGCAATGTAGCCAGAGGCGTCAAAAAAATAATCATTTTAAAAATCGACCAGCTATTCTACCTGTAGCTGGTGACATTAAAATATATTTTTATAGAAGTAGAGCAAGATCTAAACTTGTAGTCATGCCAGATAGCTGCGTAATAGTCTACAAATAAGTGGCGATAAGAACCGACACGATAACGCATATAATATAATATGTACATTAATAATTATAACGAGTGCGGCGGAATTTAATAATACACATATTACACTACAATATATCATATACATATTATATACATATTATACATTATGAACGGGAAGTAAATACTGTAGACGGGGAGCCTGGTAAGATATCGGAAAACGATCACTACCTGAAACGCGAATACCCAGAAAATAATTCACAAGGGAAATAGTATACGACGTACCAAAGCTGCCATAATAATTCACCTCATCATGGTATGGTACTAATAATAGTATCTCCTCACATATCATCAGATATAATATAAGGTACGTCACAAAGTCTCCAAGTAAAAAATAATAATCCATGGACGTATTAGTCGACAAAAAAATACTGCCTGTATTATTTTCATTCGGATAGAAGAAATTCTAGTTCACTTATAAATAATTATAATAATACTTGTATTATTATTATTATTATTATTATTGTTGTTGCTGTTGCAATATTACGCTTTACGTCTAAAATGTGCTAAACGATCTTCGTATCATATTTCGGTTTGCTTGTGGCCCACCAAAACCGTGTAGCTGCTCTTATGTAATAATTTATTACGTTGTTCGCCTCAGTTGTAAAGAATGCAAGCAAGCGTACTGCGGAGCATGGGCGCAACTAGAAGGGGGGCTTGAGAGTGCTTAACAGTCCCAACATCAAAATTAGCATTCCCAAATTTTCTATACCGTTTTTTTTTACAATATTGGTACCTGGTACCTATTAGTAAAATTTCTGATTTTATAATTAATAATTTACGATTATTGACCAGTAAAATTGATAATTTATCAAAATATCATAAATGGAAATTTCATATGCGTTTATTGCTGTGAGGATCAAGCTGATACGAATGTGCCTCAGGCTATAGGTAATTGTTATTTTCAACTGTATCATAACAATAGTTTTTATTTTGCATGAGGTATTAAGTATAATAAATGTATTGAGCAACCAACAAAAAAATATTAATACTATATTAGGAAAGTCAGTTAATATTATTAATGGAGTTATATCAACATTTAAAAGCCTAAGACCTGATGAATCGTTTGCTAACCTTTGGACAAGAATTGAAACATTTTCTGAGGGAAATGAAATAGATCTTCGAGTTCCAAAAACGGATGTATTTTTTTAACTAGTATATTTAACTAAAAATAATAATTTATAAAAATAAGTAACTTAATATGTTTTGTTTAGGGTCAAAATGTAAACTAATTCAGCCAAATAAATTGAACGATTTTGCTTTATTTACTAACACTGGTATTCGAGACGAAACTGTAGATAAGAATATTGAAGTTAATGTTTATTGGAGACAAACAGCTTATATGCGTGTAATTGATCAAGTTATAACCAATTTAGAAAAAAGGTTCTCAACTGAAGGCTTGCAGTTTGCAATATCAATAGATCACTTTTTAAATCTTGATTTTCAAAATGGCATGCTTCTTATAAAGCATTATAAAGTAATTATTATTATGAAAGTATAAAATTGTATTATTATTTACTTCTCAATATTTTACACAGGACCTTTTAAGAATATGCATTGATGGTTTAAAGGCAGAAATAATTGTTGTGATAAACTGTTTAGTGTTTACCCAGTAATTACAATTTTGAAGATATAAAGAAAATAATAAATTATAATAGTTATCCGAATCTATACAAATTGATACAAGTTGCAATCACAATACCAGTCGGCTCAGCTACATGTGAAAGATCTTTATTTGCCATGCGTAGAGTGAAGAATTGGCTGCGAACAAGCATGCACCAAAACCGATTTACAAATCTAGCATCAATTTGTATTGAAAAAGAAATAACAAATAAAATAAATACTAAAAATATTTTAGATAAATTTGCATTAACTAGTAGAAAAATTAATTTATTATAGCAATAATGATATTATATAATATTATATGCTGTATTATATTAAAAATATTTTTTGCGTAATCATTTTTTTATCATAAACAATGGGGGGGGGGGGCTCTAATGTGCTATAGATTTTAGCACTCCCATACATTTTACCCTAGTTGCGCCCATGCTGTGGAGGCTATCGAATCTTTTATGTTGTTTATTTATTTTACTTTAATCGTTAAGAAGTTGATCTACGAGGATTTGCAACTTTTTTTATGAACATAAGACGTGATCAATATCAGCTAATAAGATATTATAAACACGATATCATACGAAACCGTTAAACCTAACCTAACCTTGACATCAGAAGCCGTGTTGTAATTGGACTCTCCAGGAAGCCTGGAAGGTATACTTGGCTCAGTATTCTGATGGCTAAAATTATTAAATGCTTATACAGTAAATAAAGTACAACGAAAACGCAGGAAGATAAAATCGACCTCCTCCCTTTGAAATGGAGCACCTTTATAATAGGTGGTATTATATCTCTATTTTTTTACATTCCGGTAATTTCAAAACGAGTCAAATATAAAATATTATCAAATTTATAAGTTGTAATAATATTCTGTGGTTATAAATGTTCTAAAGTGAAATTGACCTTTAAAATTTAAGGTATGTTAATGTATTATTAGAATGAATTTGTGGGTTAAACTGTTTACAACTACTATTTAGATACAACTTTTTATTGGTTATTACTTATTACTCATCATTATATTAACTAGTTTATATTTGAATAATTTAAAAATATTTTCATTTACTTACTTAGGTACAAATTTTGTATTTTATAATTTGAATTATTTAGTAGCTTAAGATTTCAAACTTTAATAAAATTACTATGACATATTTTTAAACAATTTAACTACCAATCAATTAATGGTTTTAATTTAAAACTATAACTACCAAAAAAGGTCCTTCTCAAATATATTCTAATAATAAATACAGATACCAATCCTTATAAACAGGTTGAACAGTCACCCTACCTCTTTAAAAAATGATAAATGTTCATGACAAAGTGGATAGAATAATGCTAGGAATTTTAAATGATAAATATGCAGGACAAAAATAATACGACAACTGTCAGTAGTGAGGTTTTTCGACAAATTGGCCGAGTTTGATATTGAGGTCGTTCAACCCATAGCTATAAATAAATATCATGACAATTCATTGTTTTATAGCGATCACTTGTAATTCAGTATTTGTGACTGCATAGAAACCGTCGGGAAAAATGTTGACCAAATGTAAATACAACATTGAGACGACAATAATATAAGACGGTTGTGAATTGTGGTTACTTATACAATATTCTATTATGTAAACATATTCGCCATGTATGTGTGTATACATGTTAGGTGCTGAATAAAATAAATTCAATCATATACACTATTATTCGATTTACATACTAAGAAAAAAATGTGCTTCGTCTCCCGAGAAAAGAGGAAAAACATGGCAATGGCTTTGCAGTAACGCGTCTTGCAATTAACTATCTCGATTGACAACGAAACGAGTGTAATTTAAATTTTAAATAAGTTTGCCGAGACGGCACGTCGACGACGTTATAGGCTTTTTTTTACGAGTTATACAACACCAAATAGTGATTCACTGATGTGCTTTAAATAGTTTAGCTAGTTTAGGAGAAATCTTCAAGTAGTTTTCATGTACATGCCTGATTCTATTAAACCTATATTTTTTTTTTGAAAATGGAAAATGTTTAGAGCTCCAAAAAAGGACCTGTGTTGCTGAACCTTCGCTATCAGCTGAAAATGTTCCTGCAACAACTCAAGACAAATGATCGTATAGAGTTTATACTTATGACGAATTTATTAATAATTAAAAAGATAAAATGACGGGTGTTTAAAGTAAATTACCAGCAGATTAAAATTGTATTATAATAGATAGCTTAACCTTTATTCTGGACTCTTAATTATATTTTGAACAAACATGATAGTGGTTTTTTTATATCAGTTGTCAAATTAATTTTAATGTGAAGCAAAAATTCCTGTCATAATTTGTAATAGAAGAATTAAAATATTGACACATAAAATAAAGTTCATATCCACTGAAGATTGAAATGATACTCTGCAGATATCCTTTCTTTTCATTAAATAATTATCAAACCGAAATAAATAAACTAATCAATCGATCACGCCATCACAGATCCATTAAGATGAAATAACACAGAGGAGGGTATAAACTTACATTTAATGATGAGTAAGAAATAAATATATAATATTTGTGAATGATGCCGTAATTTCAGTAGTCATTTGACATTTGCCATCCTGGCTATTTACTGTCAAGAATTGAATAAAATCGAGGAGATGCTTTTTGGTAACAAAGCCATCAATTGTAAGTCAAGCGTGAGCAACTTTTAACTTGAGGGAAAATAAACACAATAAAATCCGGCAATATTGCGTTATTTTTTTTTCTTTAATAGCTAAATACAAAAAGGTCGTCTTTGAACCTATAAATTTGATGTATTTTGTAAACAAGAAATATAAGAATGAATTTAAAATTATTAAGAAACATGTTGTTTTCTATTATTCTTTCACTGTAAATGAAGATTTACGTAGATGTTGGAGTATTGTATAATCGTATGTATAATATAAACCTTGAGTCGTATTAGTTACAATTAAATGTTCTAACTACTTTTCTACTTTTATATTACATAATGTATTACGAAAAATTTGATATTTTATACATATAAAGTATATAGAATATAATAATTACGTATTATGTAATTAAAAAAAAAAAATGCCTAGGTAGTTCTGCTTGTAATCGTCGTACTTAATAGGTTCTCAAGTCGTTCCTATATCAATTTATACATGTAACCGATAAAAACAATATGAGGACAAATAACCACAATAAATTACAATCTCGATATTGACTCTTACGTCATTATTGATACGCAATTTTTAAGAACTTGGGTGGAACATAAAGAATGACCATCGGACCATAGAAAGAGAGAATGAATTAGTTGCTCCTCTATATCATTCGTAAATGTACTACATATGACTAACTAAAAATAACCAGAATAAAACATCTAACTGTACTTAGTAATGTTTTAAAACCACCGAATTTCAGAAACTATTAATATATTCATGATCAATTTATTATTACTTAAGTTACTGAAGATTATTCATATGTCATAAGTGGATGATCATTTAATGTATTTTATATTAAATTAGTAAAATACAATGGTATAGTCAAACAAATGTTACCAGTTTCATATTATTATTCTTATAAGCTACAGCTAATAAGACATACTCGTACATTTTGAACACTACGAAGTTAACATTTATTAGATTGTTCAGAAATAGAATTTCCAAACAATTAAATTTTTTTAAGATGGTATGATTTTTTTAGTAAATAATTTCCCTGTATAGTACCTAATATTTATTATAATATCAATATCGTCATAATAGGTTCAACATAATAGTCTATATTATTTATAGAAATAATAAATAATAAATGATATTCTTTATTTTCTTTATGGTATATAAAAAAACTATGTCAAATATTAAGGGGGGCATAATTTAATATAACTTAACATAATAATAATATTGTAGTTTATTGTTATTTGATTTGTATGGCAAATCATATACAAATATTATATCATCAAATAATGGTGATATATTATTAAATTAAATCAAATAGTTACTACTTACTTAAACACCGCTCGACTCGATACACACAACCTTTAATATTACATTATACTATATTACATTATTACTACATACATTTATCTGGTATAAATCTATAATATATATATATTATAGAACCATATAACATATACATAAAAATTGTAATTCAATAACTTCACAAAAGCCATATGTCAAATATTGAAATATCAACATAATACCACGGACGGAAAAATAGAACGAGTAATTTCAGGTACAAAAATCCTGTCAGCCAATAATGCAAGTATTGGGTTATGCATTTATACATATTATGCATAATATACAATATAAATCTAATCCTTTCACTATTTATACAACCTTGAATAATAGTTTTCAATCACCTAGCTCGATTTCACCTGACAAAAACATACCACTCAAAATGTTCACACTATATAAATCTAATCTCATTTTCCTTCACAGTAAAATATTATATTTTATCTCAGAAAATTGTATTTACAGTGAAGGGTATAAATTAGGACATGATTAATAATATAATCACTGGATTACGTATTACGTACCTATAACATATCCGAACAATGGCCAATTTAAAAATGTTATTTGGGGTAGCTATAAAAGCTTGTTATAGGTCTATTATAGAACAATATACATGTGTGGCTAAATATAGGTACTCAATTCGCGTATTCAACTTGATATTTTTAGTCCCTCCGATTGTGCTAATAGCCTTGCATAGACTATATATCTATGCAGTATTAGTTCCAATTTTCCGGGAGGTCTGAAGGTGTATATTATACATTTTTTATTACGTTTTTCAATATTTTTAATAATGCTATGACGATAACACGGCGATTTGGATAGGCAATTTAGCTACATACCTGTCATTGGGACTATTTTTCTAGTATCTCATAGAATCATAAACTATAAACATAATTCATAATAATTATAATTATATAATATATAATTTAATTTAGTTAAAAATTAGTAAGACATACGGCTTTTTAATAACTATTTGTACACTACAATATTATTTAAATACGAATTCGATTACAATGATTACCATGAGGTTACCTACTAAGTACTAAATAATAATATATTCTTAAAACAAAATGTACAAAATAGGTATGTATTTAGATTAAGTCGAATGTCTTCAGCATAAATTGGATTAATACTAAAAATGACAATGCCCTATTCATTAGTATAGGCCAGGGGTGGCCAAACAGTCGATTGCGTTAGAATTTATTTTTAGGGACAAGCGTACGAAAATTAAGGAAGAGAAATAAGAAAATACTAGAAGACAGTAATATAATAAATAACCAATATAGAAAATATATTATTATACTCGTCTTGGTAGGTGCGTATATATTTTTCAGTTAATCATTGAGAAATAATTTTGTAATCGAGTAAGAAGTATGGGCTTAGGTAATTCCTTCAACCGGTAGTATATAAAGTGGTATAGGTAAACAGCATAAATGACTTGAAAACTTTACATTAAAATGTATGATAATCCACAGTATAAATTATGAAAAACATAATTTAAATTAAAAACTTCCTCCCACGAATATTAATATTTAAACCGTTGTTTTTACTCAATTTGTATTGTAGTCCATTGGCCTTAATATGTAAATTATTTTACCCCCGTCGATCCCCGGCTACTTTATTTAGTTGATTCTGTCTACTTGCGGCTACATTGTGTACGTACATTTTCATTGGACAATCAATCTAAATTAATAAGTTTATACAAAAATAGAAAATAGAAAATAATTAATATTTAACCTCCATTTTCTAAGATTACGTTCGATTAATCAAATATTCGTTAATGTTATATTCCGTTATTCATACAACTATATTATTTAATATTTCAGAATTCAGTGATGACAAAATAATAAATTACCAAACTAATAACGAGTAATAAATTTTTTTTTTTTTAATTTCAAGGAGAGAGCCCTCGGTGACATAGGCCATTGGGTTTTTGTGTTGTATAGATTTGTATTGTAGGTTTTTGGGACGGTAGGGGGGAACACGTGTGTGTTTGATTTGGCAGAATTTCGAATGGAGCACCCGTAGGTTTCTGCCATGCCCCGGGGGTGGGGGATGACAGCACTTGTTCTCCGGTCACCGCGACTTGTCCGGAGAAAAATGCCGCCCGGTGGCCGAGGATCGAACCGCGACCGGCTGCGTCGCAGCGGACGCGTCAGACCACTTGGTCACCTCGTCCCCGAGTAATAAATTAATCAAAATATTCGAATATTATTGTAATAATAATATAAAAATTAAAGCTTTTTTTTATTCTTCCTTTTGAAAGAATTTTGAAGTTGGAAAATAATTCAGTTTTGGATTTTTTCATTATTAACAAATTTCATCCAGCAAACAAGTTTTATATTTACTAATTAACTTGAGGTTTGAAAATTAATTATTTAGTATTAATTTGATATTTAAATTAAAAATTGTAATTGTACTATTGTTAATTTCATGTATCTGTAATATATCTGTACTTGAGCTAATGACGTTTATCTTGAATAAATAAATAGTTTGATATTATAAAAAAATAATTATTTAGATGTTTGCAAACCATTATTATTTGTGTTGATTTAGGTAGACAGCAATGATAAGATATGCTTAGAATAATTTCTCAGATCTGGCCAAGAGTTATAAATTAGAGTAATATTTGGCAGTTCGTTGGATGAAATCAGTTTCTCATAATACATAAAAAAAACATCTAAAAGCTAGTTAAGAGTCAATTTAAAATTGCAGGTCAGATATTGACAAAATTAAATAAAACAATGAGTTCTGCTTAGTAAAATCTTTTTGTGTAGAATCTAAAACTAAAAACATAATCATAATATGTTTGTAACATTAGGTACAAACATCCATCATATTATAAATGTATTGTGTTACTTACATAGAATATACAAAATTCCTCAGTTATTTAAGTTGGCAAACATTTTTTCAATCAAAAACTAACGATTTTAGAATAAAGTTCTCATAAGTTTTTTTTAGCAACCAAAAAATTTTAAAAATAAATATATTTATTTGTTAAGATATATCAAATTCAAATTTTGATGAAAATAGATTTGTAAATGAAAAATAACGATCTTAGTTATTGTGTTGTTATATTAGAAAAAAATTATACATATAGGGACTTTGAACTTCACCACTTCTAGGTACGTACATCAATCATTATTTTCTATACACACAGACATTTTTGAGATAGTCGATAACTTATCCATAATAAGACGGGAGATTTCGTGACTCTCCACAATCATTAAAATAGGTACCGATAAATGATATTAGTCTCCATCAAACAAAAAATATACATGGCATGGCAAAATGATTGAGATTCTGCTATCACACCATTCAACAAATTAAAAAGGATTAAAAAAGCACAAAAAATGGCACATTCCAAAGGCTTCCTTAAAAAGGCAATAGAAAATCGTTTTAACAAAAGCAAAAATCGCACATTCTTTTTTATCCACGCATTCCTTAGTCATAAGTAAAGATCCTGTACCAATTCGCAATAAATACCTAGTGAGTATTACTGTAGTAGTTAGCTCAACCTTTCAAAATGTCATTCAAGAATGTCCAAAATTTAAAAACATACGAACTACTATATCAATACCAAGAAACCTAGCAAAACCCCTCAATGGAGAAAACATCACAAAAATCCTAGTTTTTCTAACCAAAATTAATAAGTATTGCAAAAAGCTTAAAACCATTATTGACTTGTATATAAATGTAAAAACTTTTATTTTTAAGATTTAAATTTTTTTATATGTACACAAGTCTATTTTAATAGTAATATCTTTAGTTGTTGTCTGTTGGAGCCTGAAAAAAAAAGGAAATAAATAACATTTTCGGCTATTAACTTTACATTACCGAGAACTTATATTTACACAGTGCTACGGTAGGAACATAAGGCGATATTTACATACATAATATAAGTTAATAACAGATAGTTTAATATTATAATAATTTATCATAAAATATATACGATTTATTCTTGGCAATAACTAATTCAACCTATCGTATTACTATTAGAAAAATAAATTATTAAATAGTTACAATTTGTCAGTTGAATTATTTATTATAAAATATATTTATTTTTTAAATTAGGGCAACAAACTGTCTCCATTTAAAATTGTTAACATTTGCTATGATTTAGATATAGATAATCCATAACAGTGACTGAAAAGTAAAAAATTAGGGGAATTTTTCCATCTTCCCCATCACAAAATTTCAGGTGGGAAAATGTCCCTCCTACCCTTACTCCCCCGCTGATCGTTTTTATTTAAGTACTTAAACAATAATGGCATCAATTTAAGTTGGAACTAGGTGGTACAGTGGTACTTATCTATATTCTATATAATTAAAAATACACTTTTTATAATAAATTATTCGTATGTAATTTTGATATTCAATTCTCGAAATTTAAATTTAAAATTAAAATAAATTCTAATTGTGGTTAAAAGATCTTTTCAATTCTTATCAATCTGTAGACTTAAAAAATATTTTTCTCGCGTTGCTCAAAAATTATTACTAATATAGTAGTATATTAGGTACATTATATAAAAGAAATTACAAATTGTTTTTCATTAATATTAGTGCTTATACTTCATATATAACCTTATTAAGCTTCCTATAATAATATAAGTACTAACAATATATCATACTTTTACAGCATTCATAATGCTTTTACCCAAATTAAAATTTTTTTTGTCAAAATTCTAAATTCAAACGCTTATAAAAAATATATAGTGGATTTACAAGTTTCTTGACCGCCCGGAAATTTTTTTAGTAGTAAAAAAAATGAATGAAATTCGAAATTTTCTTATGCCTATAAATAACTTAAAAATAGTCAAACTATGTTTTAAATTTTAAGGTATATAGACAATGCAAATATATACAATTGGTGAACATTTTATGTATCTGCAGTTATATTTTTATATACAAAAAAATTCAAGATTTTATTAAGAAATTATTATGTAGATAACATGTTAAAATTCGTATGTGTGTAATGTAACATTTTTCACTCTCCCCGCCCCCCTAGACATTATTTTAATTTCAAGTTTTAACACATTACACATAAGATAAGTGTTCCTTAATTTTCAATTTAAAAATTACACTCCTTGCTGGTATGGTTATACATTCTACAAGTTACAGACTCAGTAATCTAACCGTATATTATAGTAATATAATAATATATTATATTGATATATAGCAGCGGTTCCCAAAATCCCAACCCATGGGCCGCGAACCATATAAATATGTAATATTTAATATTATATATATATTTAAAATAATATTATTATATGTTTTTAGAATATACCTAATAATATTTATCAATATTACTTTCACTCTGTAGTGTCAAATTAGTGTATAATTAACACTAAATACAGGAATAAACTGAACGTTGAAATTGATTTAATTATAAGACCATCCAGTTTTCATCCCGATATTGACTCCTCACGAAGGACAAGAAATGTCAAAAATCACATCGAATTGTTTAACTTGTGATTAAGTTAATAATATATGTTTAATTTCATGATAAGCAATTGATTTTTTAATTCTTTTTAGTTCTAAGAACTAAAGTTTGTTTATACATATATATATATATATATATGCATTCGTATATAGGTGAGCTATTTGTGGGCCTCAAAGATTATTTTTCAAAATTGGTGGTCCTTACAGCTAAAGAGGTTGGGAACCGCTGATATATAGCATATTATAATAGTATATAAATTATTTTTTTTTATTGAACTTATGAGCCCGGCGACTAAGGCCATTAGCTGTAGTAGGAGTTATGAACTGTGGTAGGGGTAAGGTTGATACTGTAGGTGGTTTTTACGATTGTTAGGGTTGTTACGGTAGGTAGCAAGGTTTTTAACTACTATGAACCCGGATGGTCACCCATCAGGGAACTAGTAGCTGTGGCCGTTACTTACTCACAGTCGCATTCCGCGTATGGTAGCAGCCAACGGACCACACCAAGCCACATATAAATTATTATATTTACATATAGCATAATATTGACATATTATACTAATTCGTACTTCAAAGTATTATACAATCCACGCAATCGTGCAGTGATGTAGGTAGCAGATACAAATCTCAATAAATACTATGACTATTTTTAGTTTTTATAGTGGGATTACCTACTAAAAAAATTAATTTAAAAATGTAACATTATTCGATGAATGGGTAATCCGACTAATTTTACGTTGATTGGATATTATGATTTTGCTGTCTCTAATTTAAAAAACAAAAATGGGGGGTTTGTGGGAATATTTTTAAGTGAAGTGAAAAAAATACCAAGCGGAAAGGGGGTGAACACAAAAACCCCCTACCCCGTGTGCCCGCCAATGTAACTGAAATACAATCAAAATCATTTTTCGTATGCGATGATTTATTATTATCAAATTTTTAATAAAATTTAACTATATAACACTGGTTATTATTGGGCGAAGCGACATAAGAACAAATACTCAAAACCCAATATTTTACTTCTGTTCCAACTTATTTTTTTTTCTACTTGACAGCAATATATTGATTATTTATTCAGGTGAGAACCAAGTTCTCAGATTCAGTCAAATTAATTTCGAACAATATTTCTAGGAATGGAGTCGACAAGTGGGTATATACGTTAGCATAATACTTCGATAAATATTTTTTTATATATTTTACTTTTAAATTACAAACGGTACACGGACTACAGACACTGAAAATTATAATCTTATTTATATGGAAATTGTATTCAAATAAACTTTTTAATATTACAATATGCATTCATGTATAGGTATCTAAATATCCAAAGGTAGAATGCATTTGAATGAAAAATTAACCATTTAACATACCTAATGTATTCCAATATATACATTATAGTTTTATACCTATCTATTAATATTATTATTATTATTATTATTATTAATTTATTTCTCAAGATAATAATACCTATAGTAAATACACTGTTGCTACATAATATATAGATGAGTATAGCCTATGTCAGAGGTATTATATAAATAATGTTATAAAGAATTATTAAGTACCTACCATCTTATATACTGTCTAATACTCTAATAAGAATAATCGTCCAAGAACAAATAATTTTAAGAATCTTTGACGATCCAACGAAATATAATTAGCCAGTTTTATTTTTTATTTTTGTACACCTATAGTCTACAAAAATGGACTAACAGACTATTCTCTGGAAATTCGATGGTGTTAAATTATTCTACATTATCCAGCACCAGGATAATATTTGTGACAACGGATGTCAATGATCAAGCATGGATCCAGATCATTGATCTGGCGAGACCCAAAAACAAACGCATCAATATAGATACATTGATCATAAATGCCATGATTACAATCAATGGTAGTATCGAATAATAAGCACTAGCCACTGTTATATCTTTTTTTTTTTTGGGGGGGGGGGGGGGGGGTAAAGCAACCCCCTCCAAGATTCGTCCCTTTCAATGATGTGGTGCAAACAACCCCTGGTGAGTTTTTTCACACCAGTTTGCTGACAAAAGGTTTAACTGGAATTGACTCCTGGTTGGCCGGGTTTACTTGGAAATGGGAAGGTGTAAAACGGTTTATTATTGTATAAATATTTTATTTTTTTTAGAACGTTCCTTCAATATTTTAAAATAATCCGAAATCTCAATAATGAGAAATTAATAAAACCAACCTGTAGTCTGTACCTACACACCATTGTGAAGATGCATACGCATTACGTGTACAATTAATTATTATACAGAAGCTGTTATATATTTACCTACTTATCGTTGTATTATACAATACGTAGATAATACCTACAATTCAATTAAATATTTAGTGCTTTGATCACTGATGTAGTTTCTTACATTTGAATTACGATATAAGAGGATAATATAGGTACCTAGGTACTCTGTATGTAGACAGTAGAGAATACCTACTTACACTATATTATACAGTCAATACACATGTTTAGAAACATCAAAGTCTGTATATAAACAAAACAAATTTAATATGCAAATAGAAAGTTTGTACCTACTCCTATTTTATTATTCAAACTCAATTTATTTAAAACAGAAAACCAGTGATACAAAAATAAAACTTTACACAGTTATTTCTAGTAAAAACTGTATTAAGCATTAAGTTTTTCAAGGTAAAAAAAAAAAAACATTTTGAATAATGTACCAGCTGTTCTTGAAAATAATCAGGAACAATGTCAATTACCAAAAAAACATCCCATCGACTATCACTTAAATTTTGTCATTTCTTTAACACTTACTTTTAGTTTTTCTATGCTCTTGGGGAACTAGGTCATGATAAAACTGAAAAAGTCAGCTATTTGATGTACATCATCCATGTTCTATACCTACTAATCTATTGAAGAATAGGAAGGTTAGAAACTTGTTTAGCTCAAAACCATGTCTATAGAAAGAAATAAGATAAAAAACCACTAAGTCATAACAAAAAATGAAAAAAAATATGTCCATTGCTTCACTTGGATTTTCGAAAACTAAAATTTGAAGAACTCATCAAACATTAAAACATATACATAATAGCAAATAAATTTGTTAAAATCAAAATGTATAATTTCAGTCACTCAAGTTAATATAAATAATCCAAATCAATTAAGAAATATCAAACAATAAATAATATTATTTCTATTTTTAAATGAAAAGATTACAAACTAAGTAAAGCAAAGTATGAGTTATTGTAAATACCCCTCTGTGCAATTAATTACTTTTTACATTATTTATAGTTCAAGTAACCAATCGAGATCCACCGAAAGAACTACCTGCTCGAAATGTTCAATTGATTGTCCTATAACAATATCTGCATACTTAAATAATATCTCCTACAGTCAATTGTAATACCTATACTTTCATTAATTATACTTATAAATGATGACATGAAGAATATCAAATACTAAAATGTACTTCTATAACAAAAATATAATAAATATTTGATAAGCATATGAAATATTTTAAGGCCTATATATATTATTGCTTTACTCAGAATCAAAAACACATTTATTTAATTCAAGCAAAACCGTGAACATATATATTATTACAAACATTTAGGTACTTTATTATTTTGTTCTTAATAGTAATAAGAAAATACCTATTGCATTATGAATTAAACTTTACTTATATCTATTATTACAAAAATACACAAAATAGTTCAAAGACAATAGGTAAACATTTTTCACATAATTCAATTACAATAATTTTTTTTTACATAGCTTATAAATTATAAAACTTAATGGTTGAAAAAAAAACACAGGAAGAAATAAAATACATTAAGCTGTATCGTGGACATAATTAAATTGATCTCCAAATTTGTCTCGAAATTTCCTCTGATCCATACCATCTAAAATTTTAGCAACTTTCTTCACAGATGATCTACAAATATAATTTTACATAATTGTATTATACATATAGTATAAATAATTTACTGTTTAAAAAATACTGCCATAACAGTACATTTTCCAAATTATTTTATTGACATTTCAATAACAATAATTCTTTGTGTTACTTTACTAAAAGATAAATGTACTGAAGCATAATATGTACATTCCACTATTATAAATTAAACAGTTCACCACTTTACGCAAATTTAGAACTATTGTTGACTTTTATATTTGATAACTGATTATGAATTCACAAAAAAATCTTACTTTTTGAACACTTTTTTTTCCAGCCGGGCCCGTGGAGTGTCCAGTTCTTTTTTTAAATTTGTCAGATTTGAACTTTGTTTTCGATTCTTTCTACTTCCTTTTTTAGGCATTGTAAGATCAACTCCTGTTTGAAGCTACACAGATAGAAAATTGTTTACAATAAAATATCTACACAAAAAATAATTGCACATCAAAACTACAAAACACATTCTACCTTTATATCTCTAAGGAGTTGTGGATCTTGCCAATCAGGTACGTTCTGTTTTTTCTCTTTTTCCAAAATTATTTTGTTTTCCGGATCGACAACTCGTCCAAGTTCATCTCTCAGTACAATTCGTCCATGAAACGGACACTAGAAAAATAATAAAATATAATAAATAGGACTATAAGTTTTATTTATAAAAGATAATAATTTATTTAGTTGTATTTAATTAACCTTAAAACGGTCTTCTCTTGGGCATAATCTACCGCTTGGCAATGGGGCTCTACATTGTCTATCAACTCTTTCGAATTTACCAGTAAATTCGATAACTCGCGTGCGTAAACTTTCAGATCCTCCTGGCAGAACAATACCATCACAGTCAGTGTCCATTATGGAACTCGAAGTCCAAAATCTATGACCATCTGGATTTGTACTGAAAAATATGTAAAATATTTATTTTCATAAACAATCATAATTGACATTTGGTGATTTATAAAAATCAGTTTTTTAAAATGGTAACTGGTGAATTTGCTTTAAATACCTAACCTATATAATGTATAAATTATAAGTTAATACATCTATATTTTTAAAGAACTGCCAAATCAGCTCCGCATCCTTAGTTTTTTCATATTATTATGTTAATTGGGTTATGGGTTGATTTAAGTTAACCATACAAAATAATAAAACAATTTTTGTGTAAGAGTAACATGGTCAAATATTTTTACTATAGTTTCTATACACGCAAATTGTTCAATTATTTTAAAATGTTGGATAAGCTAACCCACTTAGTTCACTAGGTTCACAAAAACTTCACAAAAACTTAGTTTTTTTAATTAATAAAGTACAATGGTATGACAATTGTTTTTGAGGAGGGCTTAGAGTGAATTCTCTATTCATTCTATTCCACTCCCCTAATTCTGCATATAAGGGTGATAAAACAATGCGTGTTGTTTTGCAAACATATATGTTAGTTAATAAATAGTAATTAATGCAAACAAATTATCTACACAAATAATACCTATTCGACACCTAATGGTTTGTATTTTTAACTGTTTTTATATTATTTTATCTTCTTCTTTTTTAAACATTAAATTGATTGTGTGCTTTTTAGTAATTGCCAATTCAATGCGTAATCACATATATGTATCCAATTGGCACCAAATTGTGCACACATATTCTTTGAGACTCTGGAAGTATTTATAGCTTTGATTCAAGCAAATTAAATTTTTTTTTTTATTTATACATATTATTTAGGGTTGCTACATACTGGTTACAGAATTAAAATATACTTATATATAATAATCTATATACATAAAAATGAATGTATATTTGTAGCTTATATACTCAGAAACTACTAGACAGATTTTAATGAAAATTTCAGATTGTCCATGGATCTCAGTAAAGCTTACAGAATACAGAGTAGTTAGAACCACGGGGGTATGTCCATCTCAGAAGAATGAGTTCACAAAGCTAGGTACACCATTGACTCCAATTTTCCCGGAACAGAGTCACACTAAAACCAAGACATACCTAAATAGCAAAGTATTTTATATTTTTTCATTTTTTCCCAGAAGAAATTGGGTTATACATTGCAATATAATAATAACGTAATATAAGGGTATAGCCTGTGAGAAATGTGTGTACTTGAATATTGAAATTCAATTATGTATTTATTGTATTATAATTTATACCACAATTACAAAAAAATTAATATAACTCAGAAAGTCAGAAGCCAGATTCATTAGAAATCATAATACACAACGAATGTGTAAAATATGTTCACTGGTATTGAGTGATGTATGTATTTTAAAATAAATAATATAATCGATAAAAACAGCAATAATCAACTACAAAATACAATCATTCGAACGGTTCGACGAAAAACTATAGACGATAAAAATACACAGTGTTGAATCGATGGCCTTGCTGCGAAAACGACACAAGTGCGCACGTGTGTGTTTTTAACGATAAAAAAAGCTTTAAAACACCCATACATTTTAAACATATTTAACCATAACTTATGGTTCACAAGTATACATTAAACATATAATAAATATACAAATACATTCAAATAATATTATAGTTTATTGTTTTATAAATAACTGGTAAATATATTATTGAATGATGTTAACGCAATATTGCATACCATCAATTTTTTACAACACGGTTGAACTATTACATGTTAAAATTGGCTGGTTTTGGAGCATGGTTTGTAAAGTATATACAAATTTAAAAAATTGGTTGGATTAATTTTTTAACGGATTTCTAACTGGCGCTCGAACTTCCGTAATCACACTGTCCGTCACGTAAGCGTTTTTTGTTCGGGAAAAAAACGAAGTTCGACAGTAATACAGTAAGTAAGGGAATACAGGATCTACTATTTTCGTTTAAAAACCAATAGACCGAGTTTTTAGAATAGAAACTAAAAAGTATTCATCATTATTATGTGTATAAAATATAATAATCTACTCATAATGTTTCAAGTACCCACGAATAATATTTTTAAATTACAACAAAATAATTTAAATCATTATTCTTGGTTATTTAATACGTAATATCTTACAAATTTTAACATAAAATAACTTTTTAAAATGTGCTTATACATTTTTAGGAATTTTGGTTACAGAATAATCTACATACGTAGAACCTTGTTTTAAATGTTCAATCGTTACCTATAAACTTACCCCATTTTTGAGAGATGAATCACAAAACTTCAGTCTACGTATTTTCTATATTTTTTTCTGGGCAATTAAATTTATTATTTTCGTCATAACATTCTCGATTTTTCTTGTTTCCTTTTTTTATTGCAGTCCCACTCTAGAGTAGAACTGTATATACTCTATTGTTTGTCGCAATTCCTTGTCCAACCTAACTAATATATTCTTGTAATCTCGAAGTATTCCCTTGATAGTTTTTCCTTACATCCTACGAACGACACATACTGATTTTATTTACATCAATAAACAGACACTATCTTTTTCCATTCCGAAGACTGTATTATATTAATACTGAACGTGCAGTTCTGTAATTTTTTTAGTTTATGGTACACTATAAAATTGTCTTAACCATCAAAAAGGATCGAATGTTTTTTAATTAATTCTAAAATAACGAAAAAAAAAATCAGCATAATATTTACGGTAAAATACGAGGAGCTGAAAGTTGTTCGTCTTCCCAGTGATATAGATCAATGTCGAACGGTAACTTCGGCACAGCTACGACACTATTGCGATTGTCATCTCTCCCCGAAACTTTTGCTGAGTCGGCGCGGTCACTGCCATCGTTTCGAATCTAAAAATAACGTAGATACATATATAATATAAATATTTTTTTTTACATCTTATCTGATTCCACCGAAGATATTATTACTCGTTTATGTACATTATTATCGGGTTTAGCTAAACATTGAGCCAATAGATGGTCGGCAGACGATTGAGGGAGGACTTCTTCCATGTCCGAGTCACTGGAACAATCATTATCGTCTTCGTAGTACGTAATTTTGTTTTCTCGGACCGCCAGGTCGGTTAAACGCCGCTTGAGTTCGATCGTTCGTTTCAAGAGTTCTCCGTCTATTTATTTATAAGAAAGAAACACAATATTAAAACTAGACAACGGACGTACACACTACTTAATAAAATATTATGCAGCTATAGATGACTCTATATAAGTTCGACACTGACATGCAATAACACATTTTTGTATTCACAATGATTTCTATATTTAATATTATTCACCGTAAATTGTTTATTATTATAATTTGTTTTTTATTACATTATTACTCGTGTATTGCTATCATTGTATATGATTATTTTATTATATTTTTTGGTATATTTCTGTTTACTTTTTATTTTAATGAACATGAGTCTCTTCATGGTGAGGCCCGCAGTATAATTGAGATAAATATAATTAAATAAATAAATAGATTATTCTTTCAGTTAACAACGAGTACTTATATAGAGTTGTGTACTCGCTGTGTTTGGTTAATAATTAAGTATTAGTATGCACGTACTCATACATTTAGTTAATTAATGAGAAGTTTAAACGACCCAGTCCCCATCACCATGTATAAACACGGAAATATATACAAATATATTACTCGAAATTTTTGCTATGTCTTGCAACCATTTTTTGATTTTTGGCAAATACTTGTCGGAGATGAGCTTCACTTGTTCGTTTACGCTTTCGATTATAGCCAAGTTGTCTTCGGATTTCTTCACCCTCTTCCGAAAATCTAAAACAGCCAAAAAAATTTTTAAAAAATTCACAATTCCAGTAATTTACGTCAGTTGAAAATTTGTAATTAAACAAATTTAATAATCACCTGGTCGTAGTGTGACTGTCACGGTGTGCGCGGCAGGGTCGATTATGCCAGTTTCTCTGCACCTTTCGTTTTCGTCACCCGACTCGATCTCGGAGACAATTTTTCGTCCGGAATCCGTCAGCGACGGTTCCGATGGGTTCGACGTAGGGAGAATGTCTTCCTCCGCTTCTGGTATAAAAAACTCTTCAGGAGTGGGAATTAGCAATTCCAGGCCACTCTCCAGGGTTTTAGACGCAATCGTTATTTCCGGTTCGAGTTCTGTGCCAAAGTGAATTTATTCAAACACATATATTATCTTTATGTATATAAAAAATGTAAATGTTAAAAGTTAAGGCATTTAATTGAGATTAATTTACAGGTACAAAATAATAAATATAGTGTACCATTTATTTCGGACTCAATTTTTTTCAATTTCTCATCATTCAAACGCCGTTGTCGCTGTTCCCTATCCTCCAGTAGTCTCGCATTGGTAACGGACTGCACTGTCATCGATTCGAAATCAATCTGAAATGTTATGCCACGCATACTATAGTTAAAGAACATAATAATGATAATTGACTAATGTATTGTATCCTAGGTGAAGGGTTCGACGAATATATAGGGTGTATAGAATATACATTATTAATATATTTAGTACATTTTACGATATCATAATAACCTACTTTTTTGTACTTGCTCAAATACTTAAACACAAAGTTAAATTCGTCTTTAAAGTCCTTCCCAAACTCGTCGTTCCATTCCTTGATGCATCTAATGGAGTAAACTTCCAAATCCGCAGCGAATTTTTTAGGAGGGGGCAACGTTCGTCCCGCGTCCGTGTTAACTGTGAGTTTTAGAAGAACCGAGATTTCGATGATTATTAATTTTCTAAAATGCTCAAATTTCCTAAAACAAATGACATTATTAAAATAAAATTGTATTGTCGTCCATTTACTAATCTATAAATTGACTCTAGTACAAATAAACAACAATACATTATACAAAAACGATAAAAGTAGATTTAGTAGGTGTACTACGTTAAAAAAGACGTCAAATACATACTTAAAAAGACGATTACAAATTCGGAGCGCACTCAAACGAATCTGAGAATGTTTTTCTTTGAGTTGATGAAATAGTAATGCATGAACTCTGTCGATGTAGATTGAGGATTTTCTAAAAAATTCCCATATGTAAATAAAGAATTAAACAAACAAATTCCTATATCCCCATAATAAATTTAAATATAAACAACATATTATTTACCTATCGGCTATCGCCGTACAAATTTCTTATGAATTTAAAAAAATATTGTACTTTAATATGATAAACTCATCTATTTATGGTACCAATAACCTCCATAATTTTTTTTTCATTTTTAAACTACCTAAATGTTAACACTTAACAGTTTTAACGAACTATAAAATATATTACTTAACTATGTTATAAAACACACAAAAAAAATGTAAATTGAATATAATTTCCTTAAATAAATTATAATATTATACCGAAACAGTATTGTATATTTGTATTATTTAGTAATAATAAATTACGTAAAAAACAGTATATACTATATATAGAAGTAATAAAATCATAAAATTTATGTAAGACGCAAAAATTCTGCAGACCCACTCAAAATAGCTTCAAATGGATTGGTTGGCAACCAGAACGACTCTCGGAAATTCGGGCCTCGGGCAAATATAAGAATCCATAAAATTACGGCGCCATTTGATGATTCCGCAGCCTACATTCATTATATACTTTAACTATAAGCACCAGAATTCTATCTACAAAAATACTTGTATGATTTTCCGTGTAATGGGTAAAACTCAAACTCAAGCTTAAAATGTTTGTAATCCCTCCAACAATCGCGCTATAAACCTATAATACCTGTCCCCTATCATAAGTATATACTTATATAGTTATATCGTCCCTGCACTTAATTGGCTTATACTTTATACAATCAACTATCAAGCTTAACGTCATTACACTTTATATTAATAGTATTGTCCTTTTATAGATTTAGAACTTATAACGTAACAATCGTTTGATGTATGTAGGTATATATATACCTATATTTTGTTTCAAATATTCAATTATTCAATTATTTCAATATCAATATTGTATTCAGATATTAACCTACAGCTGTAATTAAATGATGATAAGTTCAAGGTATTGATAGTAATTAATATTAATTGAAAATAAAAAAATTTCATAAAATTCCCATTAACAAAAATAAAAACGAATTTGTTATTTGCCCACAAGGCCACAATACGTTCGTACTTATTTAAGAAGTTATTTAATAGAGCGAAAAGATCAAATACAGACTTGAGCGATACTATTGTGAGTACCTACCTATCTAACTGTACATCGCAACGAATGACAATGTCATATTATGCCATATTGTACACAATTTTAAACCTTTACATTATATGTAATACAAGTACAATATAGTACATATTTTTGTACCAGTGATGCCGGAAGTAACCTTTGGTTTTTAATAATGACGTATAATTTATATATTATATAACAATTAAATATAATTGATGAGAGAACTAATGGATTATATTTTATGTAAATATAGTACCTAGTTCGAATTTTCTAAAAATACGGTAATATACCTTTCTGCAGATATTCCTATAAGTACGACTGTATGAATAACGAATATAGCTATACGTAAGTACGCGCACTACTCAACGTATATACGTACAGTCCATCACGTTCCACTTAAAATCTATTGATACAAAAAAAAATGTTAAATATAAACTTCATTACTTCAACAATGAATAAAATATTAGTTTCAAGCTCTATATTTAAAATATATCACGTGCTTAATATTTTAAACAAGTTCTTGAGTTAGTATTTTAAACAAATTAAGTTTAAGAGAACATTGAGCTGACCTGTATAGTTTTACTATCTATGGTAATACTTGGGTGTAGGTAGATCATATATTATCGATGAGATTTCATCAGTGCATTTGGCACTTGATATTTCAAATTGTGAGCAGATCTTAAATAAACATCAATGTATATGTCCATATGACGTATGTCGTATGTGGTTTAGTTATACATAGGTACCTGTATTATACATTAACAGCTCAGTAATTAGTAGCTATAATAATAGCTGCTATGCAGTTTATAGTGCCCAATCGACCATGAGTTTATGACTGAAGTAAAATACACGTACCTACTTATACATTTATAATATAACTGGTTACATATTTTATATATATATGTATAAGTACGCGCGACATATCGAATGTAATAAGGAAATGCGCGACGGACGCGCTGCAAATATAATATATTATATCCTCTCGATTGAATCAAGCGTAACAAAATAAAATGATTATAAAAAACATTTACCACTTTTACTATTAGTTACTGTTGCAGTTTGACAGCTGGTCCATGGCATATCGAACTACTCACTCGAAATTCGATTTAGACACATCAATATCGTCAAGAAAGTCATCCGGTTGACAATTGACCCGAAAAAAGGTGGTTCTCATTTGAAAAGAAGAAAGTATCACCTTAGAAGGATACACCTTAAATGGTATAAAAAAATGTATGTACCTATTTGAAAATATTATGTTCCTTAAGTAAATATGTGTACCTACCTACCTACATAAAAATTCTGAAAATCATTATTTGAATAAATTCCATTGTTTAAAGGGAGATTTATGGGGGTAGACATGCGTATTGGTGAATCATTCTGTATATAATACATGTACACACAAACAATTGAATAGTGTGCAGTATCTATTTACGCGAATACGTCAGCTGTAGGTACATTAATATGCGTATATAGTAGCAGTACGCCCTAAGTGTACATTATATTATATTATATGGAATGATTTGAACAGTATAATCGCTCATATTATCACAAAAAGTATTAATGTTTAAGAAGATATTTTGACATAATAAACTAATTTATTATTACATTATGTGAAGTTATTGCAAAACAAAATTTTTGAAAGAGTTTTTACCATTTTGATCATATTAGAAATTGTATTTAGTTTCTTACTTTGAATGATTTCTTCTTTAAATTTAATATCCAAAAGCACACTATTTTTCTAAAAATTCCGATGAAATATCTAATTTTGAACGATTATTTAAAGTGTATAATGTATATAGGTAGTAGGAGTTGTGTGGCACACACAGTTACCCGCTAACACTGCAGAATACAAGTATCGTCGTTTAATATCGTATTACAACTCCGCACACACAAAACTTAAAACATTTTTATACTTCAAAGTACTCAGGAAAATATTTTGCTTCGAATTATGAAATTAAAGAGACACCGCAAGTCGTTCCAAAAAGTAGGAAACTTACTAAAAATGATGACCGTAAAAAACGTAAAAAATATGTGATTTACTTACAAAAATGTATTTTATGACATCACAATAAGATGTACAAAAATATTTTCAAAAATGATACATTTTTTTAAATAGGTATTAATCTAAATACCTAACTACTATATTATCTTATTAATTTCATCGGAGGAAAATATACGGCAGGCGCCAATGTAGGTACACAAATCCGGTTCACTCCTTCGATTATTGTCATTATTTCTATATTATGTCTATGTATTATATTATATTATGTACTTACTTCCTTACTTTCGATAGGATGCTAATGGGCCATTTTTCTGCAGCTACAATTATTACAACATTAGTTCATATAGCATCCCAGATAAATGTTATGTATATAACAACCAGGAACCAAATAAAGTTGACCGTCTACAAACTATACCTTATTATCTATCTTATGTTATTATCGGTTTCAATATTTGTTCGTGTTACACGAAGATGCATTTCCCTACACTGTTTAACGGGGAACTTCGTTCCGTGTACCTATTATAATTATACTCCCCAGACGATACTTTAATATAATATTTTATAGTCTGTCGTCGGAATTCGATATTTGAACGGGGCCGTCTGTTCGAATTACCTACCTTAATAGTGTCAACGAAAACTGACGTGTTTTGGCCACGGATTGCGATATTAAGAACACAATAAACTTTAAGTTGAATTTTTTTTTTGTGTATTCAGGTACAAAATAATTATATTATACTACGTGACGAAAACATTAGTGGAGAGAAGGGTTACCTACATTGTATAAATAAATAAAAAAAGAAATTGTAACCTTTCTACTTGAGCGAGTACTTGGGTCTTGGGAGATAACAATGATATAACATTGAAACAAATAAAATATTATATACTAAATATTAGGTATTAGGCATTTGCATACAAATATTGGTTTTTGGGCAGGGAGCTCTCTCCAGAGAATTTAAGTAATAGCCAATATAGATAATTAAAACGATGGACAAAACATTTTGGCAATTTAAATGTACACTGAAACAACTGTTGTTTATCAAAGGATATCTGAAACTCGATTAATATACAGACGCACAGTTTTTGGCAACAGTTAATAATTGTGTTAGTAGGTACTTCCTGCCTATTGCGTTCCGGACTTAATTAAAACGTACCGACCACAGAATATAATAATAATAACACAAAGTCAAATATGCGCTGTACATTCTATACCTATCATACGACGTTGGTGCCCCACCACTTCGACAAAATATTAATAATAACCATATGTATGTACTATATACATCAGTACATCACAGCATCGTATAGAAAATCAAGTACCTACTTACGACCGCACAGTAATATAATATCTTAATAATGTGTTCAAATAATAAGTAATAACCTATTTGGTACATTTCATATTTTCACTGACAATATGCGGTACTCACAACTCACCTACATATATAATACGATATCGTATTTCGTGCCTTTACGTCATAATACTCATTGCCCATAAATCATAATGATTAATGTTATGTATTGATTAAACATTTAAACCGAATTTGTTTGATTAGAAATAAAATAATAATCGCATAGGATTTCCGTTTTCGATGAACGAGCTTACATCCCAACGCGTATCAATTAAGATTCGGGTAGTGAAAGAATTTGTTGTTATTTTATCCTCTATCGTACAACAATCATACCCACTGTCGGGCAGAAAATAGGATTAAACACATTTTGTCAAAATTAATCCAATGTGAAATACGTCTATGTAATATGTCCACCCATGCATATTCCATACTTATAATACGTTTACATTTTTTCGGTTAGATTAACATTGTGCAATAACGGGCTATGGACAATATTATATAATTATATTATATGAATATTACATTTTCTCGCTTATGCCTCAGAAACTTCTACAATACAGACAGCACATTTTTATTTTTATAAATAACTTTAGTACGTTTATGCGAGTTAACATTTACAATTGTAGATTCTGCTGAACGGTGAGAGTAACTAGTAAGCAATAATTAATTGTCTCACTATCATTGCACTGTTTTCTCGGGTAGTGTCGTAATGAATGTGAAATTCTATGTCTTGTACATCAGTAGATTGAAAATTAATTGACGATTACACACAGATACTTAAAATATCCAATAGACACCAAAATTCCAAACATTTTCGGTCAATATGAAATTTAATTTAAATAACCGAGCTCTGCTCAAAATCATTATTCAAACGCGTTAATTGTCGTGTTTCAATATTATACGATATAGTTACACCAACGCAGTTCCCAATATTGAAATCGATAGCAGATCTTTATTTTATACTTAACTGTTTCTAAAGCTGTATCTATAACGATTATTGTGTACCAATCATTTTACTTTTACACACTATTATAGGTATTACAAATTATGACATATAATAATAATTATAGTATACACCTCATGAGTATTGAGTACCTATTAAATATTGAATAAATTTATAGGTACATAGTAATAAAATATATCATAAAATGTTATGAATTATTTACATTATAGGAAAGATAAAAAAATATATCAATGAGAAGTTTTTTATTATAGATTTATATTTTTATTAACCATAGTATAGTATTGATCACAAAAATTTGAATTATAAATGGAAATGGTATAAGGTAATATTATTATAAGCTGTAGATACCTAATTGTTCTAAAAAGCCACGCTTTAAAGCTAAAAACATCACTTAAGTAAACAAATAAATATGTTTTACAATATAATTAAAGATGGTAAATACTAAATATGTATATAACTGTTTATATAATAAATTAATACAAGTTAATAGTTTAGTTATGCCAACCAAAAGTAATGGGTAACCTAATAATCATTGGTTATTATTATTTATTATGTTTTTACAATATTATTTTACATTCTACTCCAAAAGTTAATAAGTTTCATACAAATGGAACGTTACAGTCACATACAAATCATTTCATACATTAAAATAATTATTTTTAACGTTAAAAGTAATCAACATAAAAATTAGGATTTACATACATTATTAAAGGTGTATCCACCCAACAAAATAATGTCAACAGATATTGCTTTTAATAATTTTTATTTGATATGTATTTGAATTATTTTTAAGCATGTGCATAAGAGCAAATATCTGAGAATTATTATTTATAATTTTTATCATATAGGCTAGGTATACCTCAATACCTTAGTTTTAAATCAGATTCAATTATTGTGCATACAAACATTTGAAAAAAAAATATTTTCCCACTTATCTATTAAATAAAAATTACTTGATGTAAGTATATGATGATATAGATGATGATTAATAGAATTAAATAAATTTTAGTTAAGGTTTGGTTAAAGCCCCACCGTCAAAAAAAAATTATCTTTTCTTGCTTCACCCTGTTTTGCAAGTTAATTTTAACCTAAGCCACATATAATACTTGAAATTAATTTGAAAAATCAATTGAACAGTAAAGTATTTATTTAAAAACTTGACAAAATGTTTAATGTAGGTATATTGTGTAAAATTAGCTAGGTAATTATTCAATAACTCGTTTACAAAAAAAAAAAAAACAATTTTAATTTAATTATTATATTGTACATAATATGATTTGGTATGTTTTAAATTATATTCTGATTCTTCAGATTTATTCACTAGAAAAAACAATTTAATTATGCTCAAAAAAGTGTTACAAACTAGGGCACTATGTATAAATACATCTATCTACATATTATTTTGATACAATAATTTTAAAGTTAAGATTTGGACTTAATACCATAAACAAGGTATCATTATTCTAATAATTAATATTAACCATTTTAAAGGACTAGACTGTTACAAAACAAAACAAAAATTGTATAAACCTATAAAAGTGAACTTTAATTTTATTTACAACCAACATGAAAAATTAAATTAACAAAAAGGTTAATCATGCATCTTATTTTAATACTTATTTTTAAATAAAGTTGTATGAAAACCATATTTAGAAAATATATTTGGTTAAGGTAAGTTTATTGAAATTTAATAGAGAACAGAACAGAATAGAATATAATTTATAAATACTGATGTAATTTGAATAAGTCTAAAATTGTAATTTTGTGCTTTTTAAATTGATGTTTAGCATATATATATATAATATATAGTATAACCATACTTATTTTTTAATTAATAAATAAGATTATCAGACAAACACATTTACACAAACAAAATAATAACAATCATCAACAATACAATAGTCACTATCAGTTTAAGATCCATACATCAATTAGACATTGCATTTGATTATAATTTATAATAAACAGTACCAAAATGTTGACAAATCCAATCGTTAGTAATGACAAGTAAAAAAAAAAATAAATAAAAAAAAACCCTGTCAATAAAATTTAAGATCATAGAGTATTACTGGTTATGTTCAACTAACTAAGTTTATCTTAAGATTACTTCCAATACATAAATCACAATACACACAGATAATTTGCCTATTATTTATTACACATTATTTAATTGCATAAATTATTTAACAATGGTTCAACTTAACATATTTAAAATCTTATACCTAATTCTTCGATTGTCAAAACATAATTGAAAAAATATAAATTGCTTAGATATTTGGTAACCTAAAGAATACTACACGCAGGTAGCCTAATGCCGTGGAATAAATAGTATATATTATATCGTTTACAAATATGTACTGGCCATTATAACTAAACAAACAAAAATAATTCACAAAAATAAAAAAAATTATTATTGTTATTAAACACAAAAATGTATTCATTTTGGCACAAAAAAAAAATGCTGGTGCGCTGCATTTGAGTATCAATAGGTATTATTAAACTACCTATAAAACATATTTTAGGTAGGAACTTACTCAATTTTTAAGCGTGGATAATTTTAATAAACATTTTAGCATTTTAGATAATAATTTATATTTATAGTTAAGATCTTTCAAAGAAAAAAGATATAACATAAAAAAATACACTAGAAAATAAATTAAAATATGATTGATTCGATGTTTAACAATTGGAGGAATGTTAAAACTATTTGTGTAAACATATTAAATAAACTTTGAATGCGCACGTTTAATCGTAAAAAAAAGTATTTATAATAAAAAATCAAATTATATTGTACAAATGTCCAATCAATGTTTTTAAAAATTATTTTATTTTAAACCTAATAGTCATCAAACAGTTTTTTATATGGTACCTACTCAATAAACTTTAGATTACTAAAAACAATAAATTTCCTAAATTTCCATTTATAAATAAATTAAATGCCTACGTAATAGTTATTATCTAAATATTTTTATTTGGTTTCAATAAAAACTACAGATATTATATAATATTAAATTAGTAGTGAATTTTTATATAATTTGGTAATATTTAATTAAGCTACAAAAATAATATTAAAAGTCTAATAGAGTATTGAATACTTGATAATAACAAATTTAAAAATTGAATTAAATGATAAATCTTAGCCCTACCCCTGGGCTCTAAATAATTAGATCAATGTTAACAGTATTGCGCATAAAGTTCCGAACAAAAAATTTAAAGTTTTTTTATAATTGCATTGCATCTTTCAACAATTATCATAGAAATCAATTTCTATCAGTTTTAGGAATTTTCATGATTTCCACTGATGTCTATACAGTTTATATAGACTCACTGTGATTCTATTTGACAAAAACAACCAGTAGATGTACATGTATTATTTACCTATACTCTAGACTGAATAATGAAATAATTCATAAATTCATCCAGATTTACATGGTTATTACAATTAATCATTACCGGCTTTAAGTCGTAAACGAGCAAAATCTTCAAAAATGATATCTTCATCGTGAGACGGTGCAGGGCCATCTTCATCTAATTCAATCAAATTATCTACGCGTACACCATTGTCATCAACCGCTGTACCACAGATAGCAAGATTATTGGATATTGGAAGCACTTCCTCTTCAGGCTTGGGGTGCATCAAAATAAATGGAAGTTCAGCCGTCAATTCTCCTGCTAAAGCACCCAGGCATAGTTTTACCTTCACTTTGTATTGAACAATAATTCCTAGGTTTTCCTTTTGTGAAGGATTGCTCACTATTGTTGAAGAAGCAAGATTTGTATCTTCATGCTTTAACTGCCCATCCAAAGCTAAGCCACGTTTATCCTTGTTGTTATGCAAAGTAGGTTTTACTGTATATACTTTAGACAAAGTGAAACCAGGACCAACAGGGCAACCATCTTCACTCTCTAGCTCAGCAACAGTACATTTATACTGGGCAGTTGAAAATAGACATATATCGGCAAATTGTCTTACAAACACTTTTACCTTTTTTACAGTTCGGTTAGAATTGTTGGCTATGTGGACATTGACTGATATACTTTCCCCATGGTAGTAAAGCTCTTTGTCCAAGGATGCTTCTAAGTATAACTTGTTCGGGCTCATAACAAATTCTTTATACACTTCAACAGATGGTTGCACTTCCTCTTTTTTAGGTGCATACATAATTTTTCTAATAGCCAGCCTTATTGAATTTCTCTTGTGAGGTTTGTCTTCGGCTGTATCACCAACAAACGCTTTGAACTCATAGTCTACTCCACATGGTTTTCCTGTATCGCCCGCAGCTGGTTGCAGCGTAACAGATGCTGGGCAATGAGGTGGTAACTCAAAATAAAATGGTATGGCATTTGGGCCAAGTTTCTTGATCAAACGTTCTTGTAATCTAGTCGGAGTACGTATATTGCCAACAGGATATATTTGTTCGGATGCTATATAGAGATCTTTTCGAAAAGTCAAGCCCAGCACATCCAAGTCTTCGCGACCATATCGGAAGGCAGCTAAGACATGGCCAAATACCTTTCTTCCTTTGACGTAATCGGGATCGACCAACACTACGCCGTCGATAGGATCAACATTGGTGATGTGGTCAACAAAATCTCTTTTGCCCAAGTAAACAGTGATTTTACCGTTTGGTGAGCTCTTCTTAAACACCCTGGTCGGCTGTCTAAGATTGCCTCGGGCCACAGAGTCTGATTCACCGTTGTTCTTATCCATAATTGTTTTAATAGGTATATCAGGTAATATATTAATATAATATAATATCGGTTATTGAACGATTATGACTATTTACAGTAGCAGCTAAACAGGGTGACGGTCAGGATTGGATTGACGGTGCGGCATAGTGACATGTACGTTTTTATAGAGTAATACTACGAAACAACGTTAAAGGTTCCCAGCGTTTAACCGAAGATTGTTCGTTGGAGTTACAAGAGTAATATTATGTCGTTATGGATGGTGGTGGTGCTAGTAGTAGTGGTGGTGGTCGGTAGTAATAATAGTGGTTGACAATATTATTATTGTACAACGAGTATACGAGTTATGTTTTTGAGCTTTTTCGACTTAAGATTTGGACACTTACTTGCAGATGTTTTCGATTTCGTCGAACAACTTGCAATCGACGTCGTTTTCGCCAGTGCTGGTCAGACGTTCGACGAGTTGCGCTGCTCGGCTGGCCGTACCGTAGTCCAGCGTCATGCTAGGCCGGCGCCGGATTTCTTGCGATTGCCTTCGTACGACCGTCTAACGCGTATGATTGGCGCCGACGACGGCCTGTCCGGGCGATGGCGAGCTGAGGTGACGACGACGACGCAGCAATGGACAGAAGTGATCTGTGGTGCGGTTCGGCGGTCACTACTCACTGGTTGTCGCGACGACGGACGCTGAAGACGTGCGACAGCGGTTGTGCAGCGACGATGAACGAACGCGTCATCGGTGACGACGAGTGTTCGCGACGGCGGCAACACCTACGCGACGTTTACACTGGAAATCGATTCGTAATAATAACAATATGATTTGCCTCGCGCCGTCGATTCGTGTTGCGGTCGATATTACGAAACGATTTGTTGTTTACTTATCTGTTATTAAATATTACTCATTAGGACAATATTATAGCACAATATAGGGCAAGATGATATAATTATATATTTTATTACTATCAACTATATTCCGTCTGTGTCTGTGGAGTACGATGTTTTCCGTTCCGCGCTCGAATAATAATAATAATAATATGATACGCGAGCACTACGACAGTACGATTGGCGCTTGCGTTTGTGTGAGTGCGCGCGCGCGCACGAGAATACGTGATTAATACGCGATTAATAATGTGCGCTCGTGCAATATTCGCCAATATAATAATTTTTAATTTTTATGATATAATTTCATTAATACAGTAATATAATAATTGATTTATTTTAAATTGTTCTCTATTTTTACATCGCAATATGTAATGTCCGTTCAGGTCATTCGTTTCCTCCCGCCAACGGATTATCAGAACACTGCTCGTCGCGCGTCACACTCTCTCTCAATCATAAACCCTAATAAACTATTTATATATTATGCGATGTTTTTGGCAAAAACTAACTCAACCTATCATCCGGATTATGTAAATCCGTGCTATCGTATTGTTAATAGAAAAATAAATAACTTACAATAATAGTAATATAAATTATTATGTAAGTATTTATAATGTGTGAATACATCTGCCATTAGTACAATTTATGTATTTTAATTATTACTGTTTATTGCAGAACGTATAGGTGAATATGTAAATATGAGCCTTTTGATTTATTAAAATTAAATCCCCATAAATTTGATATGCTACTTCAGCAACCTCACGAAACTATTCAATTCTAAAAATGTAATCTAATCCTTTCTTCAGGTCTTGTCGTAATAAGTACTACATACTAATCTATGTTAGGACAATAGTAATAGGGACATATTTGAAGAAATAGGCACAGATTACATTAAACTAAATTAAATTATATTAGTTTAATTTTTAATATAATCTGTGATATAGGTTCTGCCAGGATTCAAAATACACATTATTTATTGTTCATTGACTTTAAGTATTAACACGGAAGAATTAATACAGTTATATCAAATAATATAAGCTTGACAAATCCTTCGATCAATATTTTTATTCGTTATTTATGATTAATAATAGGTAATAAGGATAAATAATTGATCGGATTAATATAATTATTTATTTGAAATTTGAAAAAAATTGATAATATTTTTTACAATTTTATATTTAAAAGATCACTTCAAGGGAGTTTTAGGTTTTTACGTTGTCGCACATGATTCCTCCTAAAATCGATATCTATTCATTATTCACACGACACGGAATAGATTAAGTAGTATCGCGTCGACTCGACGACACTACGAAATTGAAAAATATAATTTTTTTTAACAATAACTTAATAATATGCATATTATATTATTGTTATTATAATCTAAATCGTTCTACTGTGGTGACTGGTGATTACGAATTAATATCAAATTCTTAAATCCGCGGTGCCGCTTATTTTGTTTTCACCAATTATATTATTATGTTTATTAATTATTATCTACGTAATGTAAATATTACTCGTTGTGATAGTTGTTATTACTTATTATTCTTATTATTATTACAATAATCACGTTGTCCACCGAACACTTTCTTGGTAGGTACTTGAGTCTAGTGTTGTACTGTAGGTTGAAGTCCACCACGTAGGACGTTTTGTTTTTGTTAACGACACTGGTAAGTGGTATGTATGATGTATCTACATAATCTACTATCCAAATACAGACATACAGTATGACTGATAATTAATTATGCAATCGTACGCATTTAGTATATTATTTGCTTTGCAAATTATTATTTGTTTTTTTAAATAGAACCGTGCGAGTTTACATATAAGTGTTTAGTGTAGATAGAATTATGAATTATAAATCGGTATAGGATCAACAGGTGATTATTGTCAATAGACACTTAATATTTGCCAATAGGTATTTGGTTGATTTTATTAATTGTAATTCATATTAATGTCACATATTATATTATACCAACCAATTTTCTGCACCTTGCGATTTTCTAATTATTGTTATTATTACCAATATTTAAATTAATTACCCAAATAACCGATTATCAGTTAAAATTCTCTACATTTTTGCTGGATACTGATAAATATATATTACACAAAAGGTGTTCCATAGTATTCAAAATATTTGTGATAAATTCAATATTAGTAAATCACAAATATCCGATGATTGGTATTTGGTAAGAGACGTGCACTTATAAAAAAATAAATAAAAATTATCTCTCAATTTGTTGTAACACAAATAGAATATATATATTAGTTGTATCAGAGAATCAAAATCAAAATCAAAATTTTTATACTTAAGAAAGATTTCAGGATTTGTTTATATTTCTCTTCTGTTTGTCTAAGTTGGTGTACCTATAGTATGTTGTATTATTCAATATATTTCATAAAAAGTAGGTACTTTTGACATTTTTGGAAAATGATGTGTGCATTTAATGTTTTTTTAACTATATATGTATTTTGGTAAATATTTTATGATACTTATTGACATTGTTATTTCTACAGATAAACAAAAATGCTGTCATTAATAGATCCTCGTTTTGAATGCTCTATCTGCCTTAACTGTCTAAAAGATCCAATGCTGACAAAATGTGGACATCGATTTTGTTCTGAGTGTATAAATACATGGCTTAAGTAAGTTAAAACAAATTATATATAATATACCTATTATTACGTGTTTTTTTAGTTAGCTATTATATTAAGGATCATAATGTATTTGAATATTGTATTATTTTAATATCTAAAACTTGAGTTACTGACATTATACTATATTAATAAAGACAGTTGGACGGTTTTTCATAACTAATTGCTTTTTTACCGGGTCACTGACAGTGATAGACATTATTTTACTCCTTCATACTTCTAACTCCAATAAGTGTGTCAACAGCTTTTGGAATAAAGAGAGTGAAAATAATTTTGTTTTTTATGACAAGGTGTAATAATCATTTAAATTAAGTAATCTTTGGGTAGTAGGAACATTGGCCAGTATGTCAATTACAGATAATCATTATTTCATAATATGACTATGCAATTATTGCCAATTTGTAAGGTGATTACAGACACTGGAGAGGTTGTGATAGTGGTGGTGGTGGTGTTGTTCTTTCAGCAGCATACTTGTTGCATATTCATCACTTAATTAAAATACACACATACAATTTTTGTTGAGGTTCCATATTTTGTTACCTTACAAACACTGTTTTTATGAATACATAGGTAACAATACATAAAATATTAACTGTATTCATTACCTATATGATATTTTAAATTATTATTTTTTTAGGCGGAAAAGTCAAATTTGTCCAATTGATTTATCACCCTTGACTATAGAAGGTTTATTTCCCGACAACTATACAAAACGAGAAATAGATGAGCAAAAAGTAGCTTGTTTAAATACTGGTTGTGATGTAACAATACCTTTGTTAGAAGCTGATCAACATTATGCCTCATGTGGATTTAATAAAAACCAAGTAAGTTAGTTTCATAAAAGTTAACTTTATAATTATTAATACATTATACCTACTTAAAATATCAATTAATTTTGGATATAAACCAATGCTAAGAAAATTGTAGATTATGATTTATATTGAAATCAAAGAGAAGTCATAAAAATATTTATTATTTGACTGTTGTGAAATATAGATGAATGGACTTGCTGATAATCTATGCCCATTTCATTTAATTGGATGTAAGGATACCATAAAAGATAAAAATGAATTATCAAACCACCTTGTTATGAGTGTGCATCGACACGTTACTGTAAGTAAACATACCCAATTAATATTGTATTTAAATGAAAATAAAATATTTCTATTATTTTATATATTTCTAGCTACTTACAAAATCTCATATTGATTTCATGAACAAATTTCAAATTAGAGATGGTGCTCGTTCTAAAGCTTTAGAAGCTACACAACTCTGGGATGCGAACAAAGACCCTAATTCTGAAAAAGCTTTACTTTGGTCAGTTATACATTTATTCTTTAAAATATATTTCAATTAAAAAAAGTATAAAGTAATAATACATCATACATTTTAATTGATGATAATGATTTTTTAACATTTACAGTAATTTATATGAAAGAATAGTTGTATTGGAACAAAGTAATATTGAAAAAGATAAAGATATAGAGCGTCTGAATCAAAAAAATGCCATCAAGGATAAAGATATTGAACAACTTAGTCAAATGGTTAATAATTTAATCGTTGAGTTTGGACAATCTCAAAATGCAATATCATTAATTATATGCAATGGTGTGTATATATGGAGATTTGAAAATTTTATGGAGTCTTTAAAATCAATGAGAGAAAAACCATTACAAACACGATTCTACACTCCAGGATTCTATACATCTTCTGCTGGATACAAGTAAAGCAATGAAATAAAGTACAAAATACCTGATGTTTAAAATATTTTTTTTTCAATTTTAGAGTATGTGGTCGAATAAATATGTCAACAGACAATCGTAACCTTTCTCTATTTATTCACATGATGCGTGGTGATTATGATGATACTTTAATTTGGCCATTTTCTGGTCATATTACATTAACTTTAATCCATCCAACAAATTCAACGCAGAACATTTGTTTGAAAATGCAATCATCAGCTGAATCTGAAGCATTTAGAAGGTGTTCTTTCGGAAATATTGGTAATGAAGTTCCTTCTTTAAATCCAAGAGCTTTTGGCTACAGTGAATTTGTTGCCATTGATGAAGTTCTTCAAAATGGGTTTATTAAAAATGACTCAATTGTGATTAAAATAATCGTAGAATGTATTTAACTTCTGATCTCTAAAGTAAAATAATGTTGAACCTGGCTTACAAAAGTATTATATGTAACTGTATCCGTCCATAAATAAGTTTATTTTAGAACTGATATATTCAAAATACATTTTATAGAATAAATAACAATTTTAAAAAAATGTATACAATCAATTTTCAATAACTGGTGATTTAGAGTTTACTTGACTATCCTCGATTTTATAATCCTTAGCCAGGTCTATATCCTAAAACATATGATTTTTTTTAATAACAATATTACACAAAAATCTATCATTGATTCTTACTGAACGCGGAATCCACCAATCCAGAAGTCTTAGCAATATGTGCATAAATGATACTACCAGTAAAAATGGATATACTCCAGTAGGTATGTAGCTAAAATTTAAATAATATGTTTGTACTAAGATAATTTATGAAATTAACTCTAAGGTATTGTACCTGCGCAATTGTTTTCCTAAACTTTTTGGTGGTTCTAATGAAACCATATTATACACTATCTCTGTTCTTTTAGCAATATTCATCCAGTTATACAGTGATTGCACTTTTTGATGACATTCAAATGGTGGTACTCCAAGTTCACTATTTACTTGGTTTATAGCTTTGTATAATCCTTGGAGTATAGCTAAAAGTTCAAGCAATTAAAAAAAAAATGGTTTGGTTACTATTACACATACACAGTGTCAGCCTGGGCAGACCAAGGCCCATGGTTAATTTTTTTAAGGGGCCCCACTATGAATGTCCTTAGCCCTATTAAGAAATATAACGTGCTGTTAAATACTTCGATAAACACTCCAATAACTACTCCCTATATAGACCAGGAACACATCAAGCAAAAAAAAATTTACGAGACCCTAAAGAAAAAAACCGAGGGGCCCAGAGGCTAAGGCCAAGCTGACACTAAAAATACACAAATTTAAAATTTTTTTAACAAACTGCACTATTTCTCATTTAAGCGGCTTTGCTATTCACATAGTTTATGAATACAAATTCATTACAAGCACTAAAATTATTTGTAACTTACATGGAACATTAGGTTCAGTTAAGATTATAAGTTCCGGAGGTAATACTTCAGGTATGCCACCTACTCTTGTACTAACAATCTTTAATCTTGAAATTGAAAATAAATTGTAATATTAACAAAATAAAAAAGATATTATTTTTTTTATTATTATTATAGTAAAGAAAATTAAAACCATACCCACATGAAGCAGCTTCAACAATAGCCATACAATATGCTTCTGTTAAAGATGTATTTAAAAATATATGCCCACGATTAAGTACATTGCATACTTCTGAATGCTCCAAGCTACCTAGTAAGGTTACTTGTTCGCCAATATTCAAATTATTACGTATGTCTTCAAGTAATTCACGTTTAGGACCATCACCTCCAATAATAAATTGAACCTATAAAATATATTTGTTGATTCCATTAGAATAAGGCAAATATAGTATGTAAACTTTTAAAAGCACATCAAACCTTTTGATTTTTCAAGCAAACATCAGCAATAATTTGTGCTAACAAATCAACACCTTTTCTATAAACCAAACGACTAACCACGACAATCGTAACTGTTAATGCAGTTAATTAATACATTTCAATAAATATTTTTTATATTCAATTCTAGACAAATAATTACTTTTATTTTTTGTTCTTAATTCCAACTTAGGAACGAATGCTGTTGTATCAACAGCATTTGGTATGACCGAAACTCTATGATGATTAACGCGAGCTCGTAATACTGTATTTTCCTTGCTAAAATAGTAATTTTTAAATTTTCAACCCAATTTATGTAATTAGATTAATAACTACCCAATATGTGATACACAAATGCAGTGATTACAATC
Organism: Myzus persicae; assembly: GCF_001856785.1. Classification (NCBI taxonomy): domain Eukaryota; kingdom Metazoa; phylum Arthropoda; class Insecta; order Hemiptera; family Aphididae; genus Myzus; species Myzus persicae. The sequence continues at coordinate 612,000 of NW_019104444.1, forward strand.
AGCTAGTGACATTTCTAAAAATTTGTTTGTTATAATTGCTGAAGTGTCAGCAAATCCAAATAATGAATGGTCTGTGAATACTGTCTAAAAATTCAATATTTTTATTTATTATAATTTTACACATGATAACTAAATTATTTTTACTTGGATGCCGAGTAAACGACCAATCATCATTGTTTCATGAGCTAAAGTTGAAAATGCAGAATGCCCATGAATAATAGTTATTTGTTCTCGAACTAAAACATATCTAATTAATGGTAAAGAAGAAACCATTGAAGGTAAGACACATTGGTTATAGAATGGTTTGATTGGCAAATAGTACACCTATGAAAATTAATGATTTATTTTTTTGAAAAAGTATCGAATAGTTTTAACATATATTTTAATTTACTTTCAATCCATTTGTCATATACCGAACTCCGACTCTATCTTGGTATGAATGGGTTAAGACGATAACTTTATATCCTTTCATTAAAAGACATTGTGACAAATTGAATATGTGTTCTTCCACACCGCCCATGTTTGGGTAGAAGAAATCTGATGCCATACTAAAATTACATTTTTAGTCATTAATTGTGCAATTTAAGTGTAACTATTGTTCATAATATTAAGATTTTGTGTAGAACACAACATCCAGACTTATTAACCATTGGAATTTTTAACAATGTAAAATGTATGAAACTATTAATAGCTACCTATAAATACATATTAATTTTAAAGTGATTTTAAAAATGTATAAGTTCAATGAATTCCTTATTTAGGAACAGGAAAATTACTGAAACAGATATTAGATGTATAAATGTAAATTGTATTTTTTAACCATTCCTAACACCTCTGAACAACGGGTAGTATCATTACCCATCAATGACCATGATTCAGGCCAACTATTTTGTCAAACAGTAAAATATACCATATAGTATGGTTTGGAGTGAACTACAGTGACTTTATTTATTTAAATTGACGCCATTAGGCACTTTACAAGATGTACAAGCTATAGAAGTTATATAAAAATAATTAGTGAAACAGAGTATATAATGGAGTACATAAAGTTTGCAATCACAATTACATGAGTGGAATAAATTGAATAATATTATAATACGGTAGCCAAGAGCTAAAATAGGTAATTTATTATTATACTGGTGAAATATTCTATGAATGGACTATGGAGTGATAATTTACATACACGGTGGTGAATTCAGATTTCATAGACTAACAGAAGAAGGGTATGGTATGCTCAGAACTTTTCCATACAATTTCTATTGGCTGGTATAAACTTAGTCTGTAAGTCATAGGCAGTTGTATTTTAATTACAGTGCAAATTTTATAATTTAATTTGTGTTGCAGTAACACTGTGAAAAGTAAATAGTGCATCATGATTTCGAACTTGGTTACATACCAAATTTTGTGTTTCATTTTGAAATGCACACTCATTGACCGTAAGTCGTTGTTCGATAGTTCAGGAAAATCGGAAAAGAATTTTGACTATGAAAGATTATAATTCGACTGTGAGTAAGAAAAGAACTGCAGTATTATAATGTTTTCTATGATTCCGCCTCTGTAGTGTGTAGCAGAAGGTAAGTATTAACTAAATAGTAATAAGTAATAAGTATGAAATATTGAAATCAGAATATCAAACAGGATCGCAGGACGCATAATCAAGTACGCAACACGGCGACATTATTAATTAAATAAATAATAATGAATTTTGAGTAATGCCGAATGCAACGCATAGATAATAGATAACGATTTGATATTAGCATCACAGAATATTCTGTGTTAGCATATTAGTCCTATAAAGAAATGGACTGATAACAGAGAAAAAGATAGCATACAAACTCTGGTACCATTTTACCCTATAATGGCACAGAATAAATAAAATATACATTTATAGCCATTAATAGCAAGAAAGAGAGAGAATAGTTAAACAACAAAGATAACGACATTTTTGGGAAAAGATAGGAAAGCACTTTACGTAGTCGGGTCCCATTATATTACAGTATTACACAGGTACCTATAGGTATTGAGTATTGACTATCTCTATTCTAGCTCTTTCTAACCATGTTGGCATATAGCAACCAGAAACTGAAATTATTGTGCGTAGTAGGTACTCTGAACTGAAATATTCAGTTCAGTGAGTAGGTATGATGAATCGCAGAAGTAAAAGTCCCGATAAAAAAGATCCCCACTTTTTATAGGAAAAAGTCTAAAATAATTAATTGAATAAAATAATACATTAGTAGACTGTAGCCCATAAGCCCAAAAACAAATATTCCATTAGCGCAAAAAAAAATCCTTTTTGACAATCCATAAGCACAAATTAATTTTACAAAAATGTAGGAGGTAAAACAAGCCACGCCAAAGAAACACTTTACCCTGCAATTTAAAATGTCTGATTCATTTTTGTCGTATTCGATTTTAAATCTCAATTCCAATTTGTTTGTACTAAACTATTCCTATAGGTAGGTAAAACCGGTTACATTTAATTTGCGCATTTGAAAAAATACGCAAGACGCCATTTTAAGCAAATAATTCAAAATCCATAAGTATATTTTGAGGTTTTAATTCTTTAGATACTACATAGAGTTTTTATTAAATGCCATATTTTAGCATAAATATATCAGTTATTTTGGATGGCAACAGACAAATTGAGACAATATAGGTACATAACTTGAACGTACATTGATTTATGTAGAACACGAATTCTATAAAGTTGCTCAAAATGAGTGTGAGACTGTTTAAAATATACCATCGCATAAAATAGTATAACTATTATGTTATTGACTAAATAATAGTAAATATTCTAAATTACTCTTAGTCGTGACAATTACAATCTTCGACTCTTCATCAGCATAGCAAAATGTTTCATTCGTTCTCTATACGAGGATTTTCTTATAAATTTATAATATAGACATATCATCGCGTACCTATAACTCTGTATTTTCAACTGCCATCAGCAGTTCACGACGAATAATTTTATTTGATCGCTTAGAAATAAATATTCAGTCGCATTTCGTATATACAATTATTACGAACTATTTGTCGCCGTATTCCCGATTTTCTTCTATATTGTGATTATAAAATATACTTTCGTTTTCCGTCTAAATGTTGGATATTTTGGAATTAGTTTGAATCGTTGAAGTAAATTGTCTTACCGTATATCGCCAAATTGTTTGTACTTAAAATTAAAGTTAATGTAAATTACATTTCAATGGTTAATTTTGGAGTTTAAATTTGTAAGTGCAAACTCATCACTCGATCGTAGTCCGTAGAGCAGACAACTACTGGTTATAATACATAGGTGGATACCTGAAATAGGATTTAAAACTCGAATTTCCAACATGTTTCAATTAAAAATAAATCGATAATCGTAAATAATCTATATAGTTAATATATATATATTATATATATTATGTCAAATACCGATTACATTTAATATACCTTAATAATTTTTATTGTAGGTACATATTATTGTATATTTGTATAGTAAATCTTACGGTCACCGCGGTAATTTGTTACGATAAAATACGATACGATTTAGTAGGTATTACCTATACTAAATTTCAACTGAACTCGATCATTGTTCAACTGTTGATGTGTTTTTGAATTATAAATAAACTATAAACTTGATTAAAATTAATGATTTTAAAATGAAACTTATAATGTAACTGGTTCAATAGGTATTATATCATTTTAATTAAAATAACTTATTTATAGTTAAAAAAATAGTATATTAAAAAAAAAAATAATAATGAAAATAACATACGCATAGGGTATATTCCTGCAAAATAAAAACATAAATGCGTACAGTATAGTGCATATTTCTGAGGTTTTAGAGCATATAAATCCGGGCCCTAGTTATGACTTACTAAACTATTTTTTTCTAATATGGGACTTCTTTGCCAAGACTTTATTTTCCGATTACCAGTACCACCTACACATTTTGTGTAGTACGAAATTAAAAAGTGTGTAATGCCTATAGTAGCTATTAACTGTTTTTTACAGTTTTTTCTTCATTTCATTTTTGACTGATCAATTCATATAATCATACATCTTTTTTTTTTTTGTTTATTAAAAGAAAAATATGTACAATCTGTATTATACTATGCAATAAATAATATGGTTAATTTTTTTTTACAAGGCTGGACGGCTTTATGGAAGGGGGTGTCCAAACAACACTACTTCAATTCTAGACTTTTAATTTGTTTTTTTTTTTTTATTATTATTGGTTGAGGAGATCCCTGGGCCAACTTCGTTTTAGACGACGTAGTGGATTATCGGGGAGAGTGAGAGAGGAAAGATTGGAAATGAGTGGATTTGAGTGGTTGACTGTATTATTGTGAAATAATTTATAATAGTGGGAGGCTAGGGTGTATATGTTTGGAATATTGAGATCAGAGCGGAGTGTGAGGTTGCTGACATACCAGGGGGCGTTGGTGAGGAGGCGAAGGCAGATTAATTGGAAGGATTGGAATTTTTGAATGTTTGATTTTTTGGAGGTACCCCATAGCTGTATTCCGTAAGTCATTGAAGGGCGGAGGATCTGTTTATAGATTACGAGTTTTGTGTTGAGAGGGAGATTTGATTTAAGAAGGTGTTTCATTTTGTGGAGTTTTAAATTGAGTGACTTCCTTTTTGTTTTTATGTGATATGCCCAAGTGAGTTTGCTGTCGAGATGGACTCCGAGGTAACGGGTCTCTTGTGTTTTAGGAATCGTGACTTGTTGAGGAACATATAGGGGGACTATGATCTGGACGACTGGACGTAGAGTAAAGGTTATGTGGGTAGATTTATTTGGATTTATTTTGATTCTCCACAAATTGAACCAGTTTTGTTGTTCATTAAGATGGGTTTGTAGATTATTAGATGCTATGGTTAGGTCAACATTGGTAGAGATTATGCCTGTGTCATCTGCAAAGGTAGCAAGAGTGGTGTTTTCGGAGTGACTGAGTGAGGAATGTCGGAGGTAAATATGTTGTAGAGTGTAGGTGCCAGACAGTGGCGTATATACGAATTATTTTCACTATGGGCCGATTTATCAATTATCACTAGTCAAGCAGCATAGCCATAATTATACATTTTTAAGGGAGCAGCTGTTATATAATTAAGAATTATGACATATTATACAGTTCAAATAAAAATTGCGCAATTCAATTTTATAATTATTATGTAAAATTAATTTTTTGTTTCTTTTTTTAAAAGTATTGACAGTGTCGTTTGTATATTTTAATGTTATCTTACTATGAATTTAACATCAAAGTCAATAAGTCATTAAAGCAAGTCCCGTCAATATATCTAACATTTCCTTGTAGATTACTCAAAAATGATTTTAATCAACCGGCTAACTTAATCATGGTGAAAAACTGTTAACAGTGTAAATATACATGCAATGCTTTAATTGAACCTGCAATTTCACTATGGGCTCTGGCCTAGGGGGCCTCCCCCCTATATACGCCACTGGTGCCTGAATACTTCCCTGGGGAACGCCTGCTTTTATGTAGTGGATTTGTGAGAGTTCGTCCTCGCAACGAACAACGAAGGATTGGTTATATAGGAAGGATTTTATTATTAAAAACAAAGGGGCTGGTAAAAATCGTATTTTATAGAGGAGGCCTTCGTGCCAGACGCGGTCAAACGTCTGGACTACGTCGAGAAAGACACCAGTGGAGTACTGTTTATTTTCGAGAGTTTGTGAAATTATATCGATTAATCTGTGGACTTGATGGAGTGACGAGTGTTGATTTTTGAAACCGAATTGAGTGTGGGGGATTATATTTTGGCTTGTTAATATAGGGTTTAATCGCTTTAATATAATCTTTTCTAGGATTTTTGAGAAAGAAGGTAATAAAGGCTGATAGGTAGATATGAGGAAGGTAAGTCAGGAGGTTTATCTACATGTTTATCATACATCTATGTTAAATATTAAATACATTTTGACATTTTATACAAATATAATATATGAAATAAATGCTTATCATATTACCATAATTTCTATTTTTATCCACATAGATTAGTTACCAATCTACTTCTACTATATTATTGCAGTTACAATCGCGATAGATTTAGGTATATTGCTATTAATTAATTTTACTATTACTAATATAGTAATACCGTCTAATACCACAGGGCACAGGGAACAGACTATATGAAATTATAATAAATATTTTGTCTGAGCTTCTATACGGATACATAGTACCAAGATTTTAACTATAAAGATGCAAATATGCAATAGCTTAAAATTAGATATAGTAACAATATCGTTAATTTCGGTTTAAAATTTTAAATATTCAGTTTTGTGTTTCACTGTTTCAGTAAGAACTACTTTAGTGGAACATAATTGTATTAACTTTGTATTTTTTTTCATTTTATAGAATAAGATATTAAGATTATCTATATTTTGGCTATGGGGGACATTGCACTATAGTGCATCAGTATTGCACATAAGTCAGAAATCACGGTTGTAAAGGATTCCATTCTATCCACATTCCACAACCGTGACAGAAACAGAACCATAGAAATATTGGAAATACAGCAGACAGAAATATCGAAAACTGAATAATATGAAAGCAATCGTTTATCTGGCGCAGTGCAACCGCAACACGAGACGCGAATATCCCCGCACAGCTTGGGCGAGACGTTTTGCGAGTCGCGAGCCCGCGCCGACGACGCTATAAACAAACGCCATTTTGTGCTGTGATGCTCGAGTCCGGTGCCTACCCACCCCCCGCTCCGCAGTTCAGAATTCATAGTTCGTACGATATACGCGATACATAATACATTACTGACTGCCGGCGAGGGAAGCGTAGTGTCTACATTTCTGCTTAATTACTAATAATATCGCCGTCGCTGTGTGTTCGTGTTGTGACTTGTGGACCAGAGCGGACAGCCCGACGTTTCGAGACACATTCGTGTCTGCCATTTGAGATCGCCTGCCGTGCTGCGTGTACATACGATTGCGGATAGGTCGCCTGACGGGTGATTGAAGACAGTTATTGCAGTGCCCGAAAACCCGAAACTCGCTCATTCGGCAACGGAGATATGGCAAATCCACGTAAGTATGGCCGCGCGTTGTCCACTACATTCTGCACCCGCTTTTTTTTTGCATATCGTTTTATGTTTCGCGGTACGAGCGCTCGCAGAGCCGGCCGGCTTGTTCCGGCCATCGCTTGCGAGTTGCGGTATACGAAGACGATCGCGTCTCGTCGACCAAGCGCGCGCGCGCCACCGCGTGTCTGCTGCAGACGTCACGCGCCGCGTCCAAAATGTCGACGGAACTCATTGATATTGCGACCCGGCGACACGCCACTACCGTTACACAACATACAAAATGTAAATGTGTTAAGGTCGGTTGTGCAGTTTTAGGGAAGGTGATTTCTCCCGGTAGAAGTTCGTCGTCGAGGGTTGTAATCAGGGCCGTAACTGGAAATTAATGGGGGGGGGGGTTGAACCCCTGTGTACGGCCTTGGTTATAATAGGTACCTGTTACGGCAAATGTATTTGACAACATAATATTATGGTTGGTAGTTGGAGATTTTTGTGATTGGGATGTTTTCATGCGTCGTGCACTAGCAACTTAAGCGAATACACACCAACCTCATAGTTGTGACTGTATTCCATTCATTTTATGGCGCATTTGATACAATTATGTGCTTGGCCAAGTGCAACCTAACTTAGATTCACATTTTATGCTGGTCAAAGCTTGAGCTAACAAAATAACTTATATTTTATTTTAGAATACTCAACTGGTCAGTATGGTGGTGGCGGAGGTGGAGGCGGTGTTGCTGGTGGATACGGTGGATATCCAGCATACGGTGTTCCTCCTCCAGGCCCACCAGGTTATCAACAACCTGGGGCACCACAACCACAACAAACTCAACAACCTCAAAGCGGATATCCAGGTAGCGGTGGATGGAATCAACCTCCACCGCCACCAACAGCGGCCAGTCAAGGTGATTACGATTATACTAGTATTGATGATCCACACAACAATTAAATGTCCATAGCTGATGTTATGAAATAAATATTTTATATGTTGCAAAGTGTCTTATAATCGCCATAATACTTAATACATTTTAAATTAAAAGTAATATGTACCTATGTAGTTGCAAATAGATTAGGGATAACACATTTTTAACGATTTTTAGAATTTTACTATATTCTACTAACTTTTTTGTGTGTTTCTATCATTTTGAAAATAAAAAAAAATTGTCGTCAACTCTTATCAATTCATACGTAACCATAATAAATTATTTTTCAACCTTCTATAATTAAATTTTCTGAACTTCTGAAAAATAGGAGGTGGATACCCTGCATATGAACAACCTCCACCAAGTTTTAGACAGCAAGGAAGCCAACAAGGATCATTTAATGGATCAAGTGGTAGTGGAAATGGTTATGGAGGTCCTCCATCGAGTGGTGGATATGGTGGACCCAGCAGTTTTGGAGGTAATTCCTATTTGGCACTTCATTTCATTCAATTTACACAATTAATCTCATTCCTTTTATAGTTGTTAATATAGTTAATTCAATTTTTTTAAGGTGGTAGACAAGAACGTAGCAGCGGTGGAGGATATGAGTAAGTACATATGTTAATTTATAAGTCACATTTTATGTTTGAATGCAACAATAACAAAAGTTATTAAGATAAAATACAGTTATTTTATCACAAATATAATATTAGGTATGTATTCAATAAGGTTGCAATGTACACTGAGTACATAATAGGAATATAATATATTATGAAGCTACTAGTTCTAATTAAAGTAAATTATGTAATTGTACATTACATATTCATGCTTTGTTAAATTAATATTTACCATATTATATATATGTTAATATTATTATATGGATTTTGTATACTGTTGGACAATAAAAGTTAACACAGTACTCAAGTTTCTTAAAAAAAGTATTATAAAACTTTTTGTTATATTTTCATAGTAATTTATTGAATACATTTATAACTTTGAATAGTTGTGGTAAAATATCTGAAGTATTGAAATTGTTTTGAGCATTTATTAAATAAAAATATATAATGCCTACGGTATTTAATTAATTATGTTTAGGGTTTATTTTGTTGCTATGTAATACAATGTTAAATTTCTAGTGTTAGGCTTAACATTAACTATTAAACGGTGTTGAATGTTTTATTAATAGTTATTAAGAGTATTAGTAAGAGTAATAATTAGTGATGAGCTTATATGTACGGGTGATATTTTAAGCATGCTCACCCCATTTTTATGCTTAAATTGTGCATATATTCAAATTCTGATTTTTGGAATTTTTTAAGTGTAGTTAAATACAATATTTTTGTGTACTTAGATTTTTCACAACATTTAAGGATTATCCTGTGGCGATACCAATTTTTGTTTTTCAAATGACAACCTATATATTTTAAAGCAAAATGTGTTTCTGAAAATGACATATTTTAATCGAAATTTGAATGAACACTTCCTTAGTTATTCTTCTTTACATACATAGAAATAAGGATAATAGATTGACTATTATACTAGTGTTTTGTAAAATGGATATGAGCTCGATAATTATAATTGGTATGCAATACAAGATATTCGTCAATAATTAATACCTAACTGAATTTTAATTATCGAGCTCGTAGCCATTCACAAAGTATTTAGTATCTAATATATTACTATCCTCATTCCTTAGTATGTGAAGAAGAATAACAGAAAGTTTTCGTTCAAATTTCAATTATAATACGCCAAAATTACCAGAATCACATTTTGCTTTAAAACATGTAGGTTGTTATTTGAAAAATAAAAGTTGGTACCATCATAGGATAATCCTTAAATGGTGAGAAAATATCGCATTTGAATATATGCATAATTTAAGCATACAAATGGGGTGAGCATGCTTATATTTTATAAGGTGATTTTCACCCTGTATATAGATTGATAATTGCAAAAATGTTATATAATATTTTGATTTTTCTATTACTCTAGTAAGAAGTCTATGGGGCCAAAATTTAATAGGATGTAATATGAACTAGAGTGTGGATTTCTATGCAGTAGTACATTTTTTCACTTTTTTGGATTTTTGTCAGCCATATTAACAAATTATAACAGTTAAAGCTCATGGCAATTTTTTGCATATTTAATGATTATTAATACTGTATAATCCTGAAACCAAAGTTTTTTCAAAATAAAAGGTATAAAATAATTTTTGTCAGTAGAAAATCCAAAACTACATTTTTAGGCACTAAATAGTAATTGAAATGATGGTAAATTTATCAATTAGATATTTAATTGTAAGTTATTTTACATTATTTTAATACTTCATTAATTAAAAATAATAATTCTCAAATAAAAAATGTGTATTATTTACCCTACATTACACAATTTAAAATATTTTTTTTTTGACTTGCATATTTTCACAATTTTGACTTCATGTTATATGGTATATTTTGATACATTTTAGTGCATAAAAATCTGTGCTCTAATACTGACATGTGTGACTTAAGAAAACTCTAGAAGACCCTCATGCTATACCTCTTGTCTTACACACGTGTTATAGCAAATATATGTCTTGGATTTATATTATATTAGGCTGAATGTACATGTCATTATGTTTTCAGATGCTATTATAACCGTGAAGTTAATTTTTTCATGTTTTATTAAAAATGAGAAAACTTTAAATTGAAATATATAATTTTCCATTATTTGTTTAAAAATAAAAGTATAAAAATCCTACGTACTGTAGAAGAATCCAGTATGTACATTTGTATAAGACAGATAACACAAGCAGGTGTAGTGTCCACTTAAACAATAAATGTATTTCAAAAAATGCTATTTTTAGTATCTTTGTTAAACAATACACATTGGTCCTGAGTTATACAAACTTCTAAGATGTATTGCTTGTGTTTTAATAATAATACATTTTTACTATAATTTCAATTTTGAATTTTAAAGACAACATTTTTCAAGCAATTCAATTAAAATAACAAATGAGGGAGGTTCACTCTGTGAATGTACTAAGGTCCCGGTTCCAAACATTTTTAAAAAATGCAATGAACTATAATTTTATATTAACTTTGTACAATAAATAAATATTTTAATATCAACAATCGTATCTTTATACTATTAAGTAATAACTAACGGATGGACAGAACAAGGATATAAGGTGTTCTAAATTTATGTTTAAAAACCTAAAACTGGTTCATTCACATAATTATTTAGTTTATCACTAAAGTGGTGTACAATGAATATACATGGTTGATTTTGTCTGATTTGGTATCAAATTATGTATGATATTATTCAATCCAAATTGAGGATGCTATGTTCTGCTGGCAAATGAGGTGACCCTACTATTTATTTCATTTTTATTTAGTGTAAATAATAATTAGTTGAGTTAATAAACTTTAAAGGCAATTACTTATTAGGTATGTTTTTGTTATACATTATAATATAATTAGGTAAAAAAAATTACTAATATCTAAAGCTTAAACTTGCACATGCTCTTGAGTAGTTGCATTTTTCATTTTTGTGGATTTATTTTAGTTTAAGTCTATAGATGAAGGTCTAAGTTTTTATTCAACATTAGAGATTAATATTAACACTAAAATATGTTAATATTTTCTTGGTGCAACTAATAACTACTAAGAGTTAGCCATCACTACAATAAATGTTATAATTTATTATATCTTTGGCCATCATTTTAGGTATTCATTATTATTTGTATTGTTTGGTTCATATAAAATTGTTAAATATTATAAAAAAAATGTATTAATCATTTTTAATTAAAAGGTGTTAAGTTAATTGTATTTCAATTTAGTAGATAATATAAATATTAAACTAATAAAATTTATTACTCTTATAGATGTAATCAAATTCCGAATTTTTTTTTTTAGTTGTATATAATATCTATTTATTTTTAACTTAGACAGGGAGTTTTCTATTTTAAAAATTGATTATTAGTATCAATAAATTGTACAATATGATTGTGTATGTAATTATTTTAGGTTTAACGTGAAATATTGTGAATTTTTTCATTAGTTTGTGTATGTATGTAGTCTAAACTCTAAATTATCTCAAACATTGGAACATTTTATTTACCAAATTTGTATTAAAAATAGTAGATAGTAAAATCATTGATATAAAATTTCATCTGTTGAATGATATAGGGCATATTATGATAAAACTAGTATTATTTTTAATTTTATGTCGATATAATATATTTATATTGAATTACTTTATTGATTATTAACATTTAAACCAATTTTAGTTATACATTAGTAGGCTGCAATTTGATACTTAGTTTATTATACTTTAATAAGAGTAACCTCAGGTGGCGATCAATTTTTGTTGAGTTCTCTATGGAACTTGTTGACTTGGTGTTATACCCATATATTGAATTGGTTTTTATCAACTTTCGTGTCTGATAAGTCGTTGCTAACAAATTGCTTTGCCGTAGTTAAATCTTAGTAAAAAGCTAGGTGGTTGATAAGATAAAGTGCAAAACTTTGCGATACAACCACTGTTGCTGCTGTATGCAGAAACCCAAGGTTATTCTTATTCGGGACATACTTCAGTCTCGTATATATTATTTAAGACTCATTTGATGATCTTTGAGGTAGTTGTAATATGTGGCAGTCTGTATTACCTAGTGTATACACTAAATTACTTGACTACCACTATGTACAGTATTTATTTACCCATATTATATTCATCAATAGTTTCTATAGGTTTTATCTGATACAATGTTTACAAATAGGTGACCCCATCTCCTATTATAACAATGGTATATTTTTTATTGTGATGTTTATAACTTGGGTAGTAGTAGCAGCTATATTTACGGCACCATAACATCTGAATTAAGTACATATTTAGGAATTTAGTTGAACTTGTTATGTGTATGTAAATTGGGTTAGGTTTACTATGGTAAAAAAAAAGAATAAATGCATATTATTTAAAAAAGTTATTGGTTATTCAAAGTAACCTCAGATAATAAAGTGGTGAAGAAAAAACATTTGTTTAATACAAATGTGAGGTCATGAATTCTTAACAAGATTTTGCTTAATAGAAAATCATATTCAAGTTTCATTGCATGAATAAACAAACACTTGAATAGATCACAATATATTTTTTACCTATATAGTTTAAGACGTATTCCCAACTTCTTTTACTTAACAACATTCGGTCCTTTTGTTAAATTTTGCGACACAAATGTAGAAATAAATATAAATATATTATTTTTTATTCGTAATTATAATAATTCTAATTTTAAGCCTACAAATTTAAAGTATTAGTTAATTTATTTTATTGTATTGCAATTATAATATAAGTATTAAGATAATTTACATATGGTAACATTGAACTGGACAATTACAAAAAATGTAACTAATAACCAAAATGTCCAAATTAATAAAAAAATTGTATTATATTAACACCCATAAAAAGATGAAAAGTACACAGTTCACCTGAAGAACTTTGTGTCACACACCAGTTGGTAATTTTTTGTTTAGGGTATTACAGTAGTTGGTCTCCTATTCTATCAGAATAATTTTTGAGTAAATGTGGTTAGGTCTGGTCCACAGTTTTGATGTATATTTTTGTATAAGATAAATATACTGATGTGTGTTGGTACATATTTATTATTTACTTATCTACTTGTTTTGCTATATTTAAAGGTTCGTGGTTATTTTGTAATGCTATTCGTAATGTATTCATTTTATACAGGCGTTCATTTTTATTTAACATTTGAATACATTTTTGAATTTTAATATTAGAATATATTATATTCAAAATGTGAAGAAATAGGTATATTTTTTTTATCTTTTTGTTGATTCTCATAATTTATAAATCTTAATGGATTAAGTTAAAATATGATTTGTAATCAAATATTATGGTACTATTATTAATTTTAAGTTGGGAAGTATGCTGACATTTATAATAAATGTTTTTATACTTTAAGACTGTTATGTTTAATTATTAAATTGTAAACATAATGGTGTAATAATTTTGTAGGTAGGTACGAATAAAAACAGTAGTTATCTCGTTATACAAGAATAACCTTATGCATCTAGTATAATATCAAACTGTTACCTAAATATATTAAGTTTTATGTGACTAAAAGTAATTATCTATCTGTAGAATATGGATGTGTCATTAATTATAACATTTATAATACTAGGTATTAGTATAAACAATATATTAAAGTAAAAAGATTTTTTAATTCAGTTAAGACTTAAATAATATTATAATGGTTCAATGAAGTGAAAGTTATTATTCTAAATATATTAAAAAATTGTATTAAAAATGATTTTGCCAAGCAAAACATACAAAATCGAAAATGGGTATTTTATTACTGTAATACATTTATTAGTTAAGTTGTCAATAATGAATAAAAAATAAAAAATGTAGAACTTTAATTTAAAAAAAAAAAACAATTTCTTAAACTAGAAATAATATGAATAATAACAAAAATCACATATAAATTGAAATTAAAGAAGTATGCTGAATAGCATGGTAATGTGTATTTTGTGTCATCTGAGATTATTTTTGGCCCGTTTAAAGAAGAACTATACTATATTATTATATTTTTAGCACAGATAAAAGTTTTTGGGTACTTGTTATGCTAAAAACACATTATACAGACTTTTAAAAGTTATTTAATTGGGTTTTCTTTATTATATTTATTTCATAAATGTTAGTAAAACTGTTCTACAAATGAATACAACCAAAATTGCATTTATAAAATTAATGAACTGATGATAATTTGTTTGAAATGCATTTATAGTTAAATAACCAAAAATAAAGACTAACAGTAAAAAAAAAATGCATATTATAAAGTCCCCAAGCCCAAAATTATAACAATTACTATTTTTATTCTTTTTTATTAAAATATATATATTTTTCATAAATATAATGTTATTAAGCAAAATATAAATTTTATTATTTTAGATAATTCATATAATATTAAAAATATGTTCTTAAACAAGTGGTATTTCAAATGTATTATTATTTAGTATTTTTCATATACCTACATGTAATTAGTTAATGTTTTATAATTCAATTTTTTAAACTTTATGTTTTTATATCATAGTTTAATTAATTTAATGCTCATAATAAATACTTATAATTCTCTGTATTTTATTTTCTTAAATTATTAATTTAACTGTCAACCAATAAATGTTATCGTGTTTGTTTTGTTGATTTTGTTCTAGTTCCGGCGGCAGGGGTGGTTTTAACAAAGGTAAATAGCACCGTATTCAAGTGGTGCTTTTTATACATTTTAAGTAAATGGTTCATAGTCGCTCAAATAAGTCTGTTAACTATATAAGTATATATACCCAAAAGCTGATAACAAGATAAGTTAGGTATCTTGTCAAGGTAATACTTCCAACCTGTATTTAGCAATTCTTCATCATTTATATACTAGAGAACGGTATTTATGATATTTTATTCACTTTTTTAAATCAAGTGGCGTGCAAAGTGGTTAGCAGTTTCACTATTTATTTAATATATAAATAAAATGTTGACATAATAAAAATGTTACTTTGTTTCCGACCATTGTTGGTCTTGGTAGTTTTTGTTGAGACGTGGTGTAGTCTGTATTATTCAAGTGAATATTACGCATACCCATGTGGTGAATTAGGTTCATACAAAAATGCTGTTTATTTAAACATGAAACAATAATTTGATGTATGTACAATATTTATACTTAATAATATAGTTAAGCTTTACACTGCTACACTATTTTTATGTTCTGCACCTGTCTATGCTATATAAAAATTAAAAACATTTTAATTTTGAGATCTTTATGATTTTAATTATTTATGTTTAAATTAATACAAGCCAGGGTTTCCTAAAATTTACTGGCAATTGATAATATAAAATAAAGGAACGTAATAGTACGTCTAGAGCTTGGAATGGTATAAATGTTTTGGACGTAATAGTACGTCTGGAACAGTGAAAGGGTTAATTATTAGTGATTGGTTTTAGTATATAATATATGTTTATATATGTTTATAGGTAATAAAAAATTATAAATTAAAATAAAATTTACATTCTTAAAAGTTACTACTTATATGACTATTATTACTGCCATACATTAAACAATTTTAAAAATAAATATACAGTTGAAACCCATATTAACTTATTTTAAAATTAACCTTTAGTAAATCTTATTTGATGTATAAATAAATTATTGGGTCTTATGAATAACATCAAAACTATTGTGATTGATGAAATAAAGTGTATCTAATTAATGTGCTTGATAGGATATAGGCACAACTAGAAAATTGATGTTACAAAGTTTTTATAGTAGGTTGGTTATGAATCTATTATGTACATAATTCATCTGCTATTTGGGATGGTGTTGAAATGTTTTTTGCATACTAAATGGTTATTTTATTCATAGGTTACCACTAAACAGTGTTAATATTAAGGAAAGAATTGTCCTTTAATCTTTATAAAAGAGTGTGTATTGGTTAAATGTGTTAACTGCGCCTCAATAATGCACGCCACTCAAACTGTCTGATGCAGTTTCCTTGATTTGTAGTTAATAAAAGAATTGTATTCCTAATATTTATATTAGAAATACATATTATATATAATGGGGTGTGTGTCCCATGGTTTTTCATTTCAGTTTGTATAATAAAAGTATTTTCTATTATCTGAGTCTCCATAAAAGTGTTGTTACAATTGCTTAATATTATTTAAATTATTTGCAACTCGACAATAATTGGAAGTTTTGTTTTCATATATTTTTGAAGATGAGTTTTTAATAAAGTTGACATTTTGTTTAATTAATACAACAGTGTATTGTACAATAATATAAAAGTCATATTTTCATGGTTTACAGAAATATCTGATTGTCTTGGTTTTTCTATTTTATTATTGATGTTTGTTATGTCAATATCATTTGTTAATTTTAGTTTTTCTTTGTCTAGGTAGTGGAGGACCACCTAATGATCGTAGTGGTGACTTCATCGTTCAAGAGGACACAATATTTGTTTCTGGCATGTCTACAAACACTTCTGAAGCTGATATTGAACAACACTTTGGTTCAATTGGTATTATCAAGGTAATACATTATCTAGCTTGTATTAAGTACATCTCATTTTTTTATTTTGATCTAATTCATATTTTATTTTAGACTGATAAAAAAACTGGAAAGCCGAAAATTTGGATGTACAACGACAAAGCAAGTGGAAGACCTAAAGGGGAAGCAACTGTTACATATGATGATGCTCATTCTGCAAATAGTGCTATTTCCTGGTTTAATGGTTTGTGTTAAAATACTATCGAAGAGTATTCACTAATTGGAAACCCTAAACTAATTAACTTGGATACTTAGGTAAAACTTTCAATGGATCTACAATTAATGTCCAATTAGCCACAAAGAGAGATAATTGGCAAGGAGGACGTGGCGGTGGTTCAACTGGAAGTACTCGTGGTAGTTCTGGTAGAGGTGGTGGTGGACGTGGAGGATATGGTGGTGGTGGTTATCAAATGGATGATCCTGTATCAGACGATCCATCAGAAGGAGGCGGAGGATTCTATGGTGGCCCCAGAGGTAATAATTTTTATTTACTATGAAAATAAAAATATCATGTCTACATTAAATGTTTCTTTTTAGGTGGAAGAGGCGGCGGTGGCAGAGGTCGTGGTGGTGGTAGAGATGACCGTGGACCACCCCCAGACCGTAGAAGAGATGACCGTATGAGCAGTGGAGGTGGCAGAGGTGGCGGCCGTGGTGGAGGAAATGATTCAGGTGGTCGTGATGGAGACTGGAAATGTTCAAATCCAACTTGTGCCAACACTAACTTCTCTTGGCGTCAGAACTGTAACAGATGCAATGAACCAAGGCCTGAAGGATTTGGTGATAGTGGTGGCAGACGAGGAGGTGGTATGGGTGGTGGTCGCGGTGGACCACCCATGCGCGGACGTGGTGGTGGTATGGGAGGTGGTCGTGGTGGTCCTAGTATGGGTGGTAGTCGTGGTGGGCTTGGCGGCGGCGGAGGTGGTAGAGGTGGTTTTGGAGGAGGAGGCAGAGGAGGACCTGGCGGCCGTGGAGGTGGAGGAGGACGAGGTGGTGGACCAATGCGAGAGTAAGTTTATATTAATTCTTTTTTTGAATCTACAAATGAATTATAAATATTTGTATTGTTTTTTAGTGATAGAAGAGGAGACAGAAACCGTCCGTACTAATTTTAATAATAATAAAACAAAAACTAAATATTTTTAGCAGTCTAATTTTTTTTATACATTCTTTTATTGACGAAATATGCTTTGTGTAATTGTAGCTAGATAAAACTTTACTAAGTAGTAAATTACAGAAGTCAAGAAGTTCATGTTCATTATTAGTTTTTCTTTTATGTAAATAAATAATAAGGTAATCATATTTTTAAATGTGATGAACAAGATTTCTGTAACCATGTATTGTTTTTATTCTAAATTAATGAAAATCATAATTTTTTTCATTGTTTAGAGTATCGTTTGTGACTTCTCAACCTCATTATTCATAATATAATTACTTGTATTGAGTATTATTATATAGATACCGATATTGTTTTTTGTAACTTTTAAATAATAACGTCAATAATTAATTATTTTGTTTTGTTGTTAAATTCATTTCTATGATAATTCCACTATTCCTAATATCAAGTGTAATCCAACTTGTTACATAATGTCAGGAATGGGCAGAATAGCAGATAGGAGACTCAAAAAAATTATTAACTCTAGATTAGGGTTTTCATATTTTATTTTACTTAAACCATAAAATTCAGCATTTGGGGACATACGTTTGTAATTCAAAAATGTAATCAATGTTACAAATCTTAATGAGTAACCTACATAATTATCAATTAACAATGTCCAAAATATATTGTTGAGGGTGATCAGGAAAAAATGAATTTATTCATCAATAATTAATTATGTCATCAAGCATTAAAAAAATTTTAAAATAGATTTCGGTAAACAATCAAATAATTAACTTGATAACTTTAGCTGACTAATGATTTTTAAAAAAATGTTTAGTTAGTCAATATAAATAAGTACCATAGTCAAAAAATTTTTTTCTTCATTTTGTAATGCTAGAATATCTACTTATGGCCCATTTCTTCATAAATTGTTTACTACACATTATTTTGTTTATATTAACAGTTATGGTACCTATCGCATATTTAACATTATAAACTATAGATTTTTTGTATTTACTAATATAATTATATCAATATGTGTTGTAAAAATGTAAACACATAATTTCATTTTGTGTTTAAGTATATATTTTTTTTTTATTTAAGAAAATTTACAATCTATATACAATTTATATAATAAGTAAATATGATGAGCAATATTACAGGACATGAAAATGTTGAGGGAAGGGAGTGTCCAGTGACACTACTTCCAATTTAAACTTAGGGGGGAGGATGTTTAAATATTAGAATATTTTTTAACAAGACAACAACTACTATACCTCACCATATTAATATTAAATTTTTATCAAATATTAAAGTGGATAGTATAGATCAAGTCAAAACAATTTTCGTGAGGAGAGCACAAGCCACCACAGGTTACGACACAAAATCATAAATTGTACAAGTTCTGATATAGTATACTTTTTACAAGTATTGTAGAATCTAAGTGGATCGCCGTATTGTTTTTACTGTGTATCATCACATTACCTTTTAGAGTAGTCAAAAATTTCGATTTTCTGGTAGGGAAGAAAATATAGTTGGTACTATTTGGGGTATGGTAAACCTTTAAGATTGATTAAATTATTTTTGAACTATTAAATTATATGACATTTTCAAAGTGTTTAGATTAATTTTTACCTGTATTCAGATCCTATGGTTCGTCAGAAATTACTTTGTTGATAATTTTATAACACTTGGTATCATTATATCATTGTCAATTTTTTATTGGAAAAAATTAGTTCAACCTACCAATTTCTAATAGAATAATAAAAATTATTTTAAATAGCAATATAAAATAATCTTAAAAGTATATGATGACACGTAACAGCTCCACTCAAAATTGTTTTTCTCATACAATGATTCATCATTGAATTGAAATTTAAAACATCCATTGCAATAACCTGCAAGATGATGAGGTACACTTGATGCTATATACTAGAACTCCCTGATTTTAAAATGTAGATTTGTCTAAAATTTGAAAAATTGCATGATAAGCAAACTGCAATATAGTTCCTGCATTTGTATTAATTAGTGACACTTAAAATAAATATTGTATTCTGTAATGGTTTATGGAGAAATTAATAATTGTAAGGATGTCATATTTAGAAAGGAGATCAATATGAATAATGTAAACGTAAGTCGTTATCAGTTATAGTAACAAATTTATTAGTCTTTTATTATAAGAAAACCATTGCGATAAATGAAAAATATAATTCTATTAAATGAATTCAACATATCTACATGCCTACACCAAAAGAACAATTTTGACATAAGGTAAGTTTATCTTTAGACGGTCTAAATTATAACTTAAATTATAAGACTTAATAGATTTATAATGTATAATATGTAAAGATATTACCAAACTAAAAACAAAAACCCACTATTATTATTTATACTTTTAAATTTAATTTCAAATAGTTGGTTGTGTACACAGTTGATAATATTTAGTTGGTAATTACAATTTTTATTTTAAAAAGAGGATGTGTTTCCAATCAGTCTTTGCGCTTCTTCGATCCTTGTTCCTATAACAGTAAAATTATAGTTTTGATTGATATTTGTATTTGTTATTTATTATTTTTTACCTTTTGTGCTAAAATAATTAGCAGCCTTCTGAAGATGCCAATAAAGTCCACAAAGAGATCAACCGAATGAGCAATGAAATCTTTGTCTCCTGCTCTTCTTTTTTCCATAATTAACTGAGTATCGTACAAAACAAAACCACTCATAATCGCAAGACCAAGGTAAAGATAGCTCTGAAATGTACATCAATAAGTTAGTAACTAAAAAAATAACACAGCAGTTAATATCTATTAATATATTATAAACATACTTTGAATATAAGCTCTGATCCAAGGAATAAGTTGGCCAAAGACAAACACATGAGGACAGATAGCAATGACATTAAAGTACCACCTAGATAGAGCCATTTTCCACGTTCGGCGAAAATGGCAGACAAGCTGAATGATGTGAATACCAATGTAGACGCCAAAAATGCTGTTGGTATAATACTGGGATCCACGTGGATAACATATTCTAAGACTGGACCAATTCCAAGACCTATAACACAATATTTCAAATCAATACATTTTAATATTTGATTAGTAATATTATTTATGAAAACTAACCAGTGAAGAAAGTAAATCCAACTAAATAACTCATTCTGAGAGAGCGATTTTTTCCATTATCTTGTGTGTACATAAGTGCCAATAATAACCCAGTAGCACCCAGAGTTGTCAATAATCCAGCACTAAGAAAGTTAGTAAAAACATGAACATACGCCCCAATTGCAGCTGATATCATGGATACTGTCAAACAGGCATACACATTGACTAAATGTGTACGTACTGGCTTTTCACTAAACAAAAAAAGTTTAATACATTATTACAGGTAAAATACCTAACTTAATGGAAATAGTATAATATTTTTTTTTTAAAACATTTTCAACATGTAACTCTATTTTATGATTTTTTTTATCTAATATAAAATTACATACTGATTAAATACAATAATACTAATTATTTAACATATTTATTATCCAAAAAATAGTTTAATTGAACCATGCATGTCAATTTTATTTACATTTAAATGATGTATATTAAGGGGTTTAGAATAATCGACAAATTGATTTTCAAATTTTTCTCACTTGAATGTAGGTTTTAGTGTATAATCTACTTAATACTAGTGAATAAATATATATTCATAGCTCTCACAAGTCAGTTTATTCTATTCTAATTTTTTTAAATAATCAGTTTTGTATATAAAATTGTTACCCAATCAAAAAAAAAAAGTATAAATGTGTTAGCATGTTTTAGACATTCTAATAGACCAGTGGTTCCCAAATTTTTTGGTACTACGGACCACCTCAATTGTATACCTTATTTTTCTTACAAATAAGAATCAATTTTTTTTCACATATTTTAGAATTTTGATTATTATTATATGAATAAGAGGCATTTAATAACATGGGTTTCACTATGTAATATACATTTATAAATAAACGACGTACTATACACGATTGTCAATAATTAGTGTTATGCCTCAAAGGAAAATGAAATTATTAAAATATTTTTACATTTTTTAAGTATGGCTCGCGGACCACCTGACAATGTCTCGCGGACCACTAGTGGTCCGCAGACCATAGGTTGGGAACCTATGTAATAGACAAACTATTGTAGTTAACATACGGTTGTTAATGAGTATTTAATTGTACTGTGTACAATATAACCTACATATTACGAGTACCTAATTCATTGTTTTATTATTCTATTAAAATTATTATTTCCTATAAATATCGGTTCTAGTATGATTGTTGAATACATAATTTAATGTTGACCCAAGCCTATATTATAATAAAAACTCTTAACCCATTAATAATATATAAATCAATAATCTTAGCATAATATCCTACACTTCAATAATCCGGTCATTTATCACCTACAAACTGCCCAGTATAGGTGTCACTGTATCAGCAACCACCACAAAAATTAGAAATTCCAAACACTGCAAAACAAATTCTTAGGAATAAACAAATACATAAAGATACTAGAATACCAAATTCAGAAGGAGCACATTTTAAACAAAAAAACAGACGTCAACAGACCTATAGGAATATACGGAAAACTATCAAGACGACAATTAATTATGAGTACAAAATTGAAAATCTATTATAAATTCATAAATCAATATTTGTTCATTTTTGTCATTAAAATCCAGGTAGAAATCAATTAACATTTCAAGTAGCTAACATTTTTAACACCAATGTGAGAGGTAAGCTTCAATCTCAAACAACTAAAAAAATGTTTGATTGGGAGGGGGAGAGGGTATCATGATTTTTGCCTATAGTTACACCAATTCTGTTAACTAATATTTTAATTCAAAAATAACAAATAATTATAAATTATAATACATGTACATAATGTAGCATAATAAATTTATAATAACATGTAAAAAATATTATGTTGAATCAATACAAAAAAAAATTATTTATTATTATATACCTAACTGTTTGTAACAATTTTAATGCAAAATCAGTAAATTAATATTTCAATGGTTGAAGGGGAATTTTAATATTAATAAAAAAATGTAAAGAATGTAAATACCTTAAAATAGCCTTCAAATTTCTACTATAATTTATAGGTAGGTACAAAAGTATATCATTTATTAATAAACAAAAAAAAAAAATAAATTATTAATATTAAATGTTAAACCTACAACAAATTTATATATTGTACCTGTGGTTTTTATTGCATTTAAAAATACAAAGAACCTATCTATGTGTTACTTAGAAATATAAGTTTTGAAACTTGTTGATTAAAAACAAGTAGAACGTTTTGTATGTAACAGTAGTAATTATACCTATTTAAATTTAAAAGCAATAATCTCAGAAGCATAACTACTTCGAAGTTTTCAATTGAAATATATCAAACATGATTCAAATGATTATTTTAATGTTATCTAACTATACGTCAGTAAAAATAAAATTGATATTTATAAGAAATATTTATTATTATTACCTATACCTATTAATATGTTTTATTATCTTTATTTATTTATCTCTTCTTACAGTTATTAGTTCTTATACAAAAATATTAAAAGGAAGCACAAATGGACTCTATGTGTAATGTCAAATGATTAATGTCTTATAATTATTATGCTTAATGTGATGATGAAAAAATACAATTCACTATATTGAAGTCATCATAGAATTCACTGATAAAATACTAATGACGGGTTGCGCAAACATTCATTTAATATTAAATGAACCAATTGTTATCTTTTGGCACCTTAAATATAATATAGTGGCTAACGATTGGTCAATTAAATTTCACTGAATTATTTAATTAATTTTTTATGAATTTTGGAGCATAAACAAATTTAAATATATTATTTCTAACTGGTAGAAATAAATATTTCATAAGAAAAGAATTCCAAAAATAGGGCTTTAAGCAGCTCAACAGGAGAATGATTTATAACTTAACAAGATTAAAAATGGGTAGGTAGGTATTCTAAATCTGTTCAAACAACAACGTCATAAAATAGCAATGAACAAATTTAAAAACCAAGCATAAAGGCAAACAAAAAACAAACATACTAGGTATGTAGAAATTCGTCAAAATATGTATATAAGTATGAAAATTTATAAAAAAATATTTATGTATGAGTAGTCGATTGATATCTAGTGAACTGAATAATTTATTTATTTAATACTGACATAAAAGTCATAATTAGCATACAAGATAATTATTATGTCATTGGAATTTTACCATTAAGTGGTATTACGCGGTTATTTGCAATTGCAATTAGCATTATACTTTTTTTTGTCGTTTCCAACTTTCAAGGATAACGTTGTGACATTTCAAGACGTAACCAATGCCTGAACGACCGAGAAAAGTTTCATGTCCGGAACATAATATTATTAATATTATACCTCTTTTCTCGTTGGGTACGATGTAAATAAAAAAATGGCGTATTAACTATTAACGACACCGCGGGCATAACAGCGTTCGTCAATAATCGATAAAAACGAGAATTTCCACCGTCAGCCGAGGCATAGCAATTAGCATAATTTGTTTTTGACAATATCACAGGGGCACTTCAATAACAACAACAACAGTATGAATAATAATGGTAATACAAATCTGTGAGCGCATCAGAATGCAAATTCGAGTGTCGGCGAACTTACATTTTCGACCCGAACGAACGGGCGAACGAGCGGAACGTCGTGGCCGACATGTTCGACTCTGCGTGGATGTGTTTATTTATAGGCAGATACGATCTGGTCACCGGTCGGATGCGGGAACAACGATCGAGATGAATATAATAAGAGATCCCACGGTCTATTTCCGTCGGCGGAAGTGAACACGATCGGTCGTATCGCGTTAAAAATCGTCGGTTTTGCTAATGCAACTTCAAGGGTTCCGTGTTACGTTGTCGTTTGGTCGCAACTTTCAAGATGTGCGGTCGTCGGGTGAACCGTGTAAAAATCGTCGAAGACTGAGCTCGAATAGCACTGAGACAGTGAGACCGGACGAGACGTGAACAACAACACTGAGTGGGCATGACACACACTCTGGGAACACGTAAATAAAAATCCGATGACGTCACCGGTGGGTCGACTCGAGACCTTGGCCGCGGGACGCTGTAGAAACGGACGTCGACCGTCCAAAGACGTTACGAAAAAACGAAACACTGGACATCTCGTTTTCCCGCGTTTTCTTTATTTTCTTATCATATAGCCGAGGTTTGTGCTTTGTGGGTACGAGACATGACTGACGAGCGTACGGAGCCACTAAAACTAAATATAAATTTTATGATAAATTTAATAATGTACTAAGTGTCAACGTCTCAGTGTCTCACACTCTCACGTAATAACTATTACTAATAGTATAGTTGTCTAACTACCGATTCGTAATACAAGTTTTAAAACGACAACGACATCAACGATATTATAATCATGTCCGACGACCAGTTTCCGGACTACCTTAATGTCTACTACAAAAAATTGTTTCCGTACTCGCAGTTTCACAAGTGGTTGTCCTACGGAAACGGTAAGTTTTTCATTTAAATCGTCCTGAAAAACATTTTCCACTCAAATTGTTTATTCATTCTTATTTCTACAACAATCAACTGTGAATGGCAGACAGATATGGTTCAAGTTCAATATCTAACCCAACAATATATTTGTGGTTTTTGGTTTCCTAAATTCAAAATGTATTACTTAATATCAACTGCAAATCATAATATATAATTTTTAGAAAATATATAGAACTACATTACTACAGCCCTCCTAAAAGAATTGTGCTATGGATGCTTATAAATAGATTTAAATACATTACATGTTACAGTTGGAGCTGTCATTTAGCAGTTTCACTGATGTTATAACTTCATTATAGATATAATTCAGAAACATTCAACAATAAGTATTAAATAGTTAAAAACATTGTTGCATTGTTATTTTTAATAGAGGTATAATTTTTTGAAACTCGTGTTTTTTTATGACACGATGGAGTTCAATGTCTCTTAATACAGCCCTCCACAGGCTATGATAGATCATAGATGTTTCAGATAGTTGTAAAAAAAAACTTTTATTCACTTTTAATTTGCTTGTAACTTGTATTTTCAGTAAAACCAGAAAACTTTTTAAATAGAGAATTTTCGTTCACCTTACATGAAGATATTTATATTAGATATCAATCGTTCAACACATTACAAGAATTTGAAACTGAAATTCAAAATAGATGTCCTTTTAAAATAGATATTGGAGCTGTGTTCAATATGAGGTTTTTATAATTTTATTATTATAAAATATTTTATTGTATCTCATGTGTTTGTATTTATTTGTTTTTTAGTCCCAAAGTCTGTCGAAATTATCCTCAGTTTCATGCTCTTGAAAAAGAATTAGTGATTGATATTGATATGACTGACTATGATCAAATCCGTACTTGTTGTTCAGGCGCTGACGTGTGTCAAAAATGTTGGAGGTGTGTAAAAATAATTTTACACCAATCTTGGGAAATATTTAATTTTATATTCTTGTTGTAGATTTATGGTAATTGCTGTAAAAATATTAGAACGAGCGATTCGGGATGATTTTGGATGGAAACACTTGTTGTGGGTATTCTCAGGTCGCCGAGGTATCCATTGTTGGATATGTGATGAGTCTGCAAGAAAACTCTTACCTTCTGAACGTGGATCGTTCATTGACTATTTAGCTGTACTATCTGCTGGGGATTCAAAAAGATATAATGTAAATCATCCATCTGTGAAGTCAGTTGCAAAAAATAATATTATATTTTCAAATTATCTTAATAACCTTTTTATAACAAACAACAGACGAAGTATTGCCATTATAAAAGAAGAATTCAATTCACTTCTTTCTGAACAAGATTTCTTAGGAACAACAGAACAGTGTAATAAAATTTTGTCATTTATAGCTGATGAAAAAATTAAGGAACAAATTAATTTACAATTTTCGAAGTATCAAAGCAGTATACAACGATGGGAAGCATTAACTGTTATTGTTAATAATAACCATAAAAGGGTAAAATTTACAAATCATTTAAAGTTATACAAAGCATATTTTTACCGCAACTCACATAATTTTACTTTCATTCTAACAGGGTCTATTGAACTTTAAAACAAAACATTGTGTGGAAGATATTTTGTTATATTTGGCATATCCAAGACTTGATGTGAATGTAACAAAAGGGTTAAATCACTTGTTGAAATCTCCCTTCTGTGTTCACCCAAAAACTGGAAAAATTTGTATACCAATTAACCCAAAAGTTATAGAAAAATTCAACCCAAACACTGTACCCACTGTCAAGTAAATAACTACTATTTTTTTTTTTTTATTACCATATTTTATTTATTTATTTATTTGTTATAGTGTTTTAATTGATGAAATTAATGAGTATGACAAAAAACAAAAAGAAATTATCAATGATGCAAACCTGAGTAGTAACCGCTTAAAGGATTATAAAAAAACTTCATTGTTAAAAAGTGTCAATATCTTTGAAGAATTTTTAAGAAGTTTAGAAAATACTTGGAAAGGAAGTAGAATAAAACAAAGTGGCAAGTTACTTATTAGTATATGTACATTTAATAACCTATTATTTTTATTTTAAAAATTATAAACAATACCTAAGAAATCGCTCTGCTCTAGAAAAGGTTTCGAGTCTACCTCATCATTGAGTAGATCACTGTAAAGGATGTGTTCAATTTGAATTCATTGATAAATCATTAAATACAAAAAAAGATTCTAAGTGAAGACAGTGTGTTAGCCTATACTTCTAAGAATATTAATTTATATTACTCTTAGTAGGAGATTTAGATAGATTTTATTAATTTTTGTGGAAAATAATATTTGCAAGAATATTGCATAAATTAATATATCATGTAATTATGCTTGTAATAATCCAATTCACCACCTGATGCGCCATGCAAACAATCGCTACTTTTCAGTTATAAGCAAATGATTATTGTTCATGATGTAGTTCTGAACCAGTTTCACTAACAACACTGTACTGATCATTGGTTGTGTCAATTTGCATTATAATACCATATAATCATATCATATGTTCTTGTTGGAAAATGGTAATTTAAAATATAAATATTTGTATACAATTTTAAGTCAATACTCTTATCATTTTAAAAAGTACCAGGAATTATTGATGAAAAAAAGTACTAACTAGATCCAATTACTACCAAAAACTGCACTCTACATTGAAGTTAAAAGAATTTTACTGCTCCTAAAGGTATTGTTAAATACAATTAAAAAAACATAGTAAGATAAATGCAAATAGTGCTTCACTCAGAATCTAAAATAATGAAATACATGCATTGTTTGTTTCAGAAGTATTAAATAATATGTATTATGTAATATTTGATTTCAGATATTAAAATGGAATTTTAAAATGTGCTCCATCTTTACTGTTAAAATATTGTGAACTCACCGAATGAATTGTGTCATTTACTACTACTGTATTATTATTAAAAATTTTTTGAAACTATGTGTATTTATTCTATACTTTACTTCCGGTGTACTATGTCATTTTAATCAGTACATTAAGAAAGTCCGGCCTTAGAAATTTGACTGGTAACAAAAGTTGGTATAAGTGTATAACCATTATTACTGCGGTGATGGGAGTAGAGACCGGGGGCAAAATAGATTATTACTTATATAGTGGTTGTTAATATAAACACAATTTTCTAGTTCAATACTGCACTAGTTACATTCAGTCATAATAACTTAACATTCATTGTACATACTACTTAGACACAATGTTTGATCATAATATTGTAACTATATAATACTATTACCATATTAACATATTATAATGTCTGTCGTATCACTTATTATGTGACCCACGCTAAACCTTTTATTGTTCTATCTTCGTACCTTACGTAACCTAACCTAAGACAATGACTCAACTTTAATTTAAATTAGCCAACATTTGTTGCTTATGTGTGGTACGATGCAAATTTTTATCTATTTTACATTTATCTCTTCCAAACCTCATTGATTAAACATTTAGAATACCACAGTTTGGTGAGATTTCAACAAGTACAAATATCCCAGAAATATTCACCTAAAAAGATAAGAACGTTGAACAATTACAAACAAACCTAACAGTTTTTGGTCAGAAACACTTATTAATAATTGAAACAAATATAAAGTATCTTAATATTATATGACAGTTGTTAGTCTATCCTATATGATTTTATATTTAGATGCAAGATAAATAAAATCCAATCAAAATGGTTTATTCGCGCATTGGTATTAAAAGGTTAGCCATACCCGGTGTCCAGGTGTAGGGGTAGTAGGGCACCCACAGGGAAATGCACTTTAAGAAGAAAAGGAATTTAAGACTGTCTTGCATAATGATGCAAGATTTTCAAGAAAGAATTTGGAGTGTATCGGTACGTATCGGGTCAATTTTGAGCGTTCAAGATGTTACACGTGCAGTATACAAGCGATACGTACCGACCCGTATCGGACTCGAACTACGATACAAGGTGGTAAGTAACTATTACGTATCGATACGTATCGAATTTTTCTTCTTGAAAATCTTGATGTTGTAGGCCACCAGAGACCGTAGTCTACATTTAAATACAATTTAGTAGAAATAAATAAGCTATAGGTAACCAAAACATTTTAATACTATTAAATAGGATCTTAAATTTTAAAAAAGCAGGTTAGTGGCTGTCGCTCTGCAGTACAGTAGGTTATAAATGGGTCACTGTAATTGATGGTGTTAAATTTGAATTCAATGGTGTAAAATCATTGTATACAAAAAACAATTTTGAATGAATATGGTGTCTGTCTATAATATTGTTTAATAATTTAGTATATTTGATGATATTATTTTGATAAAAATAATTTGTTTTACTAGTAAGCATTAATACTACATAAAAGATAAAATTCATTTTTGCCAAAAAAAATATATTTGAAAAGTCATTGTGTGTATAAATAAAATAATATACCTTAAAAGTTTTAAGTAGCCACAAATAATATTTTTAATTTACAACGAAATAACAAGAATCATTATTCTTGGTTATTTAATTTGTAATTATTTTGTCTATATACATTTGAATATAAAACAAAAAAATAATTGTATTTAAATATTTTTAGGTTTTTTGGTTATAGAATAACCTACTTTGCGTCGAACTCGTTTTCAATTTTCCACCATTAGTTATAAAAGTTGACAATTTTTTTAAATATTTAACTATACAATTATTTGTAAAATTTGAATGATATGAATTTTGTCAACATTTGAAGTTTAAATGGTTGTAAAAAAAATCATTCGCATGTATTTTCAAAATTTTTCAACTAAATACATATCAAGACCCTTATATTCAATTTTCAAACTTTTTGACCCAACAAATACAATTTTATTGACAATTACAGAAAAAAAAATTGAAAATGTACGTAAACATCTTAAAACTATAGTAAAAATATTTTGAAAATTGGATCATGATAATATAAACATTACGGCTTCAATAAAAATATTTACCGTGAAAAAACGATCTTTCAACATGCAAATACATACTACTAAATACTAACATTAAGTTAAAATTGACCATGACCCAAATAAGTATTATCAAATATTACCGTGGACCAAATTCGAGTACCCGGTGCCGGCGTGAGGTTTTGTGGGGCCCAGGGCAGATATGTTTTCAAGGGACCAAGAAACATTTTTCGTGAGGCAAAATAAAATGAATGGCACGTCCTAGTACTTAGGTAAAAGAATTTTTTTAAATATTTTTTAAAATAAAACATGTACAAATTAAATGTTTAGGTACACTAAACACAAATGTTACACAAAATTTAGAAAAAAATTCAAAATGTTTCATCAAAATCATCAAAATTGTTTTAGACGTTGCCGTCGCTCGCTGGCAATATAATTTATTTTTACTTTCACTCGTTAGTCGTTATTATAGGTTTTCCAATAATTATTTTATTAAAAACAACGAAGCCGCTGCAGACTGAACTAGCTTGTATTTTTAATTCGAAAAACAAAATTATAGACTAAAAAACCATCAACTGCCATGAAAAGAGCGGGATTCTGGGCAGCTGCCCCTTCTGTTTTGCCCTTCCTCGAGTACCTATTATTAAATAATACACCAAAATATGACCCAACTCATGTTTTTTTTAAACGATCAAACATCTCGGGACTCACCTCAAGTTTTCCCCGTTTATTGACCTAATTTAGTTAAAACAACTTTATATGTTTAACAGATTTCGAATATTATGAAATTTTCGATTAATGTCAATAAAAAAGAAATGTTGGCTCCTTCAAAAAACTTAATATTTTGGATACATTATTGAGAGAGAGAACAACTTTTATTTAAAATATATTTATAAATCAGATTGCCCGTCCAATAACTTGCATGGGAGCTATAGCGGCACGGTATACTTATCAAGTATATATCCTGTTCTTGTTGAAAATACAGTTTGTGTGGTTAAAAATGATATTGTAAGCAAGGGCGAACTTCAAACCGGGGAGGGAGGAGGCAAAGTCAAAAATCTCTGATACCACAGCACATACTATTTTTTTTGTTTTCACAAATGATAAAACGATAAATAATAATTAAAATAGCGGGAAAAGTATGGCCCCGGCACCATCCTCCAGGCTCCAATGTTATAAGTACTCAAGGCAGTATTTATAAATTATGCGCATCGGGGCACTTTTAAATTCCACCTCTCTTCTTGGTGGCACGGAAGGGGTGGGTGTCTAGTGTTAAAAAAAAAACTACAAATGTCTATAAAATAGCAAAAAATGCCAACGGCACGTAGTGTTCCCAAGCGGTCACCCATCCAAGTACTAACTACGCCCGACGTTGCTTAACTTCAGTGATCGGACGAGAACTGGTGTATTCAACGTGGTATGGTCGTTGGCGAAGGCTAGGGATAAAAGTACAATATTTAAATCAAATAATAACTTGTATTTTAAATTTTTTAATAAAAGAATAAATTCATTTTAATCAATAAAAATATGTAAGTACCTACATATTCGTAGATTTTTCGTCATCAAACTAAGTTTATTCAACGTTGATAATTGATTGATCTTTGGTTGGTCGAACTTACATCAATGCGTGGGTATAAGAATAAACATGTACTATTTTTGGAATGAGTTATTATTTCAGTGGGTATTCGAAATTTCGATTTCCAAAATTTTCAGTCTTTTTTTTATTTTTTATTTGTCTTTTACTCAAAAACTAGAAACTGTAGATATTTGAAATTTTAAGTTTTTTGAGCTATTTATGGACAATTAGACAGTGGAAATATTCGACTTTTCTTATTTTTTTTTTGAAATGTCAACCTATATGTGGAATACCTATAACAATGTAAACCACGAATTTTTTTTTAACCAACTAATATTATTTTTTATTATTAAGTACCTATTTATAGTATTGATTTTTTTTCACAACAATCATTAATTTTATTCATGTGTCGTCATATAATAAAATATGAATTTTTTGAAACACTGTGTATAAACTTATTTTTGTTAGGTGCTTATCGTACTGTCTATTTAAATACGAAGTATAGAACAGCAGATAAATTATGTGATCCCAAGTGCCATGCTTCTAAATCTTGTTCAAATAAATAGGTAATAATAAAATTATAATTTATCATAAAAATAAAATGATGAACGTTGATTATAGGTTGACATTTCAAAAAAAAAATAAGAAAAGTAGAATATTTCCACTGTCTAATTGTCCATAAATAGCTCAAAAAACTTAAAATTTCAAATATCTACAGTTTCTAGTTTTTGAGTAAAAGACAAATAAAAAATAAAAAAAAGACTGAAAATTTTGGAAACCGAAATTTCGAATACCCACTGAAATAATAACTCATTCCAAAAATAGTACATGTTTATTCTTATACCCACGCATTGATGTAAGTTCGACCAACCAAAGATCAATCAATTATCAACGTTGAATAAACTTAGTTTGATGACGAAAAATCTACGAATATGTAGGTACTTACATATTTTTATTGATTAAAATGAATTTATTCTTTTATTAAAAAATTTAAAATACAAGTTATTATTTGATTTAAATATTGTACTTTTATCCCTAGCCTTCGCCAACGACCATACCACGTTGAATACACCAGTTCTCGTCCGATCACTGAAGTTAAGCAACGTCGGGCGAAGTTAGTACTTGGATGGGTGACCGCTTGGGAACACTACGTGCCGTTGGCATTATTTGCTATTTTATAGACATTTGTAGTTTTTTTTTTAACACTAGACACCCACCCCTTCCGTGCCACCAAGAAGAGAGGTGGAATTTAAAAGTGCCCCGATGCGCATAATTTATAAATACTGCCTTGAGTACTTATAACATTGGAGCCTGGAGGATGGTGCCGGGGCCATACTTTTCCCGCTATTTTAATTATTATTTATCGTTTTATCATTTGTGAAAACAAAAAAAATAGTATGTGCTGTGGTATCAGAGATTTTTGACTTTGCCTCCTCCCTCCCCGGTTTGAAGTTCGCCCTTGCTTACAATATCATTTTTAACCACACAAACTGTATTTTCAACAAGAACAGGATATATACTTGATAAGTATACCGTGCCGCTATAGCTCCCATGCAAGTTATTGGACGGGCAATCTGATTTATAAATATATTTTAAATAAAAGTTGTTCTCTCTCTCAATAATGTATCCAAAATATTAAGTTTTTTGAAGGAGCCAACATTTCTTTTTTATTGAAATTAATCGAAAATTTCATATTCCTATAAAATATAAATAGTAAATATAAATATAAATATAAATAGTCCATCATGAGCCAACATTTTTTGAAAATTGTATGCAGTGTATAGAAAATGCTTACACAAACATTCAGTGAAAATGCCATGTATCTATGGTTATATTTTTAGAGGAACACTAAAAACCAAAATCGATTTTTTCAAAAACTGGTTTTGTTCAAAAATACCCGTTTTCTATTAATATTTTCACTTTCAAAAACTATTGGGAATCTTAAATTTTGACCTCCCGAATGCACCAACAAGATTCAATATCCTACCAGAAGAGTTGCCGTTGATCAAAATCGAAGCACTTTTACTGTCCCAAACCGTAATAACAGACACAAAAATAAAAATAAAACTCACATTATTGTATAATCAATACATTCATCGCTTCGCTTCGCTAAGAATTTGAAATACGATTAAAAAAAAAATGAAATGGTTAAAAAATTGTACAACTTCAAATTGAGGTAAGTACGCACCTACCACTTACCAGATAACAATTTTTATTACCTATTGACTATTGAGTGTTTCACTTTATCGTGGACAGACTGAATAGTAAACATATACATTAATTACCTACCTATATATCTGTTTTGAAAATGAATATATAGTTAGTATCGTATAAGTTATATTGATTAGTATTGTATTATACAAAAAGCTTATTATTGCCATTGAATTGGAAAAAAAACTAACAATATATAAGGATCAATAATGCGTCGTTGTAAAGGTCATTTTTCTTAGAGAAACCTTTTATATATAATTATAATAACAACGTAGTCGAAGCCCTATACTAACTGTTAGGTTAATTCAGTATATTATCTATGTGTCAGTTTATATCGTTCCATTGTTATTTGTTAAATATAAAATATGACTAAAGGTAGGTCGTACTGTCGTAGGTAGTAGAATAACAACCACGTTGACTGGGATGGATCAGTTGGTGTATATCGGTAGGTGGAATTTTATTTTAAATTTGTATGTTTTTATACATTATTTTCATAATAGACATTTAACTATAATATATATATATACATAAATGTATCCCCCTTGTTGAATATACATGTCATGACGTACTCGCAATTTCCATGAACGGGATGGTACCTATAAACGTTAGATATGAGCCTCTCGTCTCCCTGAATGACCGGAAAAGATACGTATTTAATTTTCGTACCAATGTATTATTTGAAAAATATTTTTTTGTACATTTCAGCTTGTTTATTGATGACGATATTTCAATCTATCGATCTCTCCTTAAATATCAAACGGTATGACATCTGTAGGCCATTCAATAAAAAAACAGTTTATACTGCGATTGGATCTCGAGGAATTGTATTTGCCAAAAACGACATCTATCGCCCAAAATTGAATGTAACTTGAAATTACTACGCACATAAACAATTTTTGAATGTGCTTTTATTTTCTAATAAATGTTTCTATCTATGCTGCTTTAGGAAAGTTTTTACAAACAATGTTCTCTGCGCATTATCGCATGTCCGTCGTGTATGATCAACTTACGTTTTAAAGACGTGAACTTGTCGTGTACTGCAGATAATAATTCGAGTGAAACGGATCTTGTTTGTAATTCCATATGCATCTTCGAACCACCATATTCGGCACGGTCTCTAAAATGTGTCAATGGCACTGTGAAGAATTCGTCTATTCATTACAAGTCTTTAACCAGTCAAGTAAATTTAAATTTTATCAACGGACATCCGTATCATAACCACGCATTTACAGCTGAGTACTTGATTACCAGTGAGTATATTTTACCTATTTTAATTGTGTGTCTAGGGGGGGGGTTACCCCCCCCCCCCCGTTGATGCCACAAAAAAAGTATTATAATGGTATTAGCCATTAGTTAAATATTTGATTACCTATATTATAACTGATGTTTACTATCCAACGTCTAGAATCTAGATTATTAAATAATGTATCTTATCGTAGGAAATATTCAGTTAGTGGAAATAAAACCAGAATTCAACTCTGCAAATATTTTATTCGGTGGATACATCAGTACTCCGTTCTTTCCGATGTCTTATCCAGATGATTTGACATTTGAACAGGTGATCAATTGTAAGGCATACACCGATGAGTGTCTGATACATTTAATTTTCGTGGATTTTCAAATTTCCGAAGAATCAATTGTTGAGGTAAGTATAGGTTAGCCCACAGACATGATATGTATTATAATAATACCTTTATTACCAAGTTGTAAACTTTTATAATCTCGAATTAGTATATTAGAAGTTTAATGATATTTTGTGAGGTACCTAAATTAAAATAAAATCATTTACTATTGATAGTGATTTAGTATTTTGTTTTAATTATTCGTACGTATAGTTTTACGATTCAAATCGAAAGAGATTGGGAATAATTGGAGGTATAACATTTAGACCACCAGTGATTATATCTTCTGGGCCAATGTTGTATATTAAATTCTTTGCTAATGCTGGATCTTCAATTGGGTACAAGGCACAATACTCCTACGTTAGAGGTCAGTAGTACATTTATTTGTTTATAATTTATAATATTAATTAAAAATTACAGTCGAAAATAAAAATTTAACCTAGCCGGCCAGGCATCTGTTTAATTTATACATGTAGAGACGTAGGGAAACAACGCATCTAGTATGAGGACTGGTAGTATGTTCGGTATACGTTTACCGATAGTTATATTGGTATCCTGCAGTATTTGAGAATTATTACGGTGCCTATGCAATGATTTAGTAGTTATCACTGTTGCAAAAAATACCATGCCGAGGTAATTACTAAACATAAACCGAATGGCATGTGTGTACCTATTATTGTGTCATGTCACTGTCTTCATCATAAAAAAATTGGTGTCGCTCAAATAATTTTAGGTGACCCAACCCTCATAATATACTGTATACCAACCTATAAAATGTCTTATTTTTCTTCTATGAATACCTACCAGATTACATTTAAGATGTTGCCT
This sequence comes from Myzus persicae, assembly GCF_001856785.1. Classification (NCBI taxonomy): domain Eukaryota; kingdom Metazoa; phylum Arthropoda; class Insecta; order Hemiptera; family Aphididae; genus Myzus; species Myzus persicae. The sequence continues at coordinate 648,855 of NW_019104444.1, forward strand.
GAGCGACACTTGGACCCTACGTACACACCACTGACTGTCTTTGATACGAACGGTACCTACAGTTCCACATTTTGTATTGTATTCCTAAAAAACCTAAACTATGTTCGGTGTACTGTGAAGTATTTAAACCACGTGCCACGCGGTACAGATATAAATAGTCTAGAGTTCTACTTTGTAAGCTATACATTATAATATATATGTATACCTATCACATAACTAGTGGTCTATGATTGCAAATAGGACAGGAACCTCTGATTTAGATTCGCCGAAAGTACCAATTACCGATAAATATGCTGTTTTTGGTAATTACCTTAGTATAACCCGAAATAAGAAGTATTGATCATAACAAAATAGATATTATATTGTTAGGTCATCCTCCTAGTTAAGCCGACGACCGCCTGGGAGCTGGGGCAAACAAATTCTGTTTCTACCCATTTTCAGTTTAATTATAGGTATATTCTATTTTATTTTTTGTCCAACAAATCAACGCTCCATTTACGTATAGCTTGCATAGGACACAAGGTGTAAATAATATAACATGATATAATATATTGTGATTTTTGAATCAGCTTTTTTGTAGGAATATCTTGTACGTATAATATATTGGGGTAAATGCAAAATTAGGTTTGTAAATTTAACATTTTTTCTCTTCATAAATTAAAACTGAAATACAATTTTACTTTTTCAACAATATTTTTTTATAATTATTAATTCTTTAGTGAATTTTGAATGAACTAATTTATGCCTTTTAAACATCTAACATTACAATAATTATGTTTTTCACTATTTCCACAAAGACCATAAATTGGCCACCGCCCACCAGGTGCAATCAAACCCCCCTTAATGTGGCCTAGCCTATGCATATACTATTATATAGACTCACAGCTGCAAATAACATATTATATAATCGTTCAGATACGATATTTATATTTTTACCATTTTTCATCATTCTAATTTATACATTTTTACTTTTTAAATGACAACATGCGTTTTTGTTTTACATTCTTAAGTAGAATTTTTATCTGAGTATTTCAATATACTAAAATATTTTTTTCTTGTAATGACTAACTAAGTAAAAATAAATGTTTCAAAAAACGTTTATCATTAGGTACTTAATTAAAGACATGACTACCTAGTATATAGTAGTATACCTGTATACGAGTGATTATAATATACACTAAATATTTATTTTGTTTATAGTTATTAGATTCACGTAGGTTAAAAATCTTTGTAATTGAGCTATCTTACCAAATACAAAAAAATATATACCCCTACCGTCAAATTAATTAGGTACCCTATTCCTATAGTAGTATCTTAATTATTATTTACATATTTGCATGATAAAATATTTTTTTTCCATAATTTTTTTTACCTAAAAAATTATCTGACCTGTGATTAAGATTGTAATTTTTATAAATTATAAATTAATATGTTTTTTATCAGGAAACGTCAAAAGTTCTGTTTTAAAACCAAATACGAGTAAGTGATACCAGCGAATATGATTTGTACACAGTATTTGAATGTATAAAGGTTCTATATTATATTATTTAACTCATTGATATATATTAAGATTGTGGTGGATTCGTGGAAAATAAAGGTGGGGCTATTACAATGATGCAAATGGTGGAAGAGTACGAACCAGATGTGCAGTTTGATTGTATTTGGTTATTTCGAATATCGCACAAACTTTATAATTTGAAGTCACAACATTTTTACATGAAAGTCATAACGTTGAAACATCTAGGTAAGAAAATTAGATTGTGTGTATAATATATTAATATACATATACATATTATATCAGGAGTGTATAGGTACTCTATATTAGATTGTTCAAAAATCTCGAGTGACCTTTTACAATTTCAACCGAGTAAATATCACAAATTTTTATACCGCATACATACCTAATTACAATTTTTAATTTCAAGCGATAAATATCAATAATTCTGCACCCCCTCTCCCCGCACAAAACTTTGGTCCATATGGTGCTGGTATACTCATATTATATTATTATTTGGTTTGTGTTCAGGAGATTAATTGTAGTTCAATAATAATAAGCCACACTATTATACGATTTTACATGATATGCACCTTATTTAGTTGAGAGCAATTTGGTCATCCGAGAAGGGCGCACTTCCAACGGACGTTTATTGCAATGGTTTAACGGATCTCGTCGCACAGAATTAGACGTGGCTATCGAAGTTGGCTATTATGTCAGATTGACGGGAACGTTCAATTCCAGTTCTCGGCTAGAAATCGCCTACACAGCCTTTGCTCAATCTAGTAACTACAACATATATGTTAACTATAACCTTATCTTATATGGTATTAGACGGAGAAAAAAATCTACGGAAAAAAGCACAACAAAATAAACACACCAAGGAAAAAAAGCATACGGAATATAAGCCCAGAAAAAAAATAAATATAAATGTGAACACATGTATACCTAGTACATAATATGAATACAGGCAATTTTATATGCGGATACTCAATTAATAAGAAACTTTTCTTACGTATGATATACATATTACATATTTATACAAAAATTACACATGATATTAATAATTTATGACATTATTTTCATTTTAATATATTATATTTTGTTATACGAGTAGGTAAACGCCATACGGTAATTACTAATTCAGAAAAAAAATAGACATGTGTTCACATAAACGTTTATTTTTTTCCTGGGCTTTTTTTCTGCGTTTTATCTGATGTATAATATACTATATATAATATATGCACATATTTCACCCATATAGACGTGCGCCGAGAGGCAGCAGGGTGGGATCTTGCATCTTGCTGCTCATAAGTGCCCCCGACCAATCCGTCTATTTTAAAGGGTTGGTCAAACCCAATCTGGGTCACTATCAAGGCCGTAGCCAGAAAAATATTTAGGGGGGAGGGGTAAAGTTTAAGTGTTTTTAGGTCCCTTACTGAAGTACCGAACTAATAATCTACTCATTCAAAATTTGGATTTTAATGCATCAAAAGTTCCAGCGAAAATATAATTAAATTAAAAAAAACATTAATACATTTTGAGCAGCTGGGTGTTAACTGTTAATATAATCACCCAGCATACATGCATATTATAATAAGTTGGGTGCATTTACCGAAATTATAATAAGTTAGGTGCATTTACCAAAATTTAAAAAAAAATTAAGGGGCATGCAGTATGGCAAACGAATTTACGTGCACGAATGGACGCTGCATACCCAGCAGATTGGAATGTGATGGTTTTGACCATTGTGGAGACAACAGCGACGAATCCCCCCATTGTTTCGAAGCCCACGGTACGTATAATACATATAGATATATAATATAACTTGACATACTTTTTTATTTGTTATTTATATATTTTTTATACTATTGTTCCGTTTATGTGTACAGACGTACAGTGAGCGTCTCTTAAGCCTTAAGAAGACGCCACACCCTTATGATTATGTGTATTGTCTGATTGTCTCCGTCTTACAAACATGTAACATAGGACATTTACCTTCAGTAGATCACTTTTAAATCTTCCACTTTAACAATTAGAGTGAATTTAACCTATTATTAAACATGATGGTAAGAACATTATCTGTGTTCCCATATTGGTGTTTTACGACAGTTCAATATATAAGTGAGTTATGAGCATTTTTAATTTACGCTGTATTATATATACGGATAACTTGTTAATAAATTTAACTAAGTATCGTAAAAAACCAATATAGTGTTCTTACCACTTACCATCAAGTTGTATAATAGGTCGACCCATTCTAATCTTTAATTTTTTAAACTAAGAATTAAACATGATCTGTTCAGTGTACGCACTTGTGAGACGAAGACAACATAAATATGTGGTGTCCTCTTAAGGGGATTCGATACCGTCATTTTCTGTTTTTGTCTAACACACGCGCGACATAGTAATTTAGACGTGTTTTTTGCCAAATATACCAATTGATCTAATGAAGCGATAATAAATCTGAAAACAGATTTGAATTTGTCGTTAAGTCTACTTAAAATAGAATTTACCACATTTATGATATTATACCCCAAATTCCTAAAAATGTCATATTAAAAAAGAGCATTTAAAAATGTTTGTATTTCAATTTTCGGAGAAGTTAAAATCAAAAAATCATAAATGTGGGAAAGTCGATTTCAAGTAGACTTGACGACAAATTCAAATCTGTTTTTAGAATTCTTATCGCTTCATAAGATCAATTGGTATATTTGCAAAAAACACGTCTAAATTACTATGTCACGAGTGTGTTAGACAAAAACAGAAAATGACGGTATCGAATCCCCTTAAAAGGTTAGGTTAGTCTTGGATATAAATATATAATATGTAGGTAGATACGGGTATCCATGAAATTAGATTTTTAGAAAGAATTTAATTTCAATAGTCTCCTATTCAATATTTATTTTATATTTAAATATATATTATTATAATGTAATGCCTAACGATGAGCGTTTAATGTTTATTATATTGTATAGACACTCAATCGGATTATATGGACAAGAGTTGGTATGCATACAAGTCAAACTATTATTTTCCAAACAACACTTTATATTCAAAACGTTATCACATACTTTTGGGATGTTTTATAGGTGAGTAGCAATAGTTAAAAAGTAGCATATATAATAAATAATGGGTACATATAATTTATAATGTAGGTATCTACCTATAGTATAGTAACAGACAGGGAAATCTACGGCCGCAAAAATATAAAGGAGCATAAGCACAAATCAAATTAAAACACCTAATACGCGTAATTAAAATTGTCATAATATTATAATAATTAATAGGTAGTTAAAACTAAATATTAGGTATTTAATTAACATACCTTACATTGCATTACCAAAATATGATAAATAATTATTTAGTCCTAATACAGTTAAGGGTGTCGAAGCCAATGTATTTTGAGTACATATTAAAACTTTTATCACAGAAAAAAACTATAACGCTTCTTGAAATGATCAGATTTTGATTTTTTTTCTTATTTGAAGGATGAAAACTTTATTCAGGTTGCAATATGGTCCCCGTCCTCCCCGATTTAAAAAAAAACTATATTTTTATAAGTTGTGATAAACACTTATAGCAGTGTTTCCCAAAGAGTGCGCGGTGAAAACTTAAATTTTTTTATATTTATAACCAACTAACCTAACCATTTTAACATTTGTGTGACAGATTTAAACGTTACTCTTTCGTACAATACCTAGAATAAAGTAGTGTTCGATATTGAAAGAAGTTTAATATTACTAGCTAGGTACTAATCTGTGTATATTCACATAGGTACGTGTTTCGTGAACTTTTAAGCAGGTAGATTATTTATTGTTGGCAAATAGACAATCTATATCTAAAGTGTGCTGTGACTTAGGTATGAAAAGTAATAAATAATAATAATGTACGGAGATGGAATAAAAGTTTGGGAACCACTGGTGGTTGATCTAAAATCGAAATACTAAATACTAAATAGTCACACATTATTGAGTATTTCTCTGGCATTAATTAACTCCAATGCGACCGGAATACAATTTCCGATTGATCAACCAGTTGTACACACTACACACTATTTTGTTCATTACTAAAATAACCACTCACCAACCGTCAGTACTTTTTGACAAACGTTAGTAAGGAAAAACTAATTCAATGTGACAACGTTACAAATTGCAATGAGTAACCGAAAAAATGATTAATTAGGTACCGATGATTGATAACAAAATTTGTTGAGGGAGAGCAGGAAAACAATAAACATGATATTTTATTCACTATTCAGTTATAATTGTCGTCACCCAGATAGGAAAACATTTTAAAATTGATTTCGTCAATCAGTCCACTTGATTATTTTAATATTTGTCAAAACAATAAGGGTTTTTTAAGAACTAGAAATGTTCATTAAAAAACAAAATGAAAAAATATTAACATCAATTATTGAAGTTTGATTCCGACAAGGCTTCAAAACGGTTTTATAACGTTACGAGTATAATGTTAAACGATTCAAAAAACAATTTATATCGATAACGCATAACATATGTCGGTAAACGATAAACGATAAACGATTGAAACGGATAACCAAACAGAAACGATAAACGATTATAATTATTAACATCGGATAAAGTAGGTAACAGAAAACGATCAATAATTGAAACATAACATTGCCAAAAAAAATATAGGTATTATTTTGGTTATTTTTGTAAGACTGTGACTTCAAATACTAGGTAGGTACTTAATATAAAATATAACTTTAAACGTAAAAAGCTTAATTGTTAATAGCGCTAAACGCATAGGCATAAGTACATTGAAGACCTAACATTTTAAATTGTAAAACGTTTAACCGCACAAGTTGAATAAATTCTTTGCGATGTTCAACAGTCAATCGATTATAGACTTTAATATTCCTATAGGTGACGGTAAACTGTATTATTATTATTTTAATTTAAGCTCTGGATTCTAGGACAAAGGGACGCTATATTCAAACACAGTACAGTTCGAGACAAACTGTATCATGAAACCAAGCATTTGAGATAAATAATCACCAATATCTGTGGCTGGGTCAGGCCTCATTCACAGAACGTTATCTGAATATCCCGCACCGGTCAGTGCAACTAGTTCCCGGTTGGGTGACCACCCGAGTTCTTAATACATACCCGTGTTCCAAATCAACAGCACTCTAAGCTACGGCTAAAAAACCTACTAAAAAATAATCACCTAAAGGCCTACAGTAAAAAAAAATTACCTATCGATTGGTTCTAGGCTACCTACTTTAAGAAAATATAATAGGTTATAATAATATGTTAAGTTCAAGGCCTGATATATAAGCGATCTACTCTACAGACTTCATATTACAATGATATATGATATATCTCACAATATCTTCTCTATATGGTGTTTGATGTTCACAGTTATGTTAACCTAACCTATTTAGATTGAGGATGAAAAATCTTGGTATTATAATCTGTTGATACAATACCTACCAACCTATTTATTTATCCTAAAAGTCCTATGTGGCTATACTTCTGTAGGTAAATTTAAATATCAATATTGTTGGTTTCCTAACCAGATTCTCATTAGAAAAACTGAAAATTTATTACAGTGATTTAAATAGTTACTTAAATGATGGAATACTAGTATGATATGTCGATATGATTGATAATAAAGATTGTTACTTATTGAGCATAACTAATGTGCAACATACCCATAACATGTACCTACGTCCTACCCTTCATATTTTTGTCATTGCAGGATTCATAATATTCTTCATAATAGTTCTAATGGTAGTCTATAGAATTGCCACATGTTACCACATTCAAACAGATTTTCAAAATCGGCTTATATCCATCAGTCAACTACTTTGTGAGTACAAATAAAATATTATTACAATTTTAACATGTGGTTAAACCATAGTTGTGTTTTTAAGTGGAAGGAATTCAACTAGATGACAACAGTCTGACTTCAGAAATAGGAAGGGTGAATTCAAATTATTTAATTGACGAACCACCTGCATATGAACCACCACCAGATTACGAGGCCCCTCCAAATTATGAAGAAGCAATAAAAATGTACAGGAACTCAATGAAAAATAAACATAACAATCTAAAAACAGACCGAATGGACTTGGAATCAAATGGTAAATTTTCTTGTGTTAATTACAATATTCTTAAGTTAACTTGGATTCACCTGATTTCAGATAACAGTCAGTTATTACATGTTAACAATAATCAAACGTCATCAAATAAACATTTGACAGAAAATAATAATTTGTTTTCTCATTGTTTATGTTGTAGTCAAGGGAGTTATCATATTCTAGCATTAGACATTAACAGTATGAATAGATGTTGTTTGAATAAAATCTATTCATTAAGGACATTAACAATAAATAATCAGTATTAAGTAATTATGTTTTGACTATAATTAGTCTTTATTATATTTTACAATGATAAAATCAATAAGAAAAAAAATCACAAAATATAAATATCATACAATATAATATATACTTAGTATATAGTGTTCCGCTAATTTGATTAATTTAATCCGGTTGAGAAATGGAGATTTCACAATCACACAATTTTTAATTAGTGAGCACTGTAAACTATTTAGTCATGTTACTAGATTAATCTAATCCACTATGTAATTTGTTCAGATAAAATAATGATGTTTTATCATCAAAAGTTATTATACTTGACAATCCACGTTTTATTAAGGTTGTTAAATCTTCAATAAAAAGTTTTCCGTAACTACTTCTACTAATTTTTTTGATAGTTTTTACACGGTCAGGGAATCTTGAATTTGAAGTAAACAAATATTTAACAACATCTAAATCCACATTGGCCCCGAGTCTTAACTGATGACCAAAATCTTTTGCCCATCCATAAATTATATCACAATTATCAACCGAAATAGAGTTTATCATAAACATAATAATTTTTTCAGATAATTCATTTGACATGTATTGATCTGTGATTGTTATTAATTCTAAGAGAACATTTACATTTTTGGGCAAAAGACAATCACAATATACTTCAAGTAGAAGCAAAAATGATTTGATACAGTCAGAACTTACATCATTTAAACGTACAGTATTTTGGTATGCTTCCTTAAAACCTCCACATCGAAACATGGCCTCAAACATTGGAGATTTCAATGATAATAAGGATTTATTTGCATTTATTAATACACCATCGTCCAACTCTATTGTTACAGTAGTTTCTTTTTGTATAATACTTTTATTGCAATCTCGGGTTTGACAATATTGTATTTCTGATTTTTTAAAAGTAATTTTTACTTTATCAAATAAAGCTATTAAAGCTCCAATAGCATCATCAAACGATGGATTTTGGTCATCTTTAATTATATTACATAACATGTAATATACTTTGTAACGAGATAACAGTAGAATCAATAGTTTGGGATTGCTGAAAAATACAATTTTATTTATCATTATTATTCATTAATTAAATAAGGACAAGGCCCAAAATAGTAAATACAGTACTAGGTATTCACAAGTATTATGAGTTCAGTAGAAGTGAGAAGATACTAGTTAACCAGATTACAAAAGTAATAAAGGGTGGGCGTTGGCCAGACACATTTATCAGTCAATTGGATTATTCTGACAAAAATTAGTAGAGTATTTAGGAATACAAAATGGAGCAATAGAGAGGGATGGACACAGATGGACACATACATTTATGAGGGAAAGAAGCAATATGACATTAGCAGAACTGCTAATAAGATTTTGAAGGAACTTTTATTCTTTTATTGGCCAAGGTTATCAGTCCTAGCTCATAGATAATTGGATAAAAGTCGTGTAAGGGGTGGGGAATTTTAAGAACATAACTAGTGTAGGATAGACAACGCCTTTGTATTCGCTCTATCATAACAGTTTGAAGCTGTGAGGGGTCCCACAGGACTGTCTCAAGAAGGGTCCAAACTAATGAGCAATAAAGAGCCTTTGCTGGAGAGATGAGCTTAGAGTTTGACAATACACATTATATGAACCCTAGGGTCTTATTAGGCTTTGTAACTTATAAGAGAACACCTCAAGTCTTTTTTGCAGCTAACCGATGGTATAGTTATATTGCTAATTAAGTAAGTGCAGCAAACTAAAGAACAGCATAAATTGATGAAAGAAAACATAAGTAATTACTAATTAGTACCTATACATCTAAAATGTGAGCATATTTTATATGGATTAAACATGTGTACACGGTAAAAGGTAAATGGAAAATATTATAGAGAGATGAAGTCATTAACTGATGATCATTATTTTGTATCCGAGAACGAAGCTCAGCCTAACCTGTTTGACTACCTACAGGACTTTTCATTTTTTACTAGATAGTTGTATTTTTTTTAAATACCTAAAGGCTAAAGGCTAAAATATCAAATACTTATTGTATAATCAATACATATCTGAATTAGACTAGGTTAAATAATTATTATTATTCATAAATTATAAATTATTATTTTTATATGTTTTATGATTTTTTAAATTAAAATCAATTTTTACTGAGTATTTTAAGAATTTTTAGTACAATCAGTGTCTAACCCTAATAATGAACATTGGCAAAGTTAACAGTTGTTAAGTAGAGAAATACAGATGAAACTCCCATATCTTTATATTTTGTTCTGGGGAACAACTAAATTACACCAAAAAGGTTTTGTTGGACGAATTGACTCAGCGAGTTACCGAGTAAAATTTGGTTGGCCGTTCAAGTCATGAGAGGAAGCTGACTGAAAATAGTTAAGAGTTAATAATTGTAGAAATGGAGACTGAATGTTGGACTTAAAAAAATTTGTGTCAACAGCTACCAGTTGTATAAAGTACAGAAAAGTCTGTGGGTCAAATTTGTCTAATGCAGCTCTGTAGACAAGTATGTCAGGGCTCATGGAGGATAAGCTCTACATGAAGCACTTCTAATGTGTTTGTTGACTATCATTTCAGACTTAAATCTGCTATTGATAATGACTACTCTTTATCAGGATGCTTAATTAATTGAAAAGTACCTATCACACAAAAATGTTTTTTCCTCACATTGTACTATATAAATCAAAAATTATTTATAACAATATTTATAAGTAATTATTATAATACATAAATACATTAACAGATAATTTAATATTTTGATATGTTCTTCAATGATTATTTATTAAACTATCATCATTAAATGATTTTTAATAAATAGTGAATATAAAATAAAATTGATGCTTTCTTAAATATACCTGCCATCAACTTTTTCTGGTTTAATGAAAATGGTAAAGAAATTTAAAAATTACCTCTAAAATATAATTTATGCTCAATATTTAGAAACTATGATGTAAAAGACACTTATGATAGGCTAAGAGGGCAAAATAATATGAGTGTTACCTGACCGAAAATCATCAAAACCTGGTTGCATCCAAGTCAGTGTTGAATCCAGGTATACTTCCCTCCCCTGAAATTTCTTTCGCACCCCCTGACAAATACAACTTAAACAATAATACCATTTAGAATATGTGACCTTAAATTGATTACAAAATTAAAAAATAAATAATTTGTTTATAATTTGTTTTGTAGTTGTATCTAAATTGTAAATTGTAATAAGAATAACTACCTATTAATAGGTATAATTCATAATACTAAAATGTATCATCATTCACCAATGAAAAAAAAGTGAGCCCCCCCTCAAAGAAATTGTCTGGATTCAGCACTGATCCAAGTATCTTCAAACTACTCATTTTAGAATTTTCTTTAAAAGGCTTATAATATGAATATGAATTAAAGTTCTAAATTTTTAAAATTTTTATCTATGGCGTTATCAACAGTCATTGTAATTTATTATTTATGAGATAAAAATTGTTGGTGACGAAACTATAACATACAGCTTACCTTTGAATAACAAGGGGGACATGAACAGACACTAATATTTTAAGTTTTAGTTTAGCATCTGGTGTATCTGGTTCATCCAATATACCAGTCATAATACCTTCTCCAAATTTTGATGAAAATGATTGAGTATTTTTGATGATTTTCATACCCAATTTGTTTCGGATCATACAATACTTGCATAGCTCGAGTTCGTGAATAGGTCTACATAGACTTCGATGTGTTGTTAAAATTAACTCTTCAGTGAGAATACTATTCAAGTTCAGAACTTCACTATAAAATAAAAACAATAAAATAACATTGTGAAACTGAATAAAAAAGAAAAACGTACCGAGTAATAAATTCTAATATCTTTAATGCGTTTGAATTGTTATGTCCATTTTCAATATATTGCATATAATCTAAAATTGTCTCCCATACATTTTTATCAGCCATTAATAACACAACTTTTTCTATGTACATTACATGTGTTAGGAACTGTATTATTTTACACGCTGTTGTATCTTCTAGAGATGAATGTTCTACAATTTCATCATCCTAAAATATGAATTATACATTTATATTAGATATTAAAATAAGTTAAACTGATAATAGTGGTTTAGTGGAAGTATTGTGAATTTTATTTCACCTTTTCTTCAAAGTCACTGACATCAGATTTTGAATCATCTGCGTTTACAGACTCAATATCAAATGATTCACAAACTGGTGAATAATATGGAGAATGCGAGTCTGTGGCTATGTTATCATCTTTAGGTGGTGTCCAAATAGGACTTGCATCATGATCATATGAAGTTGTTGGAGAGGCACAGCTAACAAATGTCGAATAATCTAATGATTTAGCTTTAATTTCCAATGGACACATATGAGGCATTTTATTTTTTTTTACATATAAAGATAAAAGCTTGATTAACATTGGAATCAAACCTTTTTCTACCATTTTCTGTAATCAAACACATATTGTATATTATAGCATACTATACTATTACTGTAATTACCTCGTTGGCCAATAAATATTACTATCATTATTATATTCTATTACTATGGGAAAAAAATTATTTTTTCTCACAAAAAATGAATTATTTAAATAAATACATTTTTTACAACAGTTTTTACCAATAATGTTTTTATTTTTTAATAAAAGTATGAAATCAAATAAAGAGTTATCAAAAACAAACATTCTAAAATCAGAAGGATACATTATATTAGATCACATATCAAATGGAAGTTATGGTGAAGTACGCCATGCTAAATATATACAAGAAGATAAGGAATTGAATTTGGTAGTGAAAATAATCGATACAAGACAAACAAGCAAAGAGTATGTTTCTAAGTTTTTGCCTAGAGAGCTAGATGTTATACGCCAAATTAATCATCCATATATAATATATACACACAGTATTTTACAAAAGAAAGCAGTATTATTTGTTTTTATGGCATTTGCAGAAAGAGGTACAAAAACAATTACTTTGATTAATTAACTAAATATTATAGGTAGGTAACAATAAAACAAACAGATTAAGGATACTTTGTCAAAAACAATTAGTCAATAACACTTTTTGTCAAAGTGCTTTTCATCAATGTTAAAAATATTTTTTATACTTAATTTCAAATTATTTTTTAATTTATTGCACTAAAATATTTATTAAAATTATAGAAGTCAAACATTTTCATATAAATGTTTCCATAAGAAAATATTTAAAAAATGTAATTTTGTGTTTAAAATATAATAATATACGTAAAAGTTTTGAATTCCAACACAAATATATTTTAATTAAAACAAAATAATTAAAATTGTTATTCTTTGTTTAAATATCAAATTTTGTCCAAAATTAATCTTCAATTGGCTATGAAAAAAATTAAGCTTATATATTTTTTGGTTACAAAATGAACTACTTACAAGGAACCTTGCATTCAGTTTTCAAGCTCTAGTTACAAAAATTGAATGCTATATAATATTTTTAACAACAAAATAATTTGCAATGTTCTGCTATTTTGACAAATTTTATCAAAATTCGAACATCAAAAGCTTACATAAAATATAAATGTGTTTTTATATCATTACAATACCATACAAAACTACAGTTAGGTCAAAATATATTTAACACAACTACAACGACATAATTGTCGTGGTCTACTGTTTAAAATTTAAAAAATCCTTTTTTATATATATTATATAATATTATGTATATTATGTATTTTTATTTATTCAGTTGTAAAAACATATCTACAATGGCATACTAGGACATTAAGTAATTTCAACTTTTTTTTGGTTAAAAAAGCTGACATGAGTCGCATAAAATGTATGGTAAACAAATTGGGTCAAGAGTCATTTGGTTTGAAGACCACTAATAATTAATGTATATTATTTGAAAAATATGAGAACAGTTTTATATTATTCTCTATTGAATATAAACATTAATAGTGAAATTTCAAAACATTCCAAAAATAAGTATTATTTGATCACAATAAATTTTGCAAATTATCTTTTGTCATGAATAGTTGCTTTTGACAAACTGTCAAATATACTAACAAACACTAAACTAATTGGTAGATCAACACCCTCATTTCATTAGCGCATCCAGTTCCTATTTTTATACTCTTGAATTTGACTTTTTTTTTATAAAATATAGTTTATTACAATCATGAATAATAAAATGTATTTCTATATTTCTAAGGTGATCTTTTGCAGTACATTATTGATCATGGGGCATTAAAAGAAAAACTGGCTCGTGTATGGTTTAGACAGGTAGCATTAGCGGTGCAATATTTACATACACTGGAAATAGTACATCGAGATATAAAATGTGAAAATATTCTCATCACTGAGCATTATACTGTCAAGTTAACAGATTTTGGTTTTTCAAAATTTGTTAGTTCCAAAAGACTGAATTGTAGTACTTATTGTTGTTCATTGGGTTATGCACCACCAGAAATATTGACTACACGTCCATATGATGGAAAAACATCTGACATATGGTCACTCGGAGTGGTATTATATGTCATGCTTAATAAGAAAATGCCTTTCAATAGAAAAAACATGAAGTTAATGTATAAGCAACAAGTATATTATCACTCATGGCATGCATATTTTAAATATTATTCAATTTTTTTTTATTTTTAATTAAAATATTTAAAGGTCAAACGAGATTGGGAACATCAACCCTCAGTTGAGAGTATAATAAGTGAGAATTTAAAAATGTGTATAGACAATATTTTACAACCTGAACCAAGAAAGCGTTGGACAATTGATAAAATATTGAATAGCGATTGGATAAAAATGAATCGGAGATTAGTCAACATGACTGATCAAGAGTCATTTGCTCTTGTTGAAGCCCTAAACCAAGATAAAACAATAAATCAAAAACACTTAAAAAAGATAAAAGCTAATAGGTCAGATACTCAACAGATATTGAGCAAGAGATCTCCAAGATTTTTAAGTATAGCACAACAATTGGAATCAATATCTAGTTCAAATAGAGAAAAAGATGGATCTAAATACATGTTAAAACGTTCACAACGTATGGTACACACAAATAACATACTAGATACCAAAAATGACTTGACAAAAAATTAAAACTAAAAATATTATAATAACAAATAAATCATTTAAGTGATACATACTTTAATTGTAACTTTGCAATATTGGAAATGTGGTAAAGTATTAATTGCTATATCAATATAAGTATGGTTTGTACTGGTGATTAAGCCCAAAAATAGACTTTGCCAGTCTTGTATACCAACGAATCTAATGCGGTTGAGTGGACATTGCAATAAAAGGCACATTGATAATGTCAAATCTATAATTTAGAATAAAAAAAATTAATTATTATAAACAGTTTAGGTATATCAAGGAGACATGTAATTGTTTAAAAATTCAAAGTATTTGCCTATCAAGGGTTTTTATGTTATTGTAAAAATACATTAACAATTAAATATTAGTACTAAACAATCATTTTATATCAATGATAACTGTTTATGTCATACAAAAACTGAAGCAATGCAACAGGTAATGTTATTAAAAACAATCAATTTTAATTTGGTATACCTACTTATTGTATGTTATTATAAAATTATATGCAACTTACAATGGTTATCTTCATTTTTTAAAATTTCAGTGATATGCACAATCAAACGAGATTGATGTAAATATCCTAAAGCATCACGAATTCTACACATTGCATATATTATCTTGGAAACTAATGGCCGTTCAGGTAATAATCCCATTAAAATACATATGTTATCAATACTTTTTTGCTCACTATTTCCTAAAATCTATAACAAAAAGATATTTTTTTTAGTGTTCTTGATAATTCTTTTTATAAATTATACTCCAATGTTACCTGTACAACAGCGTCTAGACTATTTTTTGCATGTTTCAACTCTAAAACACGGTACAAAATGGCAGTCTGGGCTCGTAGAACAGCCATAACTATTTCCTTACATTCTGATTTTAAGGAATCTGAGATTATTTTAACAGCTCGCAACTTTAACATTTCTGAACAACCAATTTTTGATGAATTTTCCCATATTTTTCTAAATCATTAAAAATAATATTGACAATTACAAATTTGCTAACTAAAGTATGACAAAATTAACCAAGCATTACCTAAGAGCTCGAATTGCCGTATATCTTGTAAGATCACTATCAGTATTTGATAATGTTTGTATAGTTATGCTATGAATATTATGTTTGTACATAGCCGGAATATGGGCTTCAGATTTAGCTAGATTAGCGATCAACCTAAATATGCGATAGTGAATCGAATCAACATTTATATTTTTCATTATGAAACTAAGATCTTTGAGAACACCATAGTCAAGTAACTGCAAAAACGATGTTAGGTGTTAACACATAAATATTTATACCTAAAAGTGATTTTTATTTGTTTGATTAAGTAGTTATAATTACTTCTTCACAACACTCTTTATTCATGCTGTAGTCTCCAAGAATGCTTAAAACTAATGATGTTATCTTAGGGTTAACTTGTTGTAATAATCTGCTCAATATTTTAACACCACCATATTCTCGAAATTCTTTTAACGCTCCATTTTTTTTTGCCATTTCGGAACGTAAATAAACTAGACTTCCATAAATACCGCCTTTATTAGCAGCAACATTTGCAAGTGCTGATGTTACCGAATCCATGCCTGAAATAATTTAATAATTTATTAATCATATTTTTTCCAAATCAATAATAATTTTAATAGTTTCAAATTGAACAATATGCCAGTTATAACATTCTGTTAATGTTAAATTAAATATAGGTACTAGTAGGTAATATATAGTAGGTATATATAGCCTATATAGGTAGGTATTACTTCTTACAAGTGTAATATATAAATATAAGACAATCCAAATATATATTATGTACTTTAGAGTTTTAAGTTGAAGAGGATTCATTTAGAAATAATATTGTTAATTATATAACCATATGGCTATACAGATACCTAACATTATATGCATAGACAGCCATGTGTCTATTTGAATATCTAACCCATATAGATAGATGTAATCATAAATTATAGATTTGAACATCATATTGAAATTGTGATATACCGGAATGACGAAATAGAAATTTAAATATTTTTCTGTTGACACTGACATATGATAGGTACATATAGCAGCTAGTCTGTAGCAAAAAAAAACAAACATAATACATGCATTTGAAACAAATAATATTTATCCATTGACCCAATCTTAATTTATTTTTAAATATATAATAAAAATGCTGAAATTCTTAATAATATTTACCTACATTCATAATGATTCAATAATAGAAAAAATATTTTTAAACATTTCAATTCTAAAATTGAATATCTAATATAATAATGTAATGCACTATCTGTCACCCTTTGATACAACTTAAAAAAAATTAAAAAAAAAAAAAATTGTATGTATACAGTTTGCTGCCCACCCTTGATTGGAAAGTCGGAGTTATGACCCATTATTCTATATAACACTAGTAGTGACTTACATAGTTACATGGCATTGCAATTTGCAAAAAATTATTCAGATTACTTACCGAAGTTTTTATTTTTCGTAAGTACTTGTGGGATACGTAATAGAACTGGTACCGAAATTCAAACTTAAGATCCCATAAAATAATTCTACATCATAAGCTCCTAGATTCGGTTTATTTTCGGTACATCGTGAAAGGCATTTAGCACTTACCCAATATAGAACGATATATGGTAATTTAAAATTTGCCTATAACCTATAGGTATATAATATACTACACAGTACACTTTTATAGTTACTACAATTAATAATAGTAATTAATAAATAAACAATAATAATACATAACATCATCGACTGATAATGATCATAATAATATAATCATATTTTGATTGTACTTTGTTTGAGTTGTGTTGTACTTTGATCCGCCTTGATTCTATGGAGGTAGTTTTTCTCTCAGACGGTCGCATCTGATAACCGTTATCACATCGTCTGTTTGTTGTTTTGATAGCTGGTAGCTCATAGACTAGTAGACTACGGAGTTCAGAGTCACACTCGTAGATATTAGCTGTAGACTGTGAACTTTTGTTTAATTTCTCTTTATTTATTTGATTGTTGATCCATAAAACAATTTACGGCGCTCGCAACAATAATATTTCACACTTGCCATCGCTTTGTGTTAAAATTCAAATTCATATTCAATTCAGTAACATGTAAGCACGGACCACAGAAATAAAAATGCCTACTAAAGTCACTGTACAGAATTTGTACATTTTTAACTCGACACTATCAAAAACCGAGGATGATGTAAGTTTATTCGTGTACATGTTTTTAGTACCATTTGTCGTAACGGTTTTTATACATTTTTTTTAATCGTGAAAATAGTCTCTAAAAAATTAAATAATATTTGTTCATAATTCATTGGCCTTGTTAGACCTTAGACATCAAAAATGGAACTTTGCTTAAGAGGACAATGTACCCTCATGTGCTGTACCCATCTTACACACATTACAACATATCACATTTTAGTGTACTAATTTCAATAATGATTAATATGGTACGAGTTTTGATATTAGAGTGAATTGACCTATTAATGAAGTTTTAGGTAAGAACATTATCTGTGTTCTCTCTTGGGGTTTTTAAGTTATTTTAATTTTTAAGTGAACTATTAATGTCTTTAAATATTAATATTTTACCCAATATTTTACATTTATATTTTACACTCATAGCAACGTCCTCTTGATACTTAGTACTTGTAATATTCTTCACAGTATGTTATTTTTTTTTTTGTATTACAGGGAGCTAATAAAATATTATTTTATCATCCAGAACTCGAGGACGAAAACAAAAAAATTCTCAATGTCGGTCACATTGAAGCTGTAATCTGTTTTGCGCGGTATGCCAGTAAATTTGACTATCATACTTATTATCATTTATTATGTAAGCAAATGTATTAATTGGTGTACTAATATTACAGGAATTTTAATGTAAATGAGTCATGTGAATCATTGCGTACTGAAAAATCATTGCAAGTGTTGTACAATGCAGAGCCGGATTTTTGGATAGTTATTGTAATATTATTTCTAGTTTTTTAAATAAATTTTTTCAATCTCTAGATTTCTTTAAAATTATCTTACTAATTGGTACATTATGCTTAGTAGACTGTGTCAGCAGAATGTAAATCTAAACAAAAGTCTTCAGAGTCCCCAGATGAACCTGTATATTGCACATATAATCTTCAAGAACCTATCTATTTGGCTGTCTTGAAACACTGGTATCACACATTTCAAATGACTGTTGGTAACATGACTAAGCTAATGAACGATAATGATCCAGATTATCTCAGACTTATGCTTAACAAATTTTATAGCAAGGTTAGCTTTTATAACACATAATTGCATCTCGTTTATTTATTGATAAATACTAATTCAATTCAAATCTGTTTAGTGTTAAGTATATAATTTAATTTTGTTTTTAACGACTATGTATGTGTTTTGTTCTTAGTATTTACAGAGTACTGATGTATCAAGTCACACATTTATGGATATGTTTCAAGGCATCAGTTTTCTTCCTTTAGACAATGTCATTCATTTGTACGCCCAGAGTTTTCTAAACATTATTGAAAATACATTTCAACAAGTACATTTTACAATGCTACTTTATAATGATTCACTTGTTTGGTAATGTATTATATTTATTACGTTTCATAATCATTTAAAAATTAGATTATATGCCATTGTAAATTTTACATTTTATGAATCATTACAAGAATTTTAATAGTATAGTCTGCTACATCAAAACTGTCCGGCGACCCCCTTCACCCACCCTCTATAGACGGCTTGTTAGCTATAGGTTCTTATACTAAACCAGCTGCTGTAACCACGCTCCACATGTAACTACTCCCCAATATTTATGAAATGACCACTGGGTTCGTGACAGTCACCGCCACTTTTCATGTCGCAGACTTGAATATGTTTAGAAATTTCTTAAAACACATATTACTGAAGCCTGGCAATAAAGCGACAACAAAATTTGTGTCCAAATGTATAGTTTTATTACTTGTACATCCTCCAGTTGTAGTATCATATTTATGTTTTTCAGGTATGATTAAAAGTACTTAATAGCTAATACATTTTCATTTATATTAAGTTGAACTAGTAATGATTTATATAGACCGTGGAACAATGGTTTTAGTTTAACATTTTCAAATGTCACTATAAATCGGATTTTTTTTATTGTTTGACATTTTTTTAGGAGTGGTCTGAATAAACGTCAAACTCAACTTGTTTATTCCTATATTTTAATGTGGGTCTTACCGGAAATAACAAAAAAAGAAAATTTAGCCAAAGGAAATTTAGTACAACAATGTTTGCCCAATCAATTAGTTGGAAGGTATAAATAATTGAACTCATTTATGTATTGACTATTGTTATATAAAAAGTTAACTCCTTTAGTGTGACTTGTTTTTGAATAGGTTTATAACAAATGTTTGGGCAGTAAAAACAGATAGTTGGATTAGTGATTTGGGTAAGGTTCCTATTTTAAGGTTAAATGATGAAGATGACAAAACATTCAAAAGCTATAGGTTAGTTATGTATAAAGCTCATCATTCAATTGTATGTATGTTTATTAAAAGTAAGTATCATAGAATATGATTATATGCTAATAAAAAATCATTCTGTGATAGTGATAATTATTTTCAGTGGAAAATCCATTAACGGCAGACTTGTACAACAACTTAGATCAGTTTCTTGGGACAAAATTACATTTGTTATCTGAAAAAATGAAAAATGCAGTTGAAAAGACATTGGCCTCTAAATTGTATACTGAAAGACCAGCTAAATTTGTATATTTTAATGCTATGAATTTAGCTATTAAAAATTCAATTAAGTATTCAAACACGGCAGCTACAACTAGTAGACCATCTGAATTTAATCTTAGTCCGGATGCATTACGAGTGTTAGTGGATATAAGCAGCCAACAATCTTGGTGTGTGATTAAGAAAATCTCATATGTATCATAATATGCTCGTTTATTATTATGTACTAATTGCACTATTTGTTTTATTTCAGCATGCACCCAACTTATTCTGTTATGATAAAAACATCTAACGATAATTGGGTAGCTGGTAGATTATGCAATTCACGAGAAATTTATATAGTGCTAAATCAAAAGTTGACTAAGTTATACGACGTCGATTGTGAGTATATACATTTATATGTTAACTTAGATGGTACCAACATTTAAAAAAACTTATTTTTATTTTCAGCTGAAATTCAAAGTCTATGTGCTCAAGAATTTGGAACAATATTTTTTTATGATTAATAAGCTATAGTTTACACAAGTAGCAGATTGACTACCTCAAATTATAAATTAAAATTATTAATTCCAATTTTCATAAGAACAATATTTTTTTTTAATGTTTCTTATCAATTTTTATTTTATTTTTGTTAACTTAATGAAAATGTAAAATATACTATTGTTATAAAACTTCTATATATATATATATATATATATATTCTTTTAGATTGTACTACTATGATCATAACACTAAAAGTACTATTATTGTATTATTGTGATGATTAAAACAAAAATAATATTTCTTAAATAAATTTTAGTTGATATTTTAATTTGCCAAGCTTAAAATATTCCTTTTGAATACCAAAAGACCGGAAAGACTTCTATTTAAAAGGACATTTTATTTGCGTGTGTTGTCTTTGTCAAAGCAACAAGAAAATTTAATTTCAGCAGCTCTTATGTTTTTGAGGCTTTGTTAGTTTTAATTTTAGAGTGAATTTACCAATAATTAAGTATAAAGGTAGTAACATTTTCTTTGGTTTGTTGGAAGTTTTTTTTGATACTTATTTTGAAGATCGTTAGTGTTCAAAATATTACAATTTAAAAAATGTTCATAACTTCAAAATGCACAGAAAATGTTCAGATTAATTGTAATAGATGAAATGCACTACCCACTCAGATATTAAACTGATAAAGTCAAAATGTGTTTAAGTCTTATAAAGATGGAGACAACATGTATATACTAAACATGCATGACATACTTAAGTCTCTCTTCTTAATCTGGTACTTAACTTTTATTTATAATAGTTTGTAATCACCATTTGTAAATTGAAACACTATTCCTAGTGAGCATATATGTATAACAATGGTATTTTTAAGTAGATAAACTAAAAATTGGTTTTAAGACAGGTGCAAGTCAACTACTCCAATAAGACATTTTGTTTAAAGTATATCTTATAATTTATTACATTTTATGATTCAACTATTTTATACTAAATATTACTAATATATTATGTAAAAATAATATAATTCTGTTTTTCATCCTCATTCAAATTCAGTCATTTAGTTATAATTAGCATTGATGTTATACCTAAACATTCCATCACGGTTTTTTATTTAACAGCTTAATCTGCTTCATCAATCGTCATTATTCATTATCACATCATTAGTGTTACAGCAAATAGTTTTTATCC
This sequence comes from Myzus persicae, assembly GCF_001856785.1. Classification (NCBI taxonomy): domain Eukaryota; kingdom Metazoa; phylum Arthropoda; class Insecta; order Hemiptera; family Aphididae; genus Myzus; species Myzus persicae. The sequence goes on from NW_019104444.1 coordinate 671,141, forward strand.
TTACACATTTCAAAAAAGTTGCCTTACAATAAATCTATCCCTGATTAAATATTAAAAAATATAAATAATCTATCCCCAAATATTATATTTTTAATTATGCCATGTTTATTTCCTTTAATAAACTATCCTCTCATTGTTTGTGGACAAAATAATTTTTTTGATGATTCACAACTGTCAGGTATCCCGTGATAGCTCACTTTTTTTTTTCTATAAATGTCAATAAAAAAAATTTTTATATAAAGTTCATCATAAGTTCACAGATAAAGTTATTAAATACCTACCTAATAAAAATGACTTGACAAAAAGTTAAAAATTATAAATATTTAAATATTTTGATAAGACAAAGGTGTTAAAATGTCCTGTGTCCATATTAGTGAAACTATTTTCAACTTGTAGAATCAAGTTAGGACCCGTAGTGTCCAGAAATAGATAAAAAAATATGCGAAGCATACTTTGGTCGAGGGAAGGACAGAGTGGACTAATAGCAGATTTGAAGTCTATGTGCATTGATATCTATAGTAGGGACATTATTTTTCAATTTAATAGTTTTTTTTTTTTGGATTATGGCTTCAATTACTAAGGTTAGGTTATGAATAGTTTTTTTTTTGGATTGATCGCAAGACTTGCAGTTTTAATATAATTTGTATTGCTTTATTAAATGTATTAGTAAGATTTTTCTAACAAAATAGTACTGAATACAACAAAATATATTTGAGGAGTTTATGTGGAAATTTAAGGTAAACCAAAATAAATCTGTACGCGCTACTTTTAACACTTTGCCCAAGTGTACTACTTTATGGCATCTCTATTCCTTCATCACCTTCAGTAAAATACCTTGGCCTAACTCTCGATCAACGCTTAACCTGGGCTCAACACATACGTGAAAAAATACTATCCCTAAACAATCGGCTACGCATGCTCAAGAATTTAATTGGTAACAAAGCTACCCCTATTAATATCAAACTCCTCTTGTACAAAATCTTATTAAAACCCATTTGGACATACGGATTGCAGCTTTGGGGAAATGCTAAAAAGTCAAATCTGAATAAGATTCAAGCTTTCCAAAATTTGACCTTAAGGAAATTACCTACTTAACGCCCCTCCATACATATCAAACCATACCCTGCATTTAGATTGTAACTTAAAAACTATTCACGACGAAGCTAAACGTTTTTATAAAACATTTCATAACTCTTTTTCTTCTCATTCAAATCCTCTCATCAAAAAATGATCATCCCTCACAATCCCAGGTAGCCCTCCAAGGTGACTCAAACGTAAATGGTGCAGAGATTTATTACTTTAAATACTAACATATAACTAAATTTTAATATATAATATAAAAACTAACATATAACTAAATCACTACGATAAACCAAGACGAAAGTGTCATCAGTGGGTGGCTTCTTTCTTCAAATTTATCTAAAATGATGTTTAATTGTCGATGTTTCCTTTATCGCACATATTCTTATTATATCTTAGATATAGATTGTATATTTTCTTCTTCTAAAAAAAAGGGAGTTTATGTGATTTTAATTGTTTAAAACGTGGTAGAGACTGCATTTACCAAGTATTTATTTTTACTTATTTTATTCTATACCTACTCCCCTGACTTAAATATTTTACAGCTAGAAGTTAAAGATACCGTTCATTATAATTTATTTAGTGATACCCTTGAACTAGGTCAAATTGTTTTTTGAAAAAAATCAATTGAGTCTGATGACTTAATTTTTTGTTTTATTTTATCGTAATTAGAAAAATCAAAGTCCCTGAATTTTGTTACCTATAACCTGCCTTTTTAACCTTAAATAGTTTAAATGACTAATAGCAGCATGTCTATAAGAAATAATTTAAATAGGTAGTGTATTAGTTTAAACCTAAGTAATTTATTTGTAGGTATAATATACCTACTTAATACTTATAAGTCATAGTATTTAAAGTTAAATAAATTGATTAAACGAATTTTTATCTTTCCGATTACGATTAAGAAAAACAACAAAAATAAGGATTTAAATATTGGTCTTGTCGGTTTTATTTACTTTAAATTACCTAGTATAAAATTAAGTATTACGAGTTAAAATGAGTATAGTTTATTATTCCATTTTCCACAAGGTACCTTTTTATTGTTTCATACTCTCGTAGGGACTATATATTATTATTTTTTGAATTAATAATTTATTATTTTAGAAAAAAAAATATGGTAAATCGCTGTACCTATAGGCTATATTATTAGAACCATACTATATTATAATCAAACCGGACTTGGCGCATGCCATATATATTTGAGAATACATTTTGATATATTCACTATAATTGGCATCATCTGTGGCCCGTACAAAAATATAAGGAACTCGTATATTACAGCGAATGGTTTTTGATCTTTCTAAGTATAATAAGTACCTACCTAGCTGAATTGTATCTCTGCGATGATTGCGATCTCTCATCCTCACAACAATAATCGGACTCATGCGTATTACTTTGTACTACCATTTACCACAATAATCGGCTGCACGAGCCCTTTCTGCAAATGTCAAAGTGACACTATCTCTCGGACGGTGAATATTTTGTCTTATGCTCACAACTCATCACTTACCGTATACTATTTCAGTGTGTGCGTGTTGACCGCATGTCTTTGAATAAAACATGATATTTTGACGTAATCTCTGGACGCGATGGATATAAGCGAGAGTTTCTGTATAATCTTATAATTTATAATAGTTTGACCTACCTATCTATTATAATATAATATACTCTCTACCCTATATCAACCACCTTCCCTTAAAATAATAATAATAATCGTGTATATCGTACCTACAGAATCGGTATATTATTATCTACTATCTTACGCGATTTCACTTGGGAGTTAGGTTTCATCGCCATCATTTATGAACTGAAGACCAAGACCGATTTGACTTGTAATTTAAATTTATGTCAAATAAATGAAATTAAAAAAATAATTGTTGGAGCACATTTTATAGTTGGTGAATATTTATTACACTACTCTTATACCTAGGTAGTATAGGTGCCTACATTAATATGCTACCTATACAGGCGTGTGAAGACTTATGAAGCTGACGTGGTTACTATTTTTTTGACCACTCGCCTCTTCACACTATCTCCCAACCACCATAATATCCATAAGCACTGAAAAATTCATAAACAAAACATACTCAAACAGATAATGAAAATGTCTTTTAGTGTATCGATACACACAAATCTTGTTTAAAATATTACAACTATTCAAACTTTAAATAATTAATCTGTGTTACCCATATATTATAAAAGTTTTAAATTCTCCAGTGACATGACCAGAGTATACTGAATTTGTAACTATACTTATTGTTCAATAAACATCTATAACTGCAGAGCGTTCAGTCTTCTTGATTAATTGTTGAATTTAACTTTGTCTTCACAATTTTTACTTTCGAAAAGGATCGTTCACGATTATTATGAAAAATTTTCATCATGTGAATAAACTCGTAGATTTATTGAGAATTTTCGGCAAGAAAAAACAAACGAGATGGTGTATACTATACTTATTGTGCATTAGTAGGTACGTGTACGTCTTATCTTCGAATATGGCTTTGTTGTACGAGATTAATATACAGCAAGTGCAGGGCCGAATTTACAATTGTTGAGCTCTGGGTCAACCATAATTTTACGCCCCCCCCCCCCCAAAAAAAAAATAGATCCACTTTTTTATTTTTCTTAACACATTTTTAGTTATAATTCTTTATAGTTAAGTCATGGTTGTCTATTTACAACCGTGGTTATGTTAAAATAATATTAATTATATTCTATGCTAGCACTTATCCGTTATTGTTGCACTGCTAAGTTCACAAGGGTCTACGAATTCTTTCCAAAAAAAAATATATATTTATTAACACAATACTACACCGGGTTACAGCGGTGCCCGGCCGCCCCCTAAATAGATCAATATTTGGCCGCCTGGTGCAAATGTCTCCATTGCACCCCCCTAAATACGGCCCTGGGCAAGTGGTTGCAAGAATGTGTTCAACGTACATTTTTTATTTTGCTTGACATTTACTAAATATTTTTCATTCACTTAACGGTTTAATTCCTGTAACAAATAGGCTTAAACTGGTTTCCTCGGCGAAATGTATAGGCGTGTTTTAAATATAAACAATTATAATTTTCTGTCTTGTAAAATCGCTTCTCCTACCTTATACTCGTACTAATTAACTTCGAAATTCCGCAATTCAATACTCGTACCAAGTTCCTTGCACATCAACTATGCGCAACTCAAATTACTTGATGTACGAACTTTTAAGATGACTGATGACTGTTGCCAATACGGACCCTTGGTTTTCAGTTAAATTATTTTTATGTTACCTATACAAGCTGTAGTCACACTCGGAGTTGCTTGTGCCAAAAAAGTGTAGGTACATCATATTAATTCTACTAATTATTATAATAGTAATCATATAATATGTAACCAATGGCAACACTGTAAAATATAAATAAACAAACAAATATTCTTTTTTCGTGAGATGAAAAAAAATACAGGTGTTGTACAATTTTTATACTTTTTTAATATTATATAATATTGTGTATATTGTTAGGTACTTAGATATTACTATAGTATTTTTGTTGGACAGTTAGCAATCGGAAAATTAACTTAAAGTCTTTCATGTTATTACAAATTACAATATATTATTATGACATTTTAGTACTTTTTAGTATTTACGAAGTTATTTAAAAACTGTAAATAAAAATTATAATTTGTCGAGTACCAACTCTAATACTTAGTGTATCAATGTGCCAACTGATCTGTACATATTGTACTTTTGGGGGGTTGGGATACCCCCTAGAACCCCCCTTCGGAATGGCCTTGAATACAGACAGTCGACAGACCTACATCCAGCTGTATTACGTGATATCGCCCATGAAAAAAACGGAAAAATATATAATAAAGCGCTATATAGGTGTACTTAAGTTCACGGGCAAATCGGTGTCGGTGCACCTCGATTTGTGAATTATTTCGACCGAGGTGGGCGATTTGCCTATATTTTTGAACGTGGTTCAAACTAATAACTAAAACTTTTCTGATAACTCTGAGAACAAATTGAAATTTTCATCAAAGTCTGTTGAGTATATAAGCTACACACATACATTTACCTCTCATATTTGTTTTAGATTTTAGTTATATACTTTATTTGAGGCCATAAATGGGACGATTTGATGCATGCTTTTACAGTTTTACTAATTCATCTACCTACCAGAATAATCAATGGTATTTTGATTTCTAACTCAAATCTCAAAATGCTCGTGTGATCACCTCTTTAAAGTGCGAATTTTGGATAATCCTTTTTCTAGTACACTCCTAAATGGTGGTTCCAAAGTATCATGTAATTTGTAATGTCGCTAGCTATCATAGTTTAGGTTCTACGTTGATAAGTCAGGACACGATGGATTATATGTTATGCCATAAGTTTAGTTGACTGTTATTCTTAAAAATAGGTATGTAATTGACATCTGCCGAAAGAACTTTGACCTTAAATATTATTGAAATAAAGCATTATAAATTAATAAATAATTATGATTTAAAATTGTCTTCTTACAATTTAGTAGTAATTTTGTGATGATAATTGTTTTAAAACAATATTGCAGGAATATTTATTATTGCAGTGATACCTATTCGGCTATACCGAGAATTGTTCTAAGTAAATAAAAGCTTTTATTTACTTAAAACAATAAATTAGTATGATATAATTTACAGACAAATGGACTCTTAAATAATTAATTATTTATAATACTATTATACATATAGGTATCAGGTATATATCCATAGTTTAAAAATGCAAATCGCACAAAATAATAATTAAATTCTGATTTTACGGTTCACGTCTTGCTCTGAAAAAAAAATATTAATATAAACCAATTGTTTTTTTTATGCCGTTGAAGATAAATACAATACCTTAATATAATGAATAATTTAATATTTATCAATAGTTTTACTCGAAAAGGAATTCCAGTTATACATATATGTATAAAATATACATTAATGTGAAATAAAAATCTAGATAGGTAAATTAAGAATTATTTGATAATCATATAATATTACATTAATAATATGCGTATATTTTTATAATATAAACATTTATGTAGGGTTATCAATTTATAATTTATTAGCATTTATTATTTTACTCTCATGTTAATCTTACAGTTTTTTAATGATATTTTAAAATACAATACTAAATAAAGTTCTTTGATGTCCTTTGATGGTTTTTTTTATAAAAATGTATTTCCTTTTGAGAAAATTAAATGTCATCACAATATGCATGTGCCATTGTGCCAGATGTGTTCCACGTGACTACGCAGGTACAGAACATTAGGAAGCTGCAATGCTTACATAATAATATGTTTACAAAAATAGCGTGAACGTACATAAGTACATTCATACTGTTGTTTGAATTTTCATTATTATAGAATACCACTCTACTGTTTAAAATATTTTGTATTCACAATAATTTTTTACAACAGGGAAATCGGTAATTTGTTACTTATTATTTTTAAGAATACCTAATATAAAATATTTGACTAATACAGTTTTTAATGGCTATTTTTTACTGTTTATATTAATTTATTGATTTATAGATAATATAATAATTAATTAATTTTTGTAACGGGATTTTTTCTGTTATTATTTTTAATAATACACGCATTTGCTTATAATATCTATACCGATTGAATGAAAGCCAACTAAATTATTATTTTTGTTTATTTATAATAACATAAACTCGTAGAATAATCAAACAATTTATAGAAACTAGACGGAGGCGCGTATAGCTGGAAAAATATGTATCGCATTCGCATGTATATGACTCCTATGTAGGTACCATTTCCAATAACCCACTCTCGATCGTTTTTTCATATCGAAAAGGTGTTACACACACCAGGCACCACGTCATGTCATATAGGTACTACCAAAATAAATCTCTGATCATAATTTCTTGTCCGTACTTACACCCATAAGATTATTGTGTAATGTTTTAATTATTTATCGACACTGATTATTGTAAAAATTCCATAATCCATCATTAATAAAATATAGTTAATAATTATAAGAAAAAATAGCTATTAAAAGAAAAACTTTTACGAATTTCTAACTGAAAAATAATTTGCAAATTGTCGGGATTTTGATGAATTTGGTCAAAATTTGAACTTTAAATGCGCATAAAAAATAGTCCTATATTTATCTTTAATATTTTTGAACTGCTATTAATGAAACTTATGAAAAACCTTGTGTTATATTTTAATAAATGAAAAAGTTACGACAAATTAAGGCTATATAGAATATAGCTTTAGAATAGCTCTTTATAGCTCAAAAAGAGTGAAAATATTTCAAAAATGTTAAAATAATTAGTAAAAATTTCAAGTGCCTACTGTTATTAGTTTTTGATTTACACCAAAAAAATAATATCGGTTTTATCAAAAATTATGTTTGTGAAAAATTACCACTTTTCTTCTATTTTTTTTTTGTTTTCCCCTACACATTTGAAAACTATTGTGAATTTTCAATTTTGACCTTCCAACTCCTGAGTGCGCTTTACTTTTCTACCAGAAAAGATGGTAATGCCAAAAATCAGAGCATATTTATAGTATCCCAAATATTGATGATAAACACAATACCCACGTTTATCGTTAAGCTTAGAATCAAAAACTAAGTAGGTAACTGGTTATAGGTACTAATTAATTTAGAATAAGCATGCACAATAATATGCTGTACGTCATAAAATAGACTATTTATTATAACTGTTCGTAATCAACAACTGACAAGTTCAAAGTTGTACATTAGCTTGCAAATATATAGTCACAAACTCACATATAATCTATACTAAGACAACACACTTCTTCATCTTGAGTTATTCTAACGAATTTAGTTGGCTTAAAAATGTACAAAAATGCTCCTAAAAGCCATAAATTAAATAATTCGATTAAATCGATTCAACTCGAATACTATCTTGAAATCGTATTATTTTATGTGATATTATTTTCTGTCGACTTTCTAAAAAACGTGTTGTTTCAATTAATATAATATTCATCAATAAAGTCAATACGTCTTGCAGTATAGGTGCGATCAACACAATATTACATATCTAACAACTAACAAGTACGTCGTATTTTCTATTTCGTCTATATAAGTCATGTGCGTGATTCGTGGGCCAGCCACACACATTATTGCAAACGTATAGTTTTATTTCGCCCCAAAAACACAATAAATATCTTGATTAATGAAGTTTGCGGGGCCCACATAGTTTCGCTCTGTACACACGGCCACTACAACAACCGTACGCAACTAACAAGGTTAAAATTGCAAAACGTTTACGGACATCTGGTTGTGCGCATGCTGTTATTTAAAACGTATAAATGACCTCCCTCTTTTCTTTTAAACTTACGAACACCGCCATATACACGGGACACGGAGCGGCTGCAGTGAATAATATTGTCCGGAAGGGCCTTTAACGGTTTTTGGGCGATTTGAGTTTGGTCGCAGTGTATTTAGCGCGCCGGTTACAGCCGCACTATTGCACCGGCGGCACGCGCCATGCACTCCTTGGTCGTCACTTCTCGCCAACTCGACCGCCAACAGGTAACATTTTCCTTACGTAGTTTGTTTCGTAATGTAATATAATATTGTTTTTTATTTTTCGTACATCGTTTTAGTTTTATTTCCAAATAGAAAACATATTTTAATACAGTGCGAATTATTGTTGCGGATGGGTTGTATGTCGATATTATATGTCCATAATATTATTGTGTTGTAACGTTGTGGTGTACCGTGTTCGATGAAAGATATTTTTATATTTTATTTTTTTAATATTGGGCTTTTAAAATTAAAAAAATATTTTTATTATTTTTGACGTCGTGTAAAGGAGTTTAACTACACATTTTTTAAAAATCGACTTCTGCAAACTGTTGAATCGGTAATTGGTAGTCAAACATTTTAAATTAATTTTATCATTTATTTTATTGAACAAAATATGAAAGGCATAAAAATTGATTCTTGCAATAAGTATTTGAGAAGTCGTTTATAATTATCGTCGAATAACTTGAATAGAGAAATCATACATTGAGTATAATCAGTGGCTATAGGAAGTACTAATAAAATAAAGTTAAAGAAAATAAATGTTTTTACCTGCTATTTTAAGTTTTATTTTTATTTTTAGAACTACTAAATAAAACGATTTTTCATATTATCGTGATTTATTGTTCTACTCTACAATTTTTACTGAGTTAAGAAAATATTTTTCAACATCCAAATGTGATTCTGACAACAATTATGTCTATGCATATAAATAGTATTCTTTTGGTACAATTTGTTCATGATTATTATTTATTGAAGATGATGTTTTTAAATTAATTTAAATATTTGAAGTAATTTATCCATTATTTCACATTTTTTTAGGTAATATATAAAAATATTTAGAAATTTCATAATTCACCAGAATAATAATTGTAATTGTGAAGAACATAGTTATTTTTATATAGATATTCTATAATTGTCTTCATAATATAATATTATAATTTGATTATCTCATATTTAAGTCAAGATAAAATTACTAAAAATAAAATTTTCAGAAAGACAAGATACTGTGTATGGGTTCATTTCACTTTGGTTGCAGAAAGAAAAACAGTGCATTGTATTATTATTTTTAATTTCGTAGTACGGCTTTTTTTTTTTTATAAAAACCTCGGTCCCCAGTTTTGAATAATGATATCTTGATATTAACATTAAATTATTTGATTAAAAATCCGATTTTCGGCGGAATTAGTTTATTATATATTCTTATAATAATACTTTATGTTGTTAAAAAAAAATAAAATATTTTCTGTGTTTATAACAAGACGTATTTGGAATTTTGCAAGTAAGTAGTCTAATAACTTCGTAGGATTCTTAAAAGGATATTAAGTATTAATACATTATTAAATAAGGCAATGTGCTAACCACCAAAGGAATACAATTATAAGTTTTTAAGAATACAATTGAAAATGACTTCAAATATTTCTATATAAATCTATGAATAATAAGTTTGAGGGAATTTTTTTTTCAAATACAATTTTTTAGAAATATCATTCCATGGGCTACGGAGTATACGTAAATAAATTCTTGTACTTCGTCATAATAAGGTAATATTGTAATGGGTACCTATTTAAAAATATTACAGAAAATGAAGGGATAATTTTGAACTCAAATAATATTATAGAATGACTAATCAATTATTTGTTCACGCTCACAATACGAACATACTCGTATATTATTCTTGGATTTACGATTGACGATCGAGCTTATTTTCTATAAGTTTTGGAACCCTCGTAAATGTGGTGGGCTTAATTAAATTGGGAAATATTATTCCGTTGTGCCTATATTATATTCTTGGAAAAACTATATGCTAAAACAAACAATCGATTTCGTCAATCGCCGTGATCTGTTTTAAAAGCAAAACGTCGAACACAATAGTAGACGAACGAAAAACAATATTATATAGTTCACTGATCGTCTTTGTGCTTCAGCTTTCCCGATTCAACTGCAAACCCGGCAGTTATTATTGCAGGCGGTCACGGCGCTGTCAACATTCGATTTCTAGTCGAATTTATACCCTCAATAATGTATACCTACAATAACTACTATTTTATTAGTCTCTACTAAAAAAACTTTCCTCGACGAGCCACAAAACATTTGAAAGATATTACAGACTCGTTCAATAGATCCGCTTGTATTATAATATTGTTATCATAAAACACGAATACCTGCAGTCATGACTTTTATTTTTGAACAGTAATATTGTTATTACTGTGACAATTATTCATTAAACTAATAAAAATCGTGGCTTTTGAAGACGTCTTTTTTTGTCTTCCGAAATAATACACTACCGCCGTCCGTAACACTCTGCTATTATAGTAATTTTTTAATACTATATGAGTAGTAAATAATTTAAAAAATATACTTATGTCAGCAAATTTCCTAAAATTATATTAAAAAAAAATTCTAAAAAATAAACTATTCGACTAAGATAAATGTTTTAACTATCAAAATTGTTCTTATAATCAGATTCACAAATTGGCTATTTTGAACTTATCTAAAAACATAAGTATTAATTTTAAATTTTTTATATTCAGTATTAAAAAATAAAAATATTTTTTTTTATATTATTCATGTAGCGGCAAGTGACTGTAAATTAAATACATGAAAAAAAATTCAAAATATTGATTATAACAAAAGTTATTGCATTAGTCAGTGCTTTCTGTTACATCCTGTATACATAGCTATTTATCATACATAGGTATGTATAATATTCTCGTGAAAACGTAAGTCACATAGACGCCTGTGTTATTGGCCTTGGCGACAGTCGTGGTAACGGGCTTATAATACGACTTTTACGGGGACCACCACCACATACCTATAAGAAATGAATTAGAAAATATCGATTAGCATTTAGTGTATATAGGTAGGTGCAAGCATTTTTTTTATACACTTTTCTATCCAAAGTTGTATCGCGTGCTATATCATACTGTTAATGGATAATACCGTCGTGTAATGAATTGTGTGATTTAAATGGCCGCCGTGAGATCAAAATTGCGTTTCCTTATTATATTCGCGAGTGCTTGTAGGAGTGAAATATAATATATTATAACGCTTGGGAATTCGTACGCCGACCTCATGAATTTATTTATTTTTGAAGTCTTTGCAAAGTGGCCTCTTTAATAGGAACTATTTTAAATTATAATCATTGTATAGTAGTAGGTACCTTATTAATTCTTTCGTCGTATATATTAAACCAATGTATATACATCAGAAACAACGTATTTGCGGTGAGATGAAAATACGCATCACATTCTATCGGTTGATGGATGGCACGAATCTGTTGCGATTACCCGAGATAGCTTCAAAACTTTGATTTATTCTTTTACAAATACGAAAGTAAATTTTAAAAATAAATATTATTAGCTGTATCAGTATGAGTAAATGTTTTAAATACTCGATTCGTATTGTTATTGTGTTTATGTTTTTAATAATTTGAGGTATTCGACGAATTTTTAATAAAAATTCGTTTTTATTTGCTTTTAAAAATTAATACATATTTATACGGTTGAAATAAAGAAATAATATTATTATTTAGGCCAAAAATAATTGGAAATTATAATTATTAACTTTGTATACCTATTTTATCTCTTTCACGGATGTATTTAACTTTGTAATTGTTGAGATATGATAATCTGCATTGAGTATTTCCTTAGGAAAAAAAAAATCATAGAGACAATGTCATTATACTTTCTAACAATCAGAAATTAGAAATTATACAGTTTTTATCAATTTTCTTTTGCTATACAAACTTGCTATTATCTTCTTTTTATGTTCTTAATAAATAATATTCCTTTTTCGTTATTAGCTTTAAAGATTTAAAACTCAAATACCCTGACATTGATTTGGATTAAAATTTAAGAGTTTTAACTTTAAGTTTATGCTGTCAACAAATAACGCGTCTTAATACATCGATCGTAACATAAAGAGACAATATTCTAATACTGACGACAAATTTGTATGTCATTAGACGATAGTATTCCAAAGTTTTTCATGTTACAAGTATCCTCGAAATTAAGGACTCCGTTTTTAAGCAGCCAAATACACCGTTATACGCAATGCGTGACAAATTAATCGAATACCAACGATAGTCGAAAATAAAATGTACTTACCCAAGAAACTGAGTAATTTGTGTATACAAAAGAAGAATGTTAAGTAAGAAATGTTTTAAACATTTATAACTCACAAGATAGTTTGATTCGTTTTTTGATAAAGTTTTTTATTCTTAAATAATAACCGTAATTAATTTTAGCTTTTTCAAATTAGGAAAATTAGGTAACGATTATATAACTATACCTGCATAAAAGACTGTTATATATTAAGTAAAACATATAACGTTCCTAATATTACGCTGTTTTGTAAGCACATGTGATTAGAGTTCAACTATACCCCGTGGGATAATTGAAACTATTTAGTCCATAGGAAAATAGAATTCATCAGTAAGCTAATTTCAATTAATTCGATCAAACTATTGAGTTTTATTAAACACAAATCTAAGTAATAAAAGTGATTTAGTTTAATTCAAATAATGATTTAGTACCTAATGAAATTTAAATGTATTTAATCAAATATAAATGTTGTTTCAAAAACATTTTACAGACAGCTAAAAAAATTAAGACAAGAAATAACAACTTTAAAAAACTTAAATTTACGGACTTATGCAGACCTTGCGTACCCTCGAAACACTATTATAAAGGCTATAATAGACGTTAGAAAAAAAATTGTACAAGTTAGTTCGTCTAGATTTTCTTAATCTAACGATAAATTAGTACTTAATTTTGTTGTTGTTATTAATTTACTAGAATAGTTGTTTACATTTTTTTCAGCTTATAAACAACCGTGCAGGTATTACAATTAACTAACTACCAATGGAAAGTGTAATTATGTGTCTTTTTTTGTTAAATCGTTTTATAATAATTTGTGTGATAGTTAAAAATATTATAATTCGGAGTCGAATACCGAAAATTGATATGATACGATTTATACTTTTTAGTGCAGTTAATTGAATTGTCTTGATATCTGCTGATCCTATTTTTAATTGTTGAGTTCATTGTAATAGGTATAGATGAAAAATAGCGAGTGAAAAACCTGATTTATTACATTCCGTGTAATATTGGACTATTATGACAAAAATAGTGTCAATACTATCTGTATCTGATCAAAGGTCATTATTGTAGATGACATTTTTATAATATTTGTTGCCCCTTTGACATTTCCGTTATGATGGTTTTGACGTAATATGTTATTGTTCCCTTTCATTTTTCTCCGTATAAATATTTTAAATTAAATTAAAACCTTTTTAACAGATTCTGGAGTTTTGAGAAATAACTTAAAATATGCCAGCAAATTCTTACGAAAATACCGAAAATGTATGTACGATGGGTTGAATCTTGAATAGCATCAAATATATAATATTACTCTATATGTACACCTATTAATTACACTTGTATAAGAGTATAAGACATTACGATATTGGTACTTACTGAACAATTCGTGGTTTGACGCGATGAAGCATCGAATAGTCAACTTTTAAATGTTTTTTTGGAAAATCCGATGATCAAAGACATCTAAATACCTTATGAGTAAGGTACATGGAGGTGTATCCTACATTATTGTACGCACATAAATCAACACACTCATCAAAAACACAGCTCGAAGTTGAGTGTTTAAATAAATATAGGTAGGTTTAGCGCATTTAATGGACATAATATGCTTTACACAAGGGTAACGATTTTAGGAGAATATTTTTTTCATCATCAATGCATTTTTCCGTCGAACTCTTACAACTCTTTGAAGTGATTATTTTCGAAAACGAGCGAAAACAAATACCGAAATTTCGATCGTAAAATATTTTAGTATTTGCTTTAAGCTCAACTTTGTACAGGACCCAACGGCACATCGGTAAAGGGTACATTATAATATCATATCATGTTAAACACGAAAACAAACAACGGCGGTAGCTGCGGGAAAACCGCGCGAAACACACCAACAATAATGATAATATAATAGTAGGGAGGTACGTAGTAATATGTACGCTCGTACGACGTAGGTACCTATCTGTATAGCTGCTATTCCGAGGGGCCGTTCCAAAGTTTTGGATGAGACGCGAGTCGGCGGCGGTTGGGAGGGTTATCGCACGCGTCATCGCTCTGTCATTTCGGGGTTTCGGACGAATTCGCTCGTATATTTATACTTACTACTACTTATACACACGTGTACCCGATATTGTATATTATTTACCTGTACTCCGCCGCGGCTATGTTGTTATACCTGTTATTATTCGGTGCCTCTATGTGTATTGTTGTGTACATGTAATAATAATAATAATAATAATAAACGTAAGTCACTGCTGATAACAGATTCATCGTCGATTTCCACGATCAAATAATATAATAATATGTGTACCTCCTATACCCACACACCGACGTTGTACGGAGTGGGTACTATGATGCTGCCAAACGCTCCGACCGCGACGCGGGGTCGGAGTCCTCGTCATTCCTGCGGCGGCGGTGGGCACACGCCAGTCAACAGCAGCAAAAGCAGCACCAGTTGTGAGTCCTGTGAGTGACAAACGATCCACGTCCTCCTTTACCTCCACCACTGCCCGTATTATACATGTCATACTGCACACACACACACACACACACACACACACACACACACACACACACATTTTACACGTACACCGGCGATACGACGACTTCTAAGGACTATTTATCCGACCGTCCTCACCCTGCGCCCGGGACCTGCCGCGCGGGTATTTACGGCGTATACCTACTCGCGTTATTATATTATTATTCCTTGGCGAAAACAGATTTTGAAAACGCAACGGCGATAAAACAATGTCCAGCGATATATTTCATCGACGACGCAAATGCGTTCTGCAGACGTTTGTCGGCGAAAAATATTCGCAGAAACGTCCGTTCTCAGCTCAATCGAATGTCCTCTCCGCCGCCGTCGCCACCCCTACCACAGACGCCGCATAGTCGCCGCCGCCGGACAACCGACAAACGAGCACTGCACCGAAATATTTACTGACGTAAAAATCAATCACTCGCCTTTTACAAATGATAACTATTATTATTATTATTATTATACGTATTTTACAAACCTTTGATACTCGCGCGTATTATAATTCGAATGATCGATGATTTGTTTAGATTCATTTTTATTTTTTTTTCACTCGCGACAATAAATCAGATTTTTACCAGTGCATAAATAACAAGTGTTTTCAACAGTCTGCAATCGTATATAATAATATACTAGTACTGTGTATATTATATAATATATTTGTATTATTCGGTCAGTTTGAATGTCAACGACGAACCCGAAACTGAAACTCTGAAATAAATGTTTAAACACTTTTCACTTTCTAAAACCCGAATATTCAAATTCTGTAGATGTTTACATCTCAGCTGTTGCAGTGTGTGTCGGAAATCTCCAAATAATAAATTACGACTCCGCCATTTTAAATGTGGTAATATTATTATATATAGGTATATATTTAAATTGGGTGGAAAATATGTGTCTGTAATTTATTGCCGAAATTATTCGTACAAATCCTCGGAACACAAAAGATATATTAGTATTATATAGCTACAAAAAATAAAGACAGTGACAAAATGATTAAATCTAGTAATTATATAATTATTTTCAAGTACCCATCTCGAAATTGAGTATGGACGTGTTATGGTATTTTTGTTTAACACGTTGTATAATTCTCCTCGGAGACTAAATAGTAAATATATACGTACATATAATAGATTCTAAATATTAATGTTCATGTTGATTTCAGTGACATGGTGATGGGTGAGGGTGACGGTGAAATGGAAGGCGGGGGTGGCGGGAACGACGAGTGTGTGGAAGACGGCGATGAAGAGTTAGTAGCAATGATGGGTCCACCTACAACATTTTGTGGTAATAACAAGTGCAAGAAAATCAGGAGACCTCTGCCACCCCGGGAGACGTGGAAGAAGAAAATCGAATTCTTGTTGGCGGTAGTCGGTTTTGCTGTCGATTTGGGAAATGTGTGGAGATTTCCTTACATCTGTTATCAGAACGGCGGAGGTAATATAATTTTTTGTTTTTATGTAGATTTAAGTTCTGAAATAGGTAGACCGATTACCTACTACTTTACCAGGTATATTAAGAATGATTTAGATGAATTGTTTCTATTTTAAACAACGAAGAGTCCAAACATAATCAAATATATGTATAATATACATTATAATATACATTATAAACTGAAACGTCTCCATGATCTTAATATACATTTCCATTGTACATTGAAATTGGATTTAAGGATTAGGTTCTTAATATTATGACTTTTCCTACAGAAGCGAAATTAAGTTTAAAATGGTTGTTACTTGCTATCAAAAACACTCGATTCGGTTTATGAGTTTCTTTTTTTTATTGAATAACTGCCTCGGTGAATATAGGGCCATCGGCTACAAGAAATTTAACATAATTATTACATTAAGGAATACATTGTTGCTCTAAATCAGTGTTTCTCAACCTTTTTTAAGTTACCGCCCCCTTGAGTGTCAAAAAATTTTTTAACGGCCCCTACAATGTGAGAATTCTATAATAAGGGTTAGGTTAAGGGTATTTGGAAAATTTAAAAGAAAAAATTGAAATTATCTAATAACTCATGTTTTTATTTATTTTTTATATTTGATATATTTTTTATTTATAGTTCTAGTATTATGGTAATCTACCACCCAAAATTAGTTCACCGCCCCCCTACCACCCAAAACTAGTTCATTGCCCCTCGGTGACATTTTACCGCCCACTGGGGGGCGATATTGCCCCCGTTGAGAACCACTGCTCTAAATAGAAACTTATAACCATATAGTGATAGAAAAAATATACATATAAAATTAATAGTAATACATTATAGGTGAATATATTTATAATACATAATATATGGATACATTTCTAAATTGTAATATGAAGTTCTATTATGAATTTTTTTTTTAAATTGAACTCAAGCCTGAAAACTTTGGCTGTTTTGTAGGTTTGTAGATTGTTGGTTTGTAGGAGGAGGAACGGTAAGTTTTTTCAACACGTGTGTTTTATATGAGTTTATTCAGACCTATTAATATATTTAGTAGGTACAGTAAGTTATTAAGCTCTTGGAAAGCAGTTATTGTTATTATTTTTATCGTCCTTGAATTAATTATGAGTTTTAAACAAGATAATTTCCAAGTTAATATAAGTTGAAAGTTCGACATAAAATTATTAAATATTTTAATTCTTATAGTTCATATTACGAAATAATATAATTTATATTAATATAAATGACATCATATATTATGTTCTACAACGCATTTTATTAAATTTTAGGTATTTAGACTATTTTTTAATTTTCGATTTTCAGTTATAGAGTATTATTAAAGTTTGATATTATTTGGAGTATTTGTATTGGTAAGGATAATTGTTTTGTTTTTATGAACTTTTAAATGTATTGAACAGTTATTTATCGGTTCATTTTGTATTATTTAACAATTTAATGATTTTAATTAGACTAGTCGTTTAAATTGATTGCGTTTAATCTATATCTTATAGTTATGTATAAAATAGAAATATTAAAATTATAAAACAACTTTTTGAGTCCATACCAAAGTTTGGTGTGAACTTCTGCCCTATTAAGAACGTACTGAATTAAACTTTAACCCTTAATTCCGGTTACCCTTCAAATCAAAAAAAAGACTATAAGCTTCTAACCCTCTAATTGATTTGTCAAATGAATCAATATTAAAACATTTGTCAAAAATACAAACATACTTTTGTTTTAACACCTAACTAATTTATGTTTTTTTTATACGAATATTGTATTAAATAAATAATACTGACTTTTAACGTTAAAATGGAATGTTGGTATTAAATGCATCTAGGGTTAGTCGTACAAAATAAGTCTCAGCTGTATGCATACCCATGTAAATGGATAATAATTACACGTGGTTATTATCAGTTTATTTGTTGTTCATGTTTATGTTTATTGTTAATTAATCTTGGTGATAGGTATAAAACGGTTTTAAGTTTATCAATTTCTTTTTTATTATGTCTAGACATGTAGTATTCGTACAATTTGCGCTGCGTGCTCAATCGACAATGTAAATTTTTTTTGGTACACTTAATTGATAAACCACTTTTTTAACAGGAAAACATGTACCCTCTTATACAATTATGAATTCGTTGTAAGCACTATTTTTCATTAAAATTAATAACTGTATTATGTAATAGTTAAAAAAAATATGGTTTCTGAAAATCTGACATAAATTCCCATTATTCGTCTACAAAAAAAGAAATAATTTTGATGAGGTAGTAAAGTAGATTTAAGTTGATAATAAGATATAAATGTTTAATTGATTGCAACTGTAGAAATATTAACAATTTATAATATCACTAAGAGAAATTATTGGTGAATTGTATACTTTGTAATTGTAGTAATAATAACTTTTTTTCTGGGTACCAGCAGACAGTAGTAAATACAAAATACATTAGTTATATCATGTTCTGTATAGGTTAACTGAACAATACCAGTTTTGACGTGATGTATGTCAAAAGTATAATTACTAGTTAGCCGAGGTTCCGAATTATTAATTATACTAATAAGTAATTTATTAATTTGATTCACGATTTGTTTCAGTTAGTAATTAACTTGTTATTATTATTCATCTACCTACATGTTAAATGTAAAAAAACAACATTAAAACGCAATGCATACATCCGTACATCCGTATTCCGCATAATAAGTGAATTAATTTAATAATTTAAAATGTTCGTTATGTTAGCAACAGCCAACAAGAGTACTAATAATTATAGTAGAACTTGGAATTACACTATTTAATATCAACTTGATAATATTTTAGTCGTGTGATGGATTTTCAGGTGTAAAGTAAACAATAGTTTACCCATACATTACGGACTACATAATATTCTTGTTCCGTATTATAACGTTTGCATAACAAGTTGATGAAATTCAATTTTTAGTGTATTTCTAATAATTGTAAGTTGATTATTCATTTATGTGCTACTATAATGATTGAAAAGTTTTATTCACTTTTCGTCGTTAATAAATGTAATGGGAACTTATTTTAATTAGAAACATTTGGAACTTCAAAAAAAAAAAAAAAACACCTATACGAGTATCAGTATTCAGTATTGTAATATTCTAATAATATATACATTATTTCACTAAAAAGTTCAATAATATGTTGTATAACGATTTAATTCACGTCTTGGGATGTGCAAAAAATATAATTTCAGCCAGATTTCCAGAAACTGCCTGTGCTTCAGAACCGATATTCATATTTAAATAATGTAATAAATCGATGTTATTTTCATGTGGTACTTTGTTCACGTGGCGAAATAAACATTGTTTAGACAATAAACTGATAATATATTATGTAGGTACACTTGTAGACGTTCAAAACTATTCGATGATAAATCTCAGAACGAACGCGGACGGAGTAATTGTTGTGAAATCAATTCACTTGGTATTTCCCGACGCGGTAAACCGCATCAATTCGCCCAACCCCATTACATTTAAAAGGAAATAATAGTGTTTCTGATGCTGCCGCTGTTTCCATTGTGACGGCGATGTGACTATAATATGTATTTCAGTATTTGAGATCTATACATATATGGCACATGACTCGGAGTTCTAAAGACCAAATGCACTTTCATCGTGTAATTCACACGTTGAATGTATAGTTCATAATCGGTTCAAGCAAGCTGGTTACTCTGTACGATGTATTGTTAAAAAAATGTGCAAAACGCCGACACTTTATAAGCGTTGCAGTTGTATAAAATTATACACTGAGACTGAGTGCATATTATATAGGTAGGTACGTTTGAGAAAAAACACCATTTGCAACATGCAACCATTTATCCTTAAACCTTAGGTACTAATACTATATAATAATAATGCATGTAATTTAATCGAATTCATTAATGTTCATTAATGTTGTAATGTCGTAATAAAAATATTAAAAAATTAAGTTATAAATACAGATGATTTAGAAATGAAAAAAATGTGTTTCCACTTATCAATATGACATGCAGGCTGCTGGGCTTTAAAATTATTGTAGTAAAGTGTATAAATTACAATTGATTTTGTGATAAATATATGGTTATGTTCTCATCATTATTAAACAAATATTTTATAATTTAATTCACTTGATTATAGGTGCGTTTCTTATACCGTACGTGGTGATGTTGGTGTTTGGTGGCTTGCCTTTGTTTTACATGGAATTGGCACTGGGACAGTTCCATCGATGTGGATGTCTCACAGTGTGGAAGAAGATTTGCCCGGCTCTTAAAGGTAGGGTATTTAAATTTTCACATTTTCAAAAGCAACTCGTGGAATGCTTTGAACGCGTGCAGTAATGGAATGTTCTACAACGAAACAATTTGCTTGGAGAATTATCAATTTAGAAATAGGGGCAGCCAGCAATAATGCACGTCTTAAATCAATGGCGAAAGAGGAGAGAAACCGGGGAAAAAAATAAAAAGGTTTCAAGAATCGAAAATACTTAGGATGAATATCCAGTCTTTTATGATAATTGAAAGATGATCTGTTGTATTGGTCGGAACTTTTGTTTTTTATTCTCTTGTTTTCAGTTGCATTAACAGTAGCTGCACAAAAGAGTAACTAGGAAATTAAAAAATAAAGGCACAAAATAAAGAAAAGAGAATACAAGGACGTCGGGAGAGAACGAAAAACAATTGATTCCTGAGAGCATTTTCAAGTCTACGACAAACATCGAGCCTTTGAATTATACATTAAATGCAAAAACGTGAAACAAATAAAACTGTAGAGCTTATTTAAAACGGCGCGGCATCGAGTAATAAATTATTGGCCAATAGGGAAATATTATATGGTTGCTTCAAATATTTGGTTACTTTACTATGTTGTTTGTATTCGTTTAGTTTTTTTCCTCTGTAATATCCCTAGTAAGAGTCTTTCAATAGCCATTGTATTCGGAGTTCCAATAATTGAAAAAGAGAAATACATTCTCTCCAAAACACCTGAACAAACAACCTGCTTGTAAATACAACTGAGACATATTTTAAAATATTGATAAAATTAATCTTAGCATTGGTTGTTAATTTGTTATTGACAATTTAATGATCTTAAAATAAAGATTTTATTTTGTATGGCTCACGCAGTGATATTTTATACGAGTTGTTCGTTATGATTATATTTCATAGTTGTATGATTTAAATCGTAAACAGTATAATACCTAATACGTCGGCAGTTAATTTTACTGACTATAGTTCACATTTTATTATATTGTTGTCTGGAATTCTGATCGACATTACTCAAATATTTAAATAGACAAAATACAGATAGGTAAATAACAAAATGTTGTCCCCTCTGATCTCTATTATTACGATGGATACGACGAGGGAGTTTTCCTATTTTAGCCTTAATAAATATACTTAGTTTCTCGTTTAAATATGTTTACAGCTATAGGCTATTGAAATAAAAAGATAAAGATTTGCCTTATCAAAAATATCTGCTTTACGAATTATTTATACTTATGCATATTTAAATAATTTTATAGTTAACAGACGTGTAAACCTATGTCTGCCTACTATGATATTATCCGAATTGTCTTTATCGAAGTCATTTAAAGTAGTCAAGAGAATGATTTACAGTACATTTTTTTAACTGCAGAGGGAGCATTCCTTTAGGAATTATAAATAATTATTAATTATTATATACTGCAATTTAATTCATAATTGTATTAAACGATTACTTTTGTGTAGTGGTCTTTGGGTCAAATCAATTCACAAATTCGGTCTAATCGATGGGGACGTGTGATTGTGTAAATATAAATAAAATAAAAATATATTTAAATTTGTTTTGAATTCCTGCATAATATAACTATACGACGAGAAAAAAACCAAACAGTGATTTCGGAACACGTGGGTCTCTGACCTTTAGCAATTTTCCATTGTCAATATTGACGTTCGCTCTATATAACGTCTGTTTTGTACATTATGACCGTCACGACCGTCATCGTCGTGGTGTTAGCGATCGACTGCTGCTGCAGCGCATACCCTCCCGACAAATATTTGCACGCCCTCACTTGAGCCATGATAGCGCTTAACGTTATAGTCAAAACGATATTACAGTTTTGGCGAAGCGGTCGCTGGTGTGAGACAAAAACTAACAACATAATATATAATTAAACAGCAGCAAACAGCTTTATAATGCGCCATCGCGGCGGCCGCCCCCTGTAAACAGCTAGTCGACAATTCCTCAGGGTTTCAAAAAAAAAAAAAAAAGGAAATCGGGTTTGTTTTATTGTAATACATTTTTTTCTCGTGTTTCCTTCTTCTCGATTTCCTCTCGCATCATTATATCGTGTCCTCTGCTACATGTCCGTACGTGATTTTTGCTGGGCAGAGGTGCAAACGTGCGTTGTCGGTAGCACGAGACAAAGTAATGATTTGGCCAATAATGAAAAAAATATCACTTTAGTTGTACATGGGTTTTTGCCGATTTTATTCCGATCATCAATTTTTGCCTTTCCACGTTAGCAAACCGTATCCTAGCGATTTATACGATACTCGCAGCACCGACAAAAATATAGTACCAATATACTTACGGGCTACGACGTATGGTATAATGACAGTCGGATTTCAAAAAAAAAAAAACTTTACGGACGTGTTAAAACACTTTTAGCGTTAATTTACTCTATCGTTTTGATAGGATGTACTAAGGGCACCACGTCAGTCTGGTTTTCAGACTAATTGATGATTATTTCTATCGGAAAATATTTTAACTTTAGTTAACGACATGCCCTCTGATATTTTAGTTAATATTGTTAATTCACCTTTCACTTGTAAAAATATAAAAATATACTATTTTGTTGTGTCATTTGGGTTTTTTTTTGGCTTATATTTCTGATGGCACTCTTGTTATGAGCTATACTCTAAATTAAAATCATTTACCAAATGTAAAAATATGCAAGCTCGTAATAGAAACTAAGTTTTGATAAAATTGTTCTAAATAGCGATATTCGTGGTGTTACGTCACCTGTAGTTTCACGTCCAATGCAAAAACATGTTTTTATAGTCATGCAGCTCTAAACCTGCATAATTATAATATAATTTACAGTCTTACAGATCTAGTTTTTATTACATGCACAATTAGTAGCTGAGCCACGATGATTTTGATCGAAATCAAATGTTTAAACACAGCCATATATACTATTCCTTTTTTCATTTGAAGACATTTTCAATTTGTACAAATTCAGTTAATTTTTGGTTAATACAAAGCGTTAAACACTTTACCCTGTTTCTATTTCGTTCCTATTGCGTTTGAAAGTCGTACATACATTTTAGGTGTATACTTTAAAATAGGTCACTTTTAAGGATTTAAATACCCAATGAAACAAATATTGGAAAAAAACAAGACAATAATAAAGAATTACCAAGTACCTAAACACCATTCATTTAAAAAAAAAAAAAACTTTTCTGTTTTTCTATTAACCAGTGAGGTATGATCAGAATCACTTTTAAGATGAAATGATTTATCATCGCTTTTAAATTTAAAGACATACGCCTCAGTTGCAGTGGAATTCAAATCCTGTAAAAAACTTTTTGAAAATTATGCAGTTTATAACTAAAAAAAACTTTTTTATTCTTAAGAATGTTAAAAAGTTTCGTGCTTATAATAATATATCATAGAATCTATCAAGCTTTTGATATCTTATTTCTCGACTGGATAATATATACACTCAATTATTTATTGAAAAGATATGAATCCAAAAAACGACTAAAATCACCGAAATACAGATTTTTTTATAAAGGAATAATGTAGGCAGTAAAATTTGTTGAACTTCTCACGGAATTTTTTAGACCAAGTAAATCTTGATTTAATGACGTTTGGTAGATAAGCTATAATTATTATCAATGGCCTATCGATCTTATTCGGAACGATTTAATTCAAGACCTGCGGTCCAACCATCTATTTAGTCACGTGGCATCTGTTGTTTTACGTTTCCTACCCATTCAGCAGGTGTTGTGTAATCCATTTTATACCCTTCTAAACCCTTCATAATGACTCAATAAAATCACTTTAAGGATTACGCACTATCCATAATAATAAGTAACAACAGTGTTTTAGAAATGCTGTTAGTTCGATTCGGGGGTTAAATCCGCACGTGAATATACTCGTAAACATATTATTATTTTTAGTTTATAACTGTTACATGAAAAAAAAAATGTAATATTTAATCAAAAGTTAATTAAAATCATATAACAGTATTAAATCACTTAGTAAATAGTATATATTCCTATAAACTTAAGTTTTTTACAGATTATTTATTTTTTTGATTCTTAAATAATTCGGTACACAGATTTTAAACTATTATAAGTTATGGCACAATTATAATTGTGTTTTTAAATTTTGTATTTTTGCTTCTCTGACTTTCTTTGGATTATGTATTCACATGAATTTTATTAAATATACAGTATACATTACGATGTTTAGGTGACCTAATGAATTATTTTACATAGATAAAGCATCGTTACATATAGATTGTTATTTACAGTAATAATATTTACTATTTTAACAGATATATATATATTACGGTTTTTTTTCGATATTATTGCTTTTAAATTGATGATACTTATATTGACGCGAAGTTTTTGTTATATCCTTACTGTTATGTTGATTAAATAGATTTTTTTATACTAAAAGGTAATAATAAAAATTAGCTATTTAATAATAAGTGCTTATTATATCTATATGGATTTATTAATAATTATTAATTATTATAATATTGTAATTTTAAATTTTAATATGATATTTTCATCAATATCGTACGGTTTAATTTTAATTTGAGATAAATAAAAGTGAGGGTTGGATAAATTTAATTTTGATTCCTATGTTAGATTTTTTAGACTTTTGTTTGGTTTTTTGGTCCAGTTAGCTCGTTATAAATAATTTTAGACTTTAAGAAGGCAAATTGTTTTAAAAACCCTTTTAAACAAATAGATCAAAGTATAACAGGTGGTGTACAACATTTGGGTTTAAGTGTTTAGTAACACTAATACGTATTCAAAATGAACATATTACAATGGCATTTTCATAGCGTTTGAATAATCGTTAGTTCAAATTTGTAATTTTTAGTTTAAACATTTAGAACGATTATTGCTAGGTAATTATTTTAAGTCCTGTTGAAAGGATTAGTGTGAAATTCAAAATTAATATAGTATTGCAAGGTGAATGAAACACTTTCGTGTAATTTAGACATTTGAAAAATTCTGTTCTTTTTTAATATCTGCTTTAATATCCTCATCATATTTTTGAAAATTATTTAAAATTTGAATAAAAAATATTAAAATTCTGAATATTAGTAATTAATGGGTTTCTCTTATATTGACAGTGAAAGAATTGAGGGTTTTCTTTCACTTTATATTTCAATGTAATAATCACGTTTACTAATTTATATATAATTTTTTTTCTTCAAGTTTGAACTTTCTTAATAGTTAATACATTTTAATATAAATAGCTGGTCTATTTAAGAGGAAACATCAGTTATTGAGTCATGGAGTTTCGTTCAAAATACGGAATCGAATAAATGTCGTGAATTAAACTGACGATACCATTTAGGCGCGTAATTCAATCTTTAAGTCATATTTTCGAACGCTCGTCGTATACATTAATTCGCTACTATAGCGGAGGCGGCCGTATCTCCTGTGTTTACCTAATAAGTATTTGCAATTAATGATACTATTCACAAACAAGTCCCCTATAACGAATACAGCGAGACAGCTATATCGGCCTGCTGGAGATGTCAATTTGAAACATTGTTCGAAAAATCGATCAAAATTGAATTCCGCCATGCAGCTATATATATGCTGCGTATAACTTCATCGTGGCGCATGTGAATTATTAGCGCAGTAGGTCTCACTTTTAACGTTGAATTTCATACCTATTATTATTTACACCGACCGTCGTTTCAGTACACACTTTGAAACGTATATCGTAGTGTTCTATACATAGCAGTCATTTTTCGAAAATGTAAATAACAGTTAATACTTATTGATTACACGCGGAATATTATTAAGCGCAGGCACTACAACTTACTGTAGTGTGTACCTATATATAAATATGAAGCAGTGAAAACGCGCGTGAAACGGCAGATCCTTCCTTTTCTCGCCGGATTTATGTCCTGACGCGATATTTTAATTTCGACATTCCGTGTGACAATAATAGCAAAATATAGGGTGGGGAGTGTGAAACGTTTTTTTTCTTCATAGTATTAAAAAGCTATTTTTATGTATGAAATTATTATAATGGGCTAAAGTAGGTTATGGGAGTGATAAAATTGTCAAAATATTTGAAACCTTCGAGGTGAATTCGGCATTGGTCTTGGCGAGAGGGGCGAACTTACATAATATTTTACATTTCTAGTTGTATTTTCTTGTATTTTGTCTATATTAATTGTGTTAAATTCAAATGTCTTTATTAATTAATCTAATCATTTTATACATTGTTATTTGTTACGATGTATATGTAGCATAATATGTATAGACTTAGTTTCAGTATTATTTTATCCCTTTCGGAAATTGTTGTGATTTATTATTGACCTTATCTCACGAAATACATTATCATTATATTTTACATATTTACTGAAGATTGAACTTGATATCAGGTATAGGTTTTTTGCGATTTATACAAAATGTTAGTTATGTTTCTGTGTTTCAAATAAATGAAACCGACACAAATATATTACATTGGCCATCGATAATGTACATTAATACGGCAATGAATATGAAGAGACGATGATTGTGCAGTTGTATAGATGAGTCATTAATCTATCACTGGTGTAGGTACTTTATAGGTGTAACAAGCTCAATACTTGTGTTATTTTGATTACTCGTTGAAACATTTTTTTTTAAAATTGTAATCATATTATTGAGTTGCAAACAAAAACATCGAAATAAAGGTTTTGCCGATTAAGACAAGGTATATAATACTTAAATTTTCCATACTAACGGTTTTCAGAAACTTGACATTAGGAAAATCTGTCTTTATTAAATATTATACTGACGTTATTTCTCTGAACAGGTGTTGGATATGCGATATGCCTGATCGACATGTACATGGGCATGTACTATAACACAGTGATCAGTTGGGCCCTATATTATCTGTTTTCGTCGATGAGATCCGAACTGCCCTGGACCAGTTGCGACAACCCGTGGAACACGTTGAACTGCACTCCGGTGACCAATTTATCGGCATTAACCAATGTTTCGACGAGTCCGGCTAAAGAATTTTTCGAGTAACCTAATATTTACTTTCGTTAAACTCAATAATAATAATATTGGATTATCGTTGTTTATAATTATAATGTTGAATGTTAAACCTTACACAACATATTATGCGGGGCACGCACGTCCAAGAATACCTGTCGCCTTTCGCCCTGTATCTATTTTATAATTTTAGGTGTGTACTCATAATATATAGTGCATAATGTGTGAATACCATTCGCAGGAGGAGCGTTTTGGAACAACATAGAGCCGATGGGTTGGATAGAATTGGCCCGATAAAATGGTCGTTGGCGTTGTGCTTGTTGGCTGTGTTCCTGTTGGTGTATTTCTCTTTGTGGAAGGGAGTGAGGAGCACGGGTATGGTAAGTACGTCATATATTATTATAATATATTGTGGTGGTGTTGTCTTTTAAAAATGTTTCACCGGAGCGCCCGCTCGGACGCAGATACAAACGACTGTTGATCCCGTCCCCGGCGGTCACCTCACGATTTGTGGTCTTTTATGTACCTACACCGTATATGTAGGCGCGTAAACGTATACATTACGCACCTATACTGTATAGTTTATTAGTTGCTGGGTTACAAAAAAAAAAAAATAAGAAAATAATAGAAAATAAAAGAAATTGAAAAAAAATACTAAGTGTAATAATATGTTTGCGCGAGCGTGGCGTGCAGTCAATCAGCCTAAGTAGTCGGCGTGGGACTTGTTATTATTATATATGCAGTGAGCTCGGTTCATTACCGATAAGTGTATGGTACGTGTAGAGAGGTATATGGTGTGTACTGTGTATAATACGGTGCGGTGTGGCTGTGGGGACGAAAAAGAATCTGTTATCGTATATTATGCTCACTGTTTTTAAAATCGTCTGCCCCTTATACGCGCCAGACTGACCGGCGACTAGAGAGAGATGGGGGAGAGAGAGTGCAGTGTGATTGAACGCCGTTTCGCATCCACTACTCCCTTTATTACTCGTGTTTTTATCTCTTTGACGTCTAATGAATTATAGATTGAACCGTTGTGTGGTGCGATTTCCACCCCCCCCCCCCTTGATTTTTCTCGGAGGGCCGGATCGGTCCCTAGACTTTTGATTAAATACGTCGGCTACCTATCGTATAATATTATCGCCACGGACGATAAACACTACTCACACGCCGACTATACCTATACTTGGCGGATCGAAAGACACGCGAACTGTATAACAATAATATTATGTATTCACTATAGCGTGTTTGTACCATATATGTGTGTAAAATGTATAGGTATATGTTGTGCATAAGTTATTATGTCGATGAATGAGACTGTGTTTTCTGTTCTTTGTTCAGGCCGTATGGGTAACGTCCCTCGCCCCGTACGTTGTATTGTTCATGTTGCTGTTTCAAGGCATCTCGTTACCGGGGGCAGGGGAGGGCATACGATACTACCTGACGCCGCAGTGGCACAAGCTCGTTAACACTAAGGTCAGTGTTGACTATTAATAATCGTAAATTATTTTTTCTCGTTTTCGTCCTTCATCTTATCGTCGGACGTATTTTTTAAAAATTTTTTGTCAACCAGGTATGGATAGACGCGGCGTCTCAAGTCTTCTTCTCGCTGGGCCCAGGATTCGGCACGCTTCTCGCCCTGTCCAGCTACAACAAGTTCAACAACAACTGTTATTGGGACGCCATACTGACCAGTTCGATAAACTTTCTCACCAGTTTCCTGGCCGGGTTCGTTATATTCACCATGCTCGGTTACATGGCACACGTACAAAACAAGAGTATATCCGAAGTGGGGACCGAAGGTAAGTCTCGGGATGTTAAGTCTTTAACGCATTGTTTACTTAATTTCTTTTGACTTACAGGACCGGGTTTGGTGTTCATCGTGTACCCGGAAGCGATCGCCATGATGACCGGTTCAGTCATGTGGGCACTGATATTCTTTTTGTTACTCATCACATTAGGTATTAATATGATTTTAAATTTAGTTATTAGTACCTGTTTATGGTGCGTGTTACAGTCAGTATTCATTTTTATGGATTTCGATAAATTTCGTGATTTATTTTATTCGATAAAAATTCTATTCATTTTTAATATTTTTTTTCTTATAAATTACAAAATTAATAACAAACATTGTTATAGATACCTTAACTGAATGACGTATATAATATTTATTTGGATATAGGTTTGGACAGTACATTCGGTGGTTTGGAGGCAATCATAACTGGTCTCTGTGATGAATATCCGAATGTATTAAAGCGACACAGAGAATTGTTTGTTGCCGGTTTAGTAGCAGTTATTTACATACTATCATTGCCAACTACTACATACGTAAGAAACACAATTTTTATGTTATCACTTAATTATACTTATGAGTTATATTAATTTACCTACGTAAATGAGGAGTTATCATTATAGGTTTCGTACTTAATTTTGTCTACAGTATAAATTAATTATTCATGGATATTTATATCTCTGTAGTTCGTTAACAGTTTGCAAATACCAATAAAATGTGTATTATTAATACTGGGAAGATGTCTGTATAATATAATATATATTTTCGTATTGAGAAAAATAGTGTCACAAAAAAAAATAACTCTTTCCATTTGAAAGACATTCCTTACTTTATCAGTTATCACTCGTAATTTGGTGAGAGTCAAAAGTAATATACAGTTCTCAAAGTTTAAATTAAATTATATTCGGGAAAGAATGTTTTGAAAACCGCTGCACTGAACTCAGTCATGTTTTTAAATTACCAAAAATGATAAGCTGTTGCCTTTCCCATGTTTTCATAAAATGTAACATTTTGAACATTGAATTGGCTTATTAGGTGTCAATAAAAAATAACAACGCCAAACAAAATACCTTATCGGTAATTGATTTCATTTTTTTTTTGTAAACTGTTGCTATACCATAAATTTATAATATCAATATTTAATAATGATATTAAAATAATATACTGTTGATAGTTGCTCGTTAAAAATATTCAACAGTATATTGATTATTGATATTTATGAATAAGCTTGTTGTCAACTTTAATAATATGTATTTCAATAGACAGTATATTTTACATAATTTCAAGACTTTAAAGGCTACAATCTCACAGATCGTTAGTAAATATTTTATTTTGATATTACAAGGTAATGGATTCTTGTTTAAAGTCCTTTAAGAATGACAAACTGCATAATTTTTATATACCTACCCGAGTTTTCATTTCGTAGATATTTTTTAATTTTCAGTTTATTCGTATTCTTGGTGGAATTTGTATTTTTGAGCTGAAAATATGACTTCTACTTAGTGGGCTTAAATTCTATTATTCAAATGACGCGTTCAAACATTATATTATAATCTTGCACAAGAATCAAAAACAATGAACTGATTTTCAACGATGCTAATTTTAATTAAGTCAAATATAATTAACTATTTTTAACTAAAATATTTAATTAATTTTTGTTTTTATTTTTTTCAAACACTTAATAGACTAAATAAATTGTCCACCAAATCACAGTATTTAAATGATTGTAAATTAACAGCACAATGCAGATCAGCTATTCACTAGTTTACTAAAATTTAATTGCTTATTGTCAGCAAACATCAAACAATAGGGTATTTAGCGATTGAACCAATTAAAAATAAAAACTTTACGCGGTGCCAGAGTGGCTAAGTTAGTTATTGTTCGATTATTGTTTGATCTAATAGAATATTTCCTCATGCCAGCCATTTTAAGGATAACTTAATATATTTTGAAAATCTTTTCCATTCTTAATAATATCGTAATATTATGATGAAATACGATATTATCTTATATAATACTGGGACATTATATTTATTTATATGCTGATTTTATTTAATCTGTACTTAAAACATTTGGTATGATGATTTTAATGTCCGTAAACAATTTTAAGTTAGAAAATAAATTATACTCACTTATAATATTTAAAAATTATTTTTAATTGAATGTTAGTTTATCTGAAACTTATTATCACATTCTCATTATATTTAATATAATATATACTTGGGGACTAGATATTTATAATTTTCAGAATTGTGAATTTAATATTAAGCTAAGGACTTTATGGAGGAAAACAATTAATAATGGGTAGTCTTTATTTATTATGGTTCAATTTCACGCCGACCGATCGTTAATTGACCATTTGGAAAAAGGACTTAATAAGGAAAATGGTAAAGGGGTAGTTTCGTTTAGTTAATATAAATCGGTGGTAGTAGGTAAACCATAAAAGTGTGAATTTTATTACAGACACAATATTAGATGTATTAAATTCATAAAGCATTTTACTAAAGATACAATGATAATTGATAAGGACCACAACAAATCCATTAATAAGTTGTTATACGAATGTTCATCAAATGTTCTTACAAATTTAGTCATGGAAAATTCGGTAGCTTGTAAAGTGTATCACTTTCAAGCTATAATATGATCCCCATTAATCGAATGTACACATTGGTTGCAGTGTGTATATATGAATTTTATACTTAATAGTCAATTCGATCGTATAATGAATTGTGGAATAAAAATCCCCGGAAATAAATCTCCGAAAAAAACCCCCGACCAAGAACCCCGGGAAAAAATCCCGGACCCTAGAAAAAAAATCTACAGACTATAATTTCTCTCACACACTTGCAAATTATTGAAAAAATATTTTTTTAAACGATAATTAGTGTAATTACCAATATTATTAATATTTTATTACAAATTTATACTTATGGTGTAGTAATATGTACTTAAAATGTAGAAAATATTCAATTTGTATACCTAAGGATTGAAAATTGAAAATATTACGTTTCCTATAATATTTTGACGATAATGTAAATATGATAATATGATATTATTAGGAGGTATTTATTCAAGTTTTACTTTATATATAGATGATAGATATTTAAAAGGTTATAAAATAAAAATAAAAATAATTATCAAACAACAGTTAGGTAATGAATGTAGGTACTCAAAGTTAAAAATATAGCATATACAGATATTTTGAATACTCCACATAATACTAACAATAATAATAAAATTAATTTAAGTAGTCACAGTTCAAAACATACCATAAGAATATAGAAATATATTGAATGATATCGATGTACGTAAAATAGTACAAATAATTACCTTATATTATAGATTATTATTGGTATACACTTCATTACTACACCATACACGACAATAGGTAACATTGAAGTTCTTAATTTTTACATAGTATATAATATATTATCGTCCAAATGTTATGGGAAAAGTAAAAAAAAAAAATATTTTAGAAATTTAATTTTACAGAATTAATAATTGTACATAATATCGCAGTACAAACAAAATATTACTAGTATACAATGTGTATACTATACATATATAAATTATATATTTGTTATTAAATATTTATAATAATGATAATTAGTAATTGCACTAATTAGCGTTAAAAACAATATTTGTTAAATAATTTGAGAGAAATGTGTTTGTAAGAAAAATTGTAGTTTGGGGATTTTTTTCCCTTTGATTTTTTTCAATTACCTCTATTAAATAGTACGTATAATTATAAATTATTATTATTATAATTTTATAAATGGTATCTTATTATACGATTTGCCAAATCATTTTATTCAATTTGATGTTTTTCGTTAAAAATGTTAAATCAGTATATGCTGCAAGCAATCTGGAAATATTTGAAACTACTCATAACTTCTATGAAATATTTGACTTTAATGAAATTTGAAGGCACGCCTATTGAAAATAATAATTTTAAACACTTCACTACCAAATTCCATGAGTTAAGAGATGACTGGTGACCTTTAGATATTATATTGAACTGTATATAGTGCAATGTCTTACAGTGTAATGATTATTGCCGATTACAATAATTTAGGTAAGATTTAAGTCAATTGGCAATGTGTACATGGGTACGATCAACGGGCATCTGGTATATGTGATCAACTTGATACGTGACCACATTATTTGTACGACCATTTGAAGTACATTAATTTAGTAATTTACTAATTAATACACTTGTTGTAGATTTCGTATTTTTAATATTATGATGCTTTATAAGTTCAATACCATAAATATTATTGTATCTGAAATCAAATGAAAAAATAAAATAGTTGCAACGTACTTATTATCTAGTACCTATAATATATTACTCTTAGTAGACATTCTTAATAATAAAAATAATCGTCGATTATTATATTGTTATTTCTTTATTAAACTACTGATGACGCCTAGTTTTTTTCACTTTTAAATATTATACATTTGCCACGACTGAACACCCGTGATTAATATTGACTGTGCCTATATCTACTATATTACATTCGGAGCCGGATTCATAGGTGCAAAAGAAGATTTTGAAGCAGGGCGGTATCTTTCACATATTCATATTTATTATACATGAAATATATTTTGTTGTTTTAATGGCTCCTCGGGTTACCAAGTATTTGTTTCTTCGGGGCTGCTCCGACCATCCCCAATCTGATTTCGTATGCATTCGACGCAATTTGTTTGTTATCAATGATCAAACTTCATAATTAAATGAACAATATTTTCTATCAATAGACAACATTATCATCGTATAACATTTAAGATAAATGTTCCTTTTTAGAGCTGTGTGTAATGTGTATTATTAAATAAACAAGCGAACAAAACTATGTACTCAAAATATTTTTGTTGTTGAGCACACAACAATTAAGATTTATATGCGATTCCGGATTCAACCGAAAGCTGTGCAACACGTTACGCCATCGTTTGAAATGTTCTACGAAGTTCTCTTCTTTTCGTACTTAAGGTGGCGCTTCTGCGGTATAAGAGATCTCGGCACGAAAATACATTTAAATACTCGAGAAATGACGACGACGGAAACGTATTCTATTGTACATTTATGAGCTTTTATCAATACGGCAACCCTATTGATTATTCGTCTTCCTGTTTACCTTTAACGGGTACCCATCATAGACTACTCTATTATACCCTGCACACTACATTATTATATAATATACCCTCGGGTCTCGGTGATTTCAAGGATTATTACTTATTTACAACCGAAGTCTCGAAGGATTTCTGGTTTCGACGAGTGCAGGTTGTAAGTGTTCAGCCCCCGGGGGAGTCCGTGGCAGTCGTCAATTATCATTATATATTGGTATTTTAAAAAGGTGTTGTTCGATCGCTCAAGCATATACAATAACGTACATATATATATGTATATCGATATCACGTACGATATGTGTATAGGAACATTCAGACCGATCTCGTCCGAAAACCATTTGCCCGCTCTAATCGTCCGTTTATTTTGGCGGGTCCTGGGTTTGGGGAGGGGGAGGCACCGCTGCCATACGCGTTATATGCGCTTAAGGACTTTGCGAGGAACGCGAATGCTTTTAACGGAGAAGTGGCGAGAGCAATAAAACGAATGTCGTGTATCTCGCGGCCGTCGGGCCACCGCCGCCGAAAGATCGGGCAGCTCCCTGCTCGTTGAATCCAATTTGATAGGTCAAAAGTTAGTGGCGGTCGGTCATTAATTTCCACCGAACGCGTATAGTCGACCGATTCGCTAATGGCCGGCATTAGATATATATGCGCTCCTGCTGAATGCTTAATATATAATACGGTGTCGAGCACACACTCGCACACACCGAGTATAACATAATATAATGCGTGGCAGGACTCAACTGCTACTGCTCCTGCAGGAGGGGATTGCAGGACGCACGTGATTTGTGCCGTCGTCGGTGCCACAAGTGCACCGAGGACGCAATATAATATTATTGTTATTATTATTTTATAACGTGTGTGAAACGTTTATATTCAACACACTGTATACGAGTATTATATATATTAAACGGTGGTAGGTTTTGGTCGTGTGGGTGGTGATAGGGGGGGGGGGCGGTGGGTAGACTATAATGACGATAAAGTATAATTACGTACCACTAATACTTATATCGATGTAGGTACTTATAAACAATATTATTATGATGTGCTTTTTCCAGGATCCTTTGGTCCTGAAAAACAGTCACAAAATGTTCACGGTTGAACGTGAGTCTGAAGTTGTTTTTTACCTTGCAGTTAACGTCATAAAATATTCGGCATGACGTTTATTGTTGTTTTTTTTTTTAACGTTCTTAGAATTGTATAATGTGAACATTTAGTTTTACCGTTTTTCAAAAATATATTGCAAAACGACACGTTATTACGTGTACACATACTTTGTTTCGAATTTTTGAACTCGAGGTGCCAATAATAATTTACTGTTACAAAAGGATATTGTGTAGTTAACGTTTTTTTGAACTTTGACGTACCTATCTAATAAAAACATTTACGCAGTACAATACAATTACAATTATTAGGTACCTACCTATTAGATTTCACTCTAAGAATTAAAAACTTAAACACTGATGATTTAGGGAAATTTTATTACTGAATTTCAATATAGAAAATCATTGTCTCGAAAATAATGACGTATAAAACAAAATTAATGAATTAATAATAAAAGTACACGAATAAAACAATATTGTTCGAATCAGATAGGTAAGAAACCGAACAAATTTAATTCGGACGATTCTTAGTATTCGTGGTTATTTCTGGAAAATTGTGTTGTTAGAGACGGAATTCCGTTTTAATTAAGATCCACTGTAAACCGTTTAATTTAATAATAATTAGTTCTTAATTCAGAAGATTATAATATCATCGACGTGCCTCATATAAAAACATGTTTCAGTACGAATTTAATTTTCTACTTCGGTCTACTTGAGGTTGTTTCAATGTTTAAACCCGAAAGTCGGAAGAATTTAATTGAAAACAATAATTAGAAAACTGTTTATTTTTTTCAAGAGTGTTTCTTCTAACTATAATGCGCGTTATCGTGACCGTCCAGTGACACAAAATATTACAATTCAGATGTTTTGAGTAAACGTCATTAATTAACATTCAAAATACAATTATATTGTTATAATTTATGTATAATATCATTGTCGTGCATAAATATAAATATGCGAATAATAATAATAATAATAACGTGACATTAACGTTATCACACTTGTAAATACTGTAAGGTTTATTTAATCACGTCGCTGAACTTATTTGGACTGGGAATCGCCATACTGTTCGTTGTGTTGTCGAGGCAGCAGATGTCTATCGGGTGTACGGGGTGGATCGGTTTGCAAACGATAAATAACTAATTTTCCGAGCTACTTTCTTAGTTTTTTAGTAGGAATTAATATTTTGTGTTTTGGTTGCCATATTGGTCAATCGGGCAGATCAGGTTTAAAAAATAGAATTTCAGCCTAACAAGCTGACCGAGTTGCACTTATAACCGTTCATCGGCGTATCCACAATCAAAATAAAAAATGAAATAAAAACAAAAGATATTATTCACAAGGAGTATGCACTCATGTCGGTTACCGCAGTCCACCACAGGTGGTTTGCTTACCTGATAATATACTGTTCGCATCGTCACGATAGCGGGTCTCTTGTACGCAGAGAGTTGGTATTATTTTAACGGGTGACAAAGTGCACGGGATTAACTAGTTTATGTATAAATGTATAATAATATCATTGTCGTGCATAAAATATATCTATATGTGAATAATAATAATAACGTGATATTAATATTATCGTACTTGTAATATTATATATTATAGGGTGGAGTTTATTTAATCACATTGCTGAACGTATTCGGACCGGGAATCGCCATACTGTTCGTTGTGTTTGTCGAGGCAGCAGCTGTCTGTTGGGTGTACGGGGTGGACCGGTTCGCAAACGATATCGAAATGATGATCGGACACAGGCCTGGTCTGTTCTGGAGATTGTGTTGGTGCTACATAAGTCCCGCGTTTTTGTTGGTAAGTCCATCACACCAATGGGTAGGTACAGTTTGATACATTTTCCGTTCGTGAAATTTTAATTTTCAATCGCTTTATAGATGTTTGGCTGTCCGATTATTTATTTATTTATTTTATTTTTATTAATTTTTCAAGAACATGTTCGTGTGGCGGCCCACGGGCTTACAATTTGAAATATACATTTTTTAAGTAGATCATATAAATTAAATAATAATTATTTGTAGTATACATTTCTCACATAACTAGAATATTAATATAGATATTTTCTTTTTTTTTGTATATAAAATATGATATTATAATTTAGTATTATGCAAACATTGTATAGTTAAATAATACAATATAATATTATAATAAAAACTAAATTTAACAATTACTAAAATTGTCCAGCTAATATAATAAGTAATGCCGTATCCAATATATTTGTGAAAACTCTGTCTATATTTTGTTCTTGTAACTAGCCAAAGTGAATTTTTTTTTTTAATTTTTAAAGAGTTGCTAACTTAAGCAACTTAAATTTCTTAAGGTGATATATTGTAAAATTTTGGACCAATATATAAGTATGTAGATATTGTAGATTGTGTTAATTTTTTGAGCATTGTAGGTACTTTGATATTAAATATTTGTCTAGTATTATGTCTTTGTTCATGATAATATAAGAGTTCCATCGTGTTCATTATAAATTCGTTTGAATCACGCAGGTTTATTAAATTGTTTAACTGCTGCACGAAACTCTTTCCTACGAAAATGTTTCAAATCGTTATTCGTCGGGAGTTCACTTATTTTAATGTTATTTTTCTTTAAATTCAAATTCGACTGATTAATTTTGGGATTTGTTAACTATTAAAATCGACTTAACAAATTTACTATCACAATAATATAATGCAAGGGGTTGTTCGCTCTTTACGTTCATTTAAAATTTAATAGTGCCATAGTGGGTTAACATGGTCCCTTAAACACTATTTAATGGCTCGTGATTGATTTATTGCATTTTTTTTTAAAACATCGAATTTTGTCAATGATGATTTGTATGTAAATTATATTAAAAGTAGAAGAAAGTCATCGAAAATTAATCTGTTGATTTCTATTGAAGTGAACATTTCACTGGGTTAGATTTATTTCGGAATTAAATTTGTTTAATAGTAGTATATACCACCATTAAGAAAATGTAGTTTGCCTATTTCAATGGATAAAGTTATGTAATTAATTGGTGTGTTGTTGTTGAAATTTTAACACTTACGTTAACAAATCATTAATGCACATTGATATAACTTCTTTAATTTCATAGCTATATGTGTATTCAAAAAACAGATCCATTTCTTATAAGTGTACCCTATATTCACTTTATTTACTTTTTTTTTAAATGAATAAAAAATAGCGATTAGGTTAAGCATTTATTTTATTCTTAAACTTGAATATCTTAAGTGTCACAAAAAGTTTAAATTAAATACCATTGGGATATTATTCTATATAATATTAATTGGGTTTTAAGATGTTTGTATTCCTTATGAATAAAATTACAATATCATTTATTCTTAAAATCTAACAGTAAAAAAAAACTATTTTATGAAACTATAGGTTTATTCATTTTCAGATAATTTTTGTGTTCTCAATATTGGGATACAAAGACATGATGGCTGGAGGTTCGTATGTTTACCCGGATTGGAGTATTAATTTGGGATGGTTGATGACTGCCTCTTCGATCAGTTGCATACCTGCTTACTTCATTTACAAGGTGTGCAAGACACCGGGTTCATTCATGCAGGTTCGTTATTTAATTTTTCTTCACCCAGTAAATATTTAAAATGATTTATTGATATTTAAATAATATGGCTAATGATTAAATTGTATTATCCTAAAATTAATATTTGTAAACTATATATTATATGCTATAATAAATATTTGGTTACAATTTCAAGTCTCTAAGGGTATTCGTTTTTATATTTGAAAAAAACAAAATCGAATTCGATGAAAACTGGTTTTGTGTAAACATTTCAATTTTCTCGTAGGTACATAATGTTTTTTTTTTGTTTTCCCGAACATTTTGCTTAGTAGGTACTAGGAAATGTATACTTTCGATTCTCCCTAAGTATAAACTATATCCAATTAGTTACCAGAAGGCAGAAACCGCCATCGAAATTAAACGTCAAGGTTGAGACTAGGTTTATGTCACTATTATTTATTACTTGGTATGTCTATCGTTTATACTGCCAGATAAATCTCGTAATTATTTCACTATAAACGATTTTTATTTTCTACCGTGTGAACAATTTTTACTTTTTATTGTATAAGCAGTTTTTACTTTCTACTGTGTCTGGATTTTTTAACGTCACGCTATAGCCGTTATTGACATTAATTGTTCATTATGTTATTATGAAGTAGATGCTAATTTAGTAATAAACGTTCAAGGAATATGT
This sequence comes from Myzus persicae, assembly GCF_001856785.1. Taxonomy (NCBI): domain Eukaryota; kingdom Metazoa; phylum Arthropoda; class Insecta; order Hemiptera; family Aphididae; genus Myzus; species Myzus persicae. Next base: position 711,266 of record NW_019104444.1, read on the forward strand.
ATTGGTCATCGAATTTTTTCTTCTGAATTAGATTTACCTCGTAGGTTTACCGACGGCAGCAACACCGACAATGATAATAATAATAATCGTATATCATTATATTAATAATCGAATAAATCTGTGTTTCCGTTGACTCTTTCAGAGAATCAGATTGGCCATGAAACCGGAAGACCCGGAACCGGATGACCGGGGCATCGTGGCAATCGCGTCGGCCGTGCACAGCGGAGGTAGCGGCGGGGGCGGCGGCGGCACGCACGTCTGATTGGAATGGCTCGTCTGACCCGGCCGACCAAGACAACAACAACAACAACAACAACAACAACAACAACAACAACAACAACAACAACAATACCAACAATAATAGCAAAAAGACAACAGCGGAAAAAGTCGCTGCCAAACGAATGCGACGACAAGTCGGGTTATTTCTGTCGCATATAATAATAATATATATTACATAAAATATGTATAAACGGTTCTCGACGTCCGCCACCGGAATTATACCGGATATCGATCGTTCCGTACGGCACGATACGGAAGATGTTATCACAGTAATCGTATAATATCGCCACGACCGTTGAAAAATATGACGACAACGACGACGGCAAACGAAGATGAGTCGTGTGCTCACGTGTAGTACCTGTCTACGTCAAACAGGTTGCTGTCCACCGTGTACGTAGTGTAGTACTATATCATAATATAGCAGCTAGTGCCCTAAATAGTATTATTAATAAAATATAGTATTAGGCATTAATAAATAATATTAGGTATTAAGAAAATAGTGTTTTATTGATGTAACGTCATAGACTGTGTCGAACGGTTTTAGTACCCGCGATTTAGGTGGTTAGTGTTTTAGGTATAATGTGTCCACGATAGACACATAATTTAGCAGTGTGAGATAATAATATTATAATAATCATCCGTCGACGAGACGAGATGCGAGTTAATGTAGTGCGGATAATAATATGATGTCTGATCATATTTTTAGGCAACTAAGAGTGCAGCAGACATACTGTGTAGTTCTAGTGCGTTTTTATTATATAACTAAATACAAAATAATATTATCAAAATATAATTATTAATTATTTATTATAGAAGATAGTCGTATAGATACTATATATACTATATTATATTATAATGTTAATAACAAAATATTATATAACTATTTTAAGTCTTACGAAACAAAATGTTCTGATCAAATCATATTATTATACCATCTGACGTGTTGTACAAACGAGTATAATATTAATAATAGTTTATGTGTAATATTATTTTTTAATCTTTGTGATGTATAATTTTTTACGTAATTTATCGAGCGTTAGACAATGAATATTATAATCGTAATCGTAATCGTTTAGTCCAGGTCACTATATTTATTATTATACCTGTAGGAGTGTTAATACTTTGTATGATTATATATGATCATATTATGGTTTTTTATATTTTGGTCGTCAAACGGCGGTAACAAGTATAATGTTTTCTAGTCATAAATTTATCGTATTATAGTCACGTGTGTACACATTTACTGCTGCATTTTGACTATAATAACGTGTGTATTAGTCTTTTCCATAATATCGTAGAATACGTTTTTTAATGACGTCTTAAACAGACATTATTAGGTCCAAACCGAAAGTTACCGTGTAGTAAAAGAGCTTTGTAAAATCGTGTCCGTAAAATCGAAAATTCTCTCGACAGTGTCGTTCGTGAAGAAGAAGATATATTAGTATATTACATATTTATCAATGATTCGTTTTGGACACGATATAATTTGATATAATTTATTATTGAATACCCACTTCAGATATTATTATAAAGTATAAAACATACCCGAGTTTACATTTCTTTAATAATATTACTATCGTTATTGCGACATACAACAGGTTGCAATGTGTGTGTATTTACTTAAATGTTGTAATATTGTACGTTTGTGGTCTGACACTACCAAACATAATATTTTAACATATACCTACTACTATTATTTTTATTAATATTATGTTAAGCATAACCACCAAATAAATATATTATTAATATATTATTTTACATCAATAAATTGTTCAATAAATATTAAATCATATCGGGTACAACCTAAACGAATGTGCCATTATCTAGTCTTTTTCACAATACCCAGTCGAATCGCATTTCTCCAGTCAGTAGGACAGAATTATATCACTTGTGGATTAAAACTACTATAATAGTCACCCTGTTTTGAGTTGAAATTTTTTCCCACAAAAGGTAAACAATTATTAAACTTATTTACACCATGCTCTCAGATAGTTCTAGAATTTGTTTTAATTTATCTTCTTATGTAAGATTTTAATTTGGTAATGTTACAACATTTTGATCGTCTTATAATTATATAAATTTATAAATATATTAATGTAGTACTTAAGTAATTATATTACTAATAATAATAATTGATACTCATTAAATTATGTTATTATGGTCTGACACTTAATATTTATTATAACATAACTATTATAATTATTATTATTATTAATAAATATTATATTAAAAATAATTTCATCATATCGCCAAGTCAATGAATATTTTACTGCTTGGTAATAGCTTGTAAACAATTATAACCGATTGCTAAAAATAATAAAATAAATATTGTGTTTTCAAAATGTCTTCTTATGAAAATCTTTCTCAATTCCTTGATATTCTTTGGTTGTCTTTCGTATGAAAAAAAGATACTCTAAGAATCTATTTGGTAGTAAATTAGCTACTTTTATAGTTTCTACTCTGATAAACTAAATGGATTTTTGAAATGAAAAATACCAATAATAAAATGATTTATAAATATTTTTTAAAATAAATTCATACATAAATTTATATTATCCACTACTCGTTTTATACTTATTTTAACAATACAATTTGGTACATAGAAAATTTTTAAATTTTAAACAAGAAAGTAAATAAATTGGTTTCACAACTCATGTTACTCGAAGGCCAATTTTTAGACAATTAAAATCTAGCGAGCATGGAAATCAAAAAAAAGGGTCATTCAACATTTACATTTTCATTGGTGTTAAATAGATTTTAGAGTATAGACGATAAATTTTAAAATTGTATCATGTATACTTTGAAAATGTAGCCAGATAGAAAAGTCAAGCGGGCCTCGAATTTAAGCCTCTGGCCTAAATTAATAAAAAAATGGATTATTATAGAATCTAGTTGCTGTTCATACATATAAATAAGTTATAAGTGACTTATAACTTATAATATAATTTTAGTTTTCAAAAATATTTTCGTCATTTGATTTGTTTTTATAATGTTATAATCAATACGACTTGTTAAACAAATCAAGTAAGTACAGGTAATTTATGATAATTGTATGATTTTACTAAATATAATATTACTTAGTATAATGTTAAGCAACATAATAATAGACAATTTAAATTATATATATTTTTTATATTCTGAGTGATATCTACAAATATAACAACTAACAAGTTTATACTAGTCATAAGATTATGGTTTTTTTTAAATGTTATTCGATTTTTATATGCTTACACATTTGTTTGTATAATAATTATAACAAAACATTTTGGAACTTATCGTGTAGAACAACTTTTCCCAAAGTGTGTTCCGCGGAACCTTAGGGTTCCGTGGGACAATGTCAAGGGTTCCGTTAGATGTATGAGATTATTGAGAAAATTATGTTTATTTAATGTTTGTTGTTTAAAAAATGTTTGATTGAAATTTTTTTTTTAAACTAAGTTTAATAATGAAAAGTCATTAACAGTATCACTAAAATATTATTTGGACTTGAGAGTTTAAGGAATTGATTTTCCTTTTTTAATTTACAAAAATTGTAGTTGAGTTGGATTAGACATTAGGGTTCCGCGAAACACAAATAATTTTTTAAGGGTGCCGTGGTCGTAAAAGTTTGAGAACCTCTGGTGTAGAATATCTGTAAAGATCAAATCTATCCACATGATACTAACATTCAATAAAAACATTTTAAGGTGTGCATTGTCCACATTTATAAAATTTCCAAAAGTATAATGTCCATTTATAAAATAATAAAATATCAGATATTATAATACTTATAGCTATATATATCATGTGTACCTATTTCATCTATAATCTTACTGTGATTTAATTATAATAATATTTGGTTATTAGTTGTTGTGAAGATAATCCTAATGTATTTTTGACATTGTTTGTATGATTAATATAAAAACTACTCAGAAAGACATTTGTTTTATGGACATTACAGAAAGGCTGGCGTTTTAGAAGTGGATAATATTTAAAAAGGGTAAACCCTTGGACATTCATTCTTGACGTATATTAATTTTTCAACGATATAATTTGCTAAACACAGCCAAAGTTGTTTTAATTGATCATTTTATTTTGACACTCTATCAGCACAATAAAATAGAATAATACAAATAAAACATTATAATTACTTAAGCATTTAGGCGGGTTCGGATAACTCTTCTCGGTTTTATTAGAACGAAATACGACTAAGATACTAAATAATATAACCAGTGGAGTACTCTATCAGCACACGGTGCATTTAACACGAAGTTGGTAAATGCTTCGTTTTTGTGAGAAAATTTCAATAGATGGCAGGTCCCTATGTACGCACAAATATTGTTGATAATATTGATTTAATTGTATTACTTAATAATATTGTCATGGACTTGTCACGTAATGACATTTTCTAGATTGCTTGTTCTGCTTAACCAAGGGCCACAGCAAAATACACATGATAAATATCTTTGTCGACACACTGGTACATTTTCTAAAGATTACTTTTAAAACAAAACTAATATGATCGACTGAAAAATATTTGTGCTGGGAAATTAATTACGCTTCTTTTAATAATATTTTCTTAGAAATACTATAAATACGTTATATACATAATATTTTAAGAGGATGCCAGAGCGCTGTTTGTTTTTCCTTACTGGCCCACGAGCAACAAAGGCAAAACTCATTTACGCAGAATATTTTTTTGTATGTTTTTAAATAATCTTAGAGTTAAGTCACACATTACAAAAACGATAGATAACAATATTTTTTGAGGGAATGACATATCGATTTGTCTAAATATTTGCCACACAAAAAAATTAAACATCATTTAAATTTAGGTGCATTTATTTTTTATTTTGAAAGTCGAATATAAAGTCAAATAACAATAAAATATAAAACTGATATGTCATGGTCTCAAAAATATTATCTTTTATAATTTTTGTGACAGGTGATAAATGATTTTTGTTAAAAGCGTTTTATCTATGTTATTAGTGGGTCTGGGAGAAAAAACAAATATAGCACTGACATCAGCTTAGTAATATTTTATAAGTAACCATAGCAGATATTTCAAACAAAAACCAATTTCTTCAAATAAAATCTTCAAAGTATGTGAGGTACAAAACTACTTACAAATTCAAAAAAAAATATTAAAAAAAAGTTTTTTTAGATTCCTAGATATTTACGTGTATTTTGCATGTACAAGTGTACAACGGATAACGGACGTGCCACGGGCTTTTATAATAATATTTAAACCTGAATAGCTAAATTTGAAATCGAACAACATAATTGCAGGATAATATTTTGATTTTTGACCCAGTCGTCGTTTTTATGTTTACATTGTGCAAAACAGAAATATTATGCAGTTGACACATTTGTAACTTAAGATTAGAATAATACCAACATAGTTTTACCTATGTCAAAATGCCTAATTCATAACTAAAACTGCAAAAAGGTAAACAAATCAATTGACAAGGTCAACACAAATGGAACAAAAATGTATAACGAACGTACATAATATTCTGACGTGTAGCCCGTGTAGGTTGACAATAATACATTTCAATTAATATTTAATGTAGTTAAAATATAAATAGATGTGCATTATACTTATATTACTTAATATATTCAATTTAATTAATCTCGACAATTTTAGTGTATCAATACAAGTCTTACAATTGTATTACTTTAGAAATAATAATAAATCATTGGTTTACGAGTTGAATATGAACCAATTTTCGTCATAAATATTAAATAATTTTCAATAAGTCATAAAATTTCAAGAGGTAATATATTGACATAATATTATTTTATACTAAAGTTTTGTAGAAAGTATAGCATTACTACAGCTTGATGGCTTCACGATATTAATTTAAAATTGGTTAAATATTTATAAAAAAAAACGACTCCAGAAAATATACAAATTTAATACCACTCAACTGTATCAAAAAAGGAAACTAAATACTTGGAAAATGGTTATTATTTTATTAATAACTCTTCTGGAAGACTGAATTCAAAATGTCATGTCGTCGATAATGCTATAGTCGTCGAAAAGATGGATACTCATGTAAAGATAATGATATCGTTTTATGTATCGCGTTTTCCTTGATAATATTTAGAATCATATTATTATCAGGAGAAAAAAAATTTTTTATCTGGTGCTTAAATAAAATAATTTCAATTTTTATTTTAATATTTTATAATTTTAATTCAATCCAATGATAAATAATCATGATACACAAAAAAAGGATTATGAGGTTATAATCGTCTGTAGTCTTCTAAGGATATTTTCCTAATTTATTTATGACTTACTTCAAGTAAGATGTTAGGTTGAAATAATTTTTGGCAAAAACATTATATACTTTCCAATGTCTCCTATACGTAAACAAATAAATACAATTGAAGTGTCTGTCTGTCTCTCCAGCCTGGAAAATTTTCGATACAGATGAATGGATAGCTCTGGATACACGCTTATCCAATCGTCAAGTGGTTTGTTTTAAATTTGTAGAGCACACTGTGGCAAAAGTTCTAAGCATAGTCTTATAAATCCGAACTCCAGTCCCCGAAAATTAAGGGATGAAATTGTTACACATACACCGAAATACAGCATGTAGCGGGTGCCGTATTTAACAAATAATCAATCATTTTTTCCATTACGAAGTTGGGTTGTATAAATAGTTATTATAATAATTATTATAAAAATAATTATTGTAAAAGTATATCATATTATATAATTGTTATTTACTTATATGTTAAGTGATGTGGACGATGATTACTTCTTATTACGGTGACCGCACACTGGTAATTGGTAAAGCAAAACTGCTTTATTATGACTAATCAAAAATAAAACTTTTATATTTTATGGAAAACACGCACACTGATGAAGCGTATAGTCAAAACAAAACATTTTTGTCTTCAGTCATGACAAATATTGTTTTATTGAAATAGAACGTGCGCTATTTTCATAAGTCATTGTCAAGCAGTCACTGGATAATTATATCAAAATTATGCCAAATATTATTTATTTATGCTAAATTGTCTACAATATAAAGGTAATTATACATTATATATTATATATTATACATTATTCACTATATCTACAAGTACTGAAATACGTAATTTTGCATTGAAAACATTTATTTGATTTTTTGATTTTATTTTTAAGTAATAATTTGTGAAAAAAATATAAATATCTATAACATTTGTACAAACTAAATATTTCAACTATAATATAATAGTTCAAAATATGTTTAAGCAACTTAAAAAACTTATTTGAAGCATTATTTTACTTACTTTAATTTAGGATTTCCACATAAAGTTTTTCGAGCAGTGGAAATTCAAAAAATGATAAGTGTCACATTGCACTGCAGAATTCTTTAATATCTATGATTGCACATTATGTTATTCAATAGGATTATAAAATGTCGATTAAGCATGAAATGAACCCCGAAAATGTAATATCATTAGTCCAAGAACGTCAGTCTCTTTATGATTACAAAAACAAAAATTATAACAACAGAAACATACAGGAGCAATTATGGACAGAAATATCGGATATTCTGAAAATACCAGGTCTTTATATTTTTATTATAATATTATTTTATTATTTCATTTATTATATTTTTTTATTTTCTACTCTATATAAATCACGATAGTTATAATAATATAATAATTAAGTAGGTACTTAAAATAGTTATTAATTGAGCAATTCTTTATTATTTAATAATTTTATTATACAGTGTCTTTATTTTATCAGGATACAGAACCTTTATTTGAATTAAAATATTCTGTAAATTTATTTCGAAGTGATATTGCTGCTGTGGAAGATCTATTATTAGAAGATCTAATTCTACCAACACCTATCTTGTTCAATTATTTCATTCTGTTCTTGAGAATTTATAAATTCTTGAATATCAATACAATGTTGCTCTCTCATCGTCTCATCATAATTAAGTTATGTATTACACACTTTTGAACTTCGAATTGAAATATGCTGCTAACATTTTGCAAATAGCCCCTAACTTATTTATAATTTCTAGTCCAAAAATCATACCAATCATTGGTGCTTATAGGTATAGTTTATAGTATAATTTAAAATTATATTATGTAATACACAATTGAAATATACTACTTACAGAAGTATTTTACAGAATATATCGGGCTACTATTTAATATAAGTTTAATATAGAATAATTGTTTCTTACCCTTATNATAACGCAAACGTAAATTATAGTCTTTTATTGTCAAACATATAAATCGTAATGTCGTATAATGAAATTATGTGCTGGCTACTGACCGATGGACAATCCCCACCGAACGTAATATGATACTTATTATTATTAATGGTTAAACACTACGTTTCTTATATTATATAAATGCTGAATATGCAACACTTATAGTCTTAATACATGGCAATATTACAATAAACATAAATTAATAATTTATTATTTTTTAAATGTATTTATTAATTCTTTTTACTCTATATTTGTAGGAACATAACATGGGTGTTCGAATATTATAAGTTTCATGGTCATCAAATAAGAGCTCAAATTAATTAATAACAATTTTTATTTTGTTTTGCTAGTAATAAATAGATTATGTTTTTCAGATCTTCAAATTGTATTCATTTTAAATGTACTTTGTTAATTTTTAATTATTACAGTTAGAAATCGTGGTTCATGGTTCTCGTCATTTATTTTAAAACGTCAGGTAAAAAACATCAAAAACATTTTTCGCCCCCAGACTGTTTCAATCCTTTGCGGACTTTTTCTCATTTTGGTGCCGGAGCCAGGAGTCATGTCACTATATAGAATTATTGGTAAAAGGAAAATTGAAAAAAATAAAATTGATTTAATTAATTATTGATTCTTATTACTTTAATTTATCTTGTAACAAACGCTTAATATACATTTAAAAATAATAAAATATAACCTTTTTGTATATTTGTTTAATTAAAGAAAAGACATATCTTATTGCTATAGTTGACTTTTGTACCAATGTGGCAATGCACATGTCTTTTTTTTATTCTTTCACATATAAAATTACATGTGTACAAGAACTCTTGATATTCAGTAATTTAATCTGTTTCAATAAATAAATAAATAAATGATTTACTATACTTATCGTTACATTTAAAAACCCCAAACCGTTAAGTGCTGTGCATTTAGTTTTTTTACTTCACTGTATTCTTTCAAACTAAACTCCATATCATTGAGATTGCTGAATGATGATTTTAAAATTATTGTTGGACTTGGTATAGTTTTCGACGTAGCACAGTTGAAACACAGTCGTTTTTCAACGGTGGATGGCACACTTTCAAACCACGAAAATTATAAGGAGTTGTGAGTTGTACATAGCAAATAGGTACATTAGACTGCGAGTAAGCTGCATTACTATTTAAATATAATCAGTCGAATTAGAACAGTAAAATTAGAACAG